>NW_006262339.1:22404569-22772783 GCF_000493195.1 Citrus x clementina
TGATATATCCCTAAGGTTAAAACTACACCTTGGAAGAAAGAATATAAACCTAATCAAGATACATTAGTCCCTATAAATAATGCTGGAACATTTTTAAATTTAGATTGTAAAATAGATCCTCGTAAAGCACTAGCCGAATGGGGCATACAAATGAAACTATTCTTCATATATAATGGAGCTAATGATGATTGGAATGTAGAGACAGAAGAAGAAAAAATAAATATATTCACTTGTATCCTATTGGCCAGTTTTACAGGAAATGTATTTAACTGGTGGAGAGGACTAAGTGATGATACACAAAGATTGATAAAAGATTCAACCAAGATAGCCTTTAGAAGAAGTAAAACATTAGGCATTGAAAGAATAATTGAATACATAGCAAGTGAATTTTTAGGAGAAGATTGGTTAGAAAATTCCGAGAAAGAAGCAAATAATGAAAAACTAAATGCTAGGCTAAAATTAATGAACTTAACAATTTGTAATATGTGTTATGTTAAAGAATACACGTGTGAATTTAATAAATATTATTATGAACAATATGTGAGTCTAGAAGACCAAGAAGTTTATAAAAATTTATATTATTCTAAATTACCCTATCCTTGGAATAGTTATTTTATAAATGAATATGAAAAATACAGTACTACAAATAGACTCCCAGATACATTAGGAGCTAGAATAAGATTCCTAAATACTAGGCTTAGTGATATATGTATCCAAAGAAACCTAATAAAAAAGAGCAGAAATATAACAGAAATATGTTGTGAAAAAACAGAAATGCCAACTCAATGGGGTTGTTATGTACCCCATAAGCGAAAAAGAAAATTATATAAGAAAGAGAAAAAATATAAAAAATATAATAATTTTAAAAAGAAATATAAAAAACCTAGAAGGAAATATTATAAGAGAAAATACAAAAACCAAAGAAAACAATTAGATAAATCTAAATGTAAATGCTGGAATTGTGGAGAAATAGGACATATTAGTATAGACTGTACCAAAAGAAAGGTTAGGATTTTGCAAGAAGATTTTCAAATAATACAAGAAGATTTAGAAGAGATAAGCAGCATATCTGATTATGAAGGAACATAAGTTTATATGATAAAGGATTCTGAAGATGAATCAGGATAGAAGAGAATTAAATGAAAAAGAAGAGATAGAAGAAATTGAAGAACTAGAAAGAGAAGAAAATAAAAGTGGATATAGTCTTGTAGCCACTTTTAACAAAGAAAAGTATAATAAACTTTTAAAATTGAATGCAGAAAGACCAGAATATGGATTAATACAAAAACTAAGAGATTTATTTAAAAGAAAAAGAATAGTGTTACATGAATATTATGAACAAGAAAAAGCTGTAACGATCACACAAGCTGAAGGAAATATCAGATTCAGCTTAATAAATAAAATAACAATAGATTTAGCATTAAGAAAAATAAAAAATGAATCGACAAGAGAAAAAATGCAATATGTATATTTGGCGGAAATCCAAATCTTAATAAAATCTCTCTTCAAAGAAGGAGTAGATAGCCCTATAGTCTTGTCAATACATGATCAACGGTTCCATGATCCTAGTATAGGACATTTAGGAACAGTAGAAGGGAACTTATGTTATACTAAATTATTATTTACGTGTCACCCTAGGTACTGTGTACACATAAAAGATAGAAATATAGATGAAACACTAAGTTTACACTTTAAATTACTAAAAAAGAATGTAATGAAAGAAGGAAATAGATTGATGACAATACATTATTCTGCATTATACAGTTTTTGTAATTCAAACTATGGAGAAATTTATGGAAATAAACCATATATAGAAATAAATAAAGAATGTGAAGATATAGCAACTCTTATAGAACCTGTCATCCAGGATTATAGAATCCCTATAACTTATGAGTTAAACATAGATGACAAAAAATAATTTTTAAATGAAAACAATGAAAACTCTATAATTCCTATAAGTTTTGCAGGAAGAACCTTAATAAGAGGAAGTTCTTCTAGAAGATTAAGCACTGATAGACAATTAGTCAATATAGATAAACAAATAACTAGACCGACAATGACTAGTAATGTAGTAAGAATACTTGGACAATATTTTAATGGAATAGAATATACAACCAAAATACCCATTTTAGTAGACACTGGAACAAGCCATAACTATATGAATCATACAAAAAATAAGAGACTTTTGGTAAAAGAAAAGGAAATCCCATATGAATATACTGATTTCAATGGAAATAAATATATCTGTAAACAAGAAGTAAAAGTTCCGCTAATTATTGAAGGAATTAGAATAATCGTCTCTTGTTACATAGATTCCTTTATGACTACAGACCCAGAAAAACATATAGTATTAGGAAATAGTTTCCTAAATAGTCTAGAATATTATAAAATTGAAAAATATCAAATAACTCTACAAATAGAAGGGCAAAAAATAATATGTGAAACATGTTAAAACAGGCTTATATAAAATATCCTATGTCTGTATACATACAAATAAATATTACAGAAAAAGACATAGATACTTGTGCCCTAATAGACACATGAAGTGAAATTACAATTATGAAATCCTTTTTATCAAATCAATGGAAACCAAATGGAAAATTAAAAATTATTGGTATAACAGGGGATAAACAACAAGTCAATAAATCTTTACTAAATTTTGAAATACTTTTAGGAAGTAAAATTGTCCGTATAAACCAAATTTACCAGTATGATCAAATGGATTGTGATATCCTTTTAGGAAATGATTTTATACAACAATTTCAATATTACCAACAAACTCCGTTTATGATCACCCTTAAAACGCCCTGTAATCATATCCTTCGCATCCCTAGAGAATTCAAACCCTACAGAGTTCAGCCAGCCCAACGTGGTGGTAGCCTGATTTATGAAAAACATTATTTAATTTCTAAAGGACGGAGTTATAATATACAACTAGAAACAATAAAATCTCAGCTTGAACAAGTTTATAAAGATAATCCATTAGCATTATGGAAACCAGATCATCCTAGAGCAAAAATAGAATTAATAGAAAATAGAATAATAAGACTTAAACCCATGATGTACACAGAAGAAGATAGGGAAGAATTCAAAATCCAAATAAAAGAATTATTAAACCTAAAGTTAATTAGAAACAGTAATAGCCCACATAATAGCCCAGCCTTTATGGTTAGAAAAAGGACAGAACAAGTTAGAGGAAAAGTGAGAATGGTAATTAATTATAAGGAATTAAACAAATATACAAAATTTGATGGATATTTTTTACCAAATAAAGAAGTACTAATAAATCTTGTAAAAAATAAGATTTACTATTCAAAATTTGATTGTAAATCAGGGTTTTGGCAAATAAAAATGGAAGAACATAGTATTCCATACACAACTTTTAGCACTCCTCAGGGTCATTATGAATGGCTAGTAATGTCTTTCGGATTAAAAAATGCTCCTAAGATTTTTCAAAGTAGAATGGATAAAATATTCAGGGATTACAAATACATTATAGTATATGTAGACGACATATTAATAGCATCAGAAACACTAGAGGACCATAGAAGACATTTAAAAGAATTTGTCAATATATGTATTTGGGAAGGAATAGTACTGTCAGAAAGAAAGGCAGTAATAGAACATAAGAAAATAGAATTTTTAGGAATGATTCTTGATAAACAAAGAATCAGGCTTCAAAGCCATATAGGAAAAAAGATTACTGAATTTCCAGATAAGTTAGAAAATAAACAACAAATACAAAAATTCTTAGGTTGTTTAAATTATGCTGAAGGATTCATAAAAGATTTAGCAAAGAAAAGAAATATACTTCAAAAACTACTTAGAAAAAATAATACTAGAGGTTGAAGCATAGATCACACAGAAACTGTTAAAAGTTTAAAAGAAGAATGTAAGAATCTCCCTTCATTAAGACTACCAGAAGAAACTGATAGATTAGTAATACAAACAGATGCATCTGATCTGCATTGGGGAGCTATACTCAAAACTGACATAAATGAAATATGTCGATACACTAGCGGCACTTTTAACCAAGCACAAGTTAATTATCCAGTACATGAAAAAGAACTCCTTGTAATATACAAGGAAATAAAAAAGTTCTCATTATTTTTATTACAAAAACAATTTATTATGGAAACAGATAATTCTCAAGTAAGTTCATTAATCAGTAAAATTTTACCAAATGAACCTCAGTATAGGAGATTACACAGATGGCAAACATATCTGTCATATTATAATTTTAAAGTCGTACAAATAAAAGGAACTAACAATTGTCTTGTAGATTTTTTAAGCAGGAACATAGAATTTGGGGATGAATCCAGGAGTAAATAAAACCATCGGCGTGATAAAAGCCGAGATAGAAAGGCTCAAGACAGAGGCATTTGACATAATTGATGCAATAAATTACATAAAAGAGGCCTCAGAGGCCCATGAAAAAGGAGTACATTTGTTAGAGTCATGCATAAACGACCTAACAAAAGCACTCTTTATAAACACAGGCCCAATAAACACTGGCCCAATAAACATTGATTCAATAAATGCAGGAAGCAGTAGTGGACCCCTCAGAGAGCATAAACCAATCTCTGATCCAGTTCCTAATCGAACCATATCCATAGAAGTCGAGTCACCAAAATCAAGCCCTTCAAAAAAGTTCATCCAAATAAACAGTCCCTATACAGAAGAAGAGGAGAAACCTCTGAATCCAAAAGAAGAAGAATATAAACAATTCTCCACATGGGTATATTCTACTTGTTCCCACAATAACACGATATTCAAAGCACCTGGAAAAAATATGTACCCAAGAATGATAGCCACAAAAGGAGCAGATCCACTCCTTGTTGGGAAAATAGCAAAATATGGGTATTTAGATTTAGTATATCCAGATATAGACCTACGGGAAATAACCAGTCTAGACGAACTATTAGTTAAAGAAGTCTCAAGGTTTGCACAGAAAAGACCCATATACCTAAAATTCTACACCATAAGTCCAGAATACCATCAGAATGTAGAATACCAAGCCTTTTATATGATCTCTGTAGGTCACCTCACAAAGAATTTCAAAGTTGAGGTAGGAACAGAATACACAAACGTGCCTCACGTAAATGAAACCTGGATCAGGACCCGAAGAGCCAGAGGAATAAAAGCCATATGGAGCATTGCTAAAGATTTATATAAAAGGAATTTCAGAACCATTATCAGATTCCAGAACTATATCCTTATAACTTCAGAAGACAGTCATACACCATCAAATATACTGCTAGAGTTCATTAACGAAATAAGCACTATGCGTTTCCCCAGTAGCAGTGAAACCATGCAGCAGGCTTACCAGCTCATGGAGATAAGATAGCCAGACAAATAAAACAATGATTGTGGCAGACAAGATAAAGTAGATGCCCGACAAGATAAAAGGTGAAAGTCTTAAAGTAAATGCCCGACAAGATAAAAGGTGAAAGTCTTAAAGAAGATGCCCGACAAAGTAAAAAGTAGGAAGCTAATGATAAAAAAGAGAGGCCCGTGATAAAAGAAAGAACAGAGGAAGCACTGAAAAGAAAGTTGTAATAATGTAGTAACGTAAGCAATGATGTAAAAGCCCAATAATGTGAGGGCAATAAAGTAATAATGTATCATATACAATTTTGAAATAAATAGAGAAACGAAGGAGAAAGCTCTCAGAGCTTATCATTGTCATAACTCAATCGTTTCCAACATTCTCTAAAAGAATGAACAACTAAACCACTCCCCGGCTCTAAATCCTAAATCAATACATCATTAATTAGAACAAAATCACCAGAGAAAGGAAAGAGAAACCTAAACTTATTCTACGTTTCTAAGCATGACGATCAGAATCCATACAGTAAGGCCACTCGAGTCCGCTGATCCCGTTGAGGCAAGGAGGTCGTTGAGGGAATAAGGACAACCAGGCTGCAGGTCACTGGAAAAGGATCGGAAGGCAAAGAAACAAGAATAACTTAGGTAATAATTCTCAATCCTTATCTGTTGGTGGAAGTTTGTTGATGATTGATGATGAGGAGATTTATGGAGGAAGAGCTAATCTCCAGAAGTGAAATACTTTAAATAATTAATTCAATATGAATAACGATATTTTGTTAGGAAATTCTAAAGAATATATAATAAACTCAACAACTAGGATAACTTATAACAATTACATGATGATAATAGATTTTAACTTAGGATCATTTAAATAGAGTTCATATCTTTTAAGTAAACAAGAACTTGTTAGAACAGAAGACTTACAAGCAGTATATGCGCTTGATCTACCACAAGAAATAAAACGAAAAATTATAAAACATATTGAAATAGAAAATCTGAAACATAATATAATCATGTTAACTGTAGAACAAGGAATTGACATAGCCATAGCATATATGGAACATGAAAGTCGAGAAATTGGATCATCATATATAAATTATATAGAAAACTCAGATAATGAAGAACTTGAGCTATAACACATGAGAAGTATATCGGCTGGAAACCACTTCGGGTTGCGGGCTACTGGTCCAAAGAGCTACCTGGATAGCTGTACCTAGGGGTAGAACAACGCCACGTACTTCTCCAATACACTGTTATAATTAATTCTAATTTATCATAATAAAATTAAAACAAAAAAAGTATTATCATTTTATGTATAAAATTGTACTTATAAGATTATTCTTGTATTTCTACTTCTTATAATTTTATTTATCTATTTCTTGGTTTTTTTTTACCTATTCTGTTTTTTACCTATTCTGTTTTTAATGCAAAGGCACAAAATGGTATCAGAGCCATAAGAGCCATAAGAACCATAAGAACTCAAAAAAAAAAAAACTTTTTTAATGGACCCAATAGAAGGTATAGTAAATAGTCTATATGCATTAAGAGTATGTAATAAGGAAGAAATAAAAAACTTAATAAAAGCTATAAAAACAGAGAAAAATAATATAAGAAATATTGATCTTGAACTAACCCAAGAATTACAAGAAAGATCTATAGACACATTAGGAAGTGAACTCTTGATAGAAAAGAAGATGAAATTTATAGATAAATTTATAAAAATTTTGGTATATTGGTACAAAACAGAAGCATTACCATGAATCAGCATGAATTTAATGTAATAAATGAATTGGCAGAAGCCGTAGATCGCATGAAATTAGTATGGGAAAACATAATAACGCTCTATATAAATCTAATAAATCAAAAAATAGAGATATTAGAACAAGAAAGAATAGGAATAGTAAATTTATTCTGAATGTATGGATTTATATGAATTTGATAATCATTTAATGTTATTTAAAGAAATAAAGAGAACATTAGAAAGAATGAAAAATAGGTGCATAATTGATAGAAGAAGAGAAATACATCAGTAACTATAAAAAATTGAAAACACAAGGATCAAAATGAAATTTGGTAGAAAAGAAAAAGACAAAAAACGTAAGATACGTTTAACGTAACTTAGAGACTCCCGAAATATAATTATATTCATCCAGAAAATTTTGTTTCTTTATATTCTCTACTATTTCGTTTCGTCAACCATATTACGAAGTGTGTCCAACACAAAAGAAAATATATCACATTTCGAAATAAATATATAGCCCTGCCTAGGGATGGCAATGGGCACCGCCCGCAGCGGGTTTGCCATTACCAAACCCAAACCCGCATAAAATTTAAATTAGCAAACCCACCTGCAACCCGCAGCGGGTTTTAATTTTTTTACAAAAACCCACCCGCAGCGGGTTTTAACAATTACCAAACCCGTAATGGTATCCGGCGGATTTTTGGCGGGTTTCCGTATTTAAAATCACAAATGTTTTATATATAAATTTATAATAATAACCTCAAATTCCATATAACATACTTAATTTTATATTTAAATAATGTAAATGAAAAATTAAAATTTCCACATCAATTCAACACAAATTCTCAAATTTAAGTATAAATTACACAAATCCATTTAAAAAACACAAACTAGTATCTAAAAATAATAATTACATTTCATATTATCATTTAAAACAAGCTCCAAGAGAAGATATTCATTTCATTCACCACCATAAGCACCCATCCAACACAATGCCTATAATAATAATTAAGATTAATATTTTCAAATACTAATTCGAAGGAAAATGCCTTTAGTTTTCTTTAGATTATGACTTTAGAATAGGATATAGGCCACATACACACATACACAACTTTGAGCCTTTGGCTATTTGGTAATTTAATTAATGACATTATTTTCTTTATACATTTTTAGATTAAAATTAAATTAAAAATATTTGAAAAAAATATTGCGGGTTTGGTGGATATCCATGCGGGTATCCACCAGATATAATGTTAATACCAAACCCACCCGCATCCATGTGCGGGTTTTAATTTATAATACTAAACCCGCCCGCAACGGGTAAAATTACCCGCAACGGGCAGATTTTGGCGGGTGGGTTTGGGCGAGTTTGCGGGTTTGCGGGTACAATTGCCATCCCTAGCCCTGCCCTTACAATAATATTCTTCCACATGAAAGAGCGTAATCACATTGCAAAAGTACGTACATAACCAAAACATACAAACGAAAACACGTATACCGCATCCAATTGCACTGTCAAAATAAATAATCGCCGCAAGCTTTAGCATCATACAAACTCAAAAATGGTTCAAAAATTTGCGTTTTTGGTTATAGGAGCATAATCATCAATAGAGAAGTAAATATATGAAATAAAATGTATCCCTCCACTTACAAGAATTTTTCCAAATCATAGAGAGGCATGAGTCCAAAAGTATTATATAACCAGTATTGATACAAGCAAACACAACAATATCGTCCAAAAATGAAAACAAAAACAAAATAATAAATAAAGAACGTGATAAAAATAATTTAGCTATGTTGCAACTGGGGTATTATACCACAGTTTTTGTCCTTTTTTAGCATGGTCGTTGAATGCTTCCTTCTTGAATCTAGCGGCTGAAATTAATTATTGGTAATTCGCAGCGGGTTGTTTATTGATGTAATTTCAGTTAAGTCTATTTTGTTTTGTTATTTTATTTTGTTCTTTCTCTTCTTTCCTCTTTTGTGTGCCGAATGCTTATCTAATCATTCTGTATGGCGAAATTTGCCATAGACTTTCAAGAGACAGTTGTATGGGCCAATGAAATTCCTCAGGCCGTTTTGGATGTATTCACAAAGTTGAAGCAATGAAAGCGTTACCATGTGCACAAAAAAAAAAAGGATTAGAAATGTTGTCAGAGTCAGACGTTGATAACAAGATTCCAAAACAAGGTTAATTTCATTTCTTATTTATTTACTTTATAATTATCGTGTCCTGCCGCTTCAGCTTAAGCGCAGCTTATGATCTCAACAATTTTATTTATAGTTATTTCTCTTAAAAAATTAATTCTAAAATTAATTCTAAAATTAAAATAATAACATAAAATTTATGAAAATTATTATATTACTTTTAAGGATAATTTGATAGATTATTATTTTTTTCTTTTCATTAATATTCTCAAACAAGAGTATTATTATAAAAAAAAGAAAAAATAAGAGTAAAATAGTAATATATTTAACAGTAAGAGTGTTTTAAAATATTTTTTATAATATAGTAAGTAAATGTATATACAAGTCAAAAAATAAGGACAAAAAAAAACATTTATCTTATATAATTCTATGGTTTCCTTAATCGTTTTCAACACATTTTTTTTTTTTTTTAGATTTGACAATCTTACGTTTAACATAAAGTATAGCCTCTCAGACAATTGAGCCATGAGCACTAATAAGACCCACCACCGATAGAGAGGACTGTACCTTACATTAAGGGCTCGTTTGGTATGCCGGATTAGATTGGATTGGATTGGATCGGATTGGATTAGATAAGATAGAATTGGATTGGATAATATTGGATTATATATAATACTATGTTGTATTTTGTATGCCATGAGATTAGCTAGTAACTAATAATATGTCTTATATATTAATTTATTAAAATCATCGTAGATTTACTTTAAAATGAAATGTAATATAATCTAATTTAAATCAATAATTATTGGTAAATTTATTAAAAAAATGCAAAATCTTCCCTTATTTTTTTTTAATACTTAACATGTTATAGTTTTTAATTCCATGAATAGTAGAGGACAAAGTTTTATCTTAGAAAATGTAATCCCAAGGGTCCCCTTAGGATGAAATTTTACCACTATTGGGAGTAAGTGGTGGGCCCATTATTGTTATCCTACCCTTACTTTTTTTAACACCAAACATGATATAAGAATTATTTTACACTAAAGTTATCCAATCCCATGATATATAACTAAAACCAAACGGGCCCTAAATATACTATTTTTTTTCTTATTTAGCTCTTTACTATATCTCCCTCCTATTAATTGTTTGCACTTTTCAGCCTTTGTTTGGCTCATATTCCAAAAAGAAAAAAGGGAAAAGGAAAGAGAAAAAGAAAAACATTTTTTTTATGCACTTACATGATTCCCTCTAAGTAGTAGGGGTATGCAGAATCCAATCTGATCCGCTTAATCTATCTGATCCGTGAAAATCCGATCCGTATAAATTCGATTCGTAGATTGGTGGATTGGATATGGATTGAAAATTTAAAAATCCGCGGTCGATAGATTGGATATGGATTTACTTCTGTAAATCCGTAAAAATCCGTGAATTCACAAAAAAAAATTATTTATTTAGTTAAAAATTATTATAAATTTAATTAAAAATATTATAAATGTGACATTACATAGTTACATAAGCATTATACATATCTTAGTCATTACCCAATAATAATATAAAATGAAAAATAATTAAATAATCAAATATACAAATATTGTTAACATGAATATGTTAATAATATTGATTTTGATGATAACAAACTTTAAATGGTTTTTGATAAAAATGTTGGAGCTATTCCTTAATAAACGAAAGCCTTAATAATCATTCCATTCATATTCATAAAAGATGGACTTTCAAATTAGAAAAAGATTCTCTGCAAAATCTGGTTTAAAATGTGATTCTGGAAATAAACGGTGAACCGTTTTATTTTAAACAGTTAACCGATTAATACCAGAGAGCAACATATTGCCTAAGCTCTAACCGTTTATGAAAAACGGAAAACACAAAAGATGGGAAGGCTACTAGAATTTAACGGTGAACTGTTTATAGAAACGGTTAACCGATAACATCCAGAATTGAAGGTTGTACTCCTTTGGCACTGTTTAACAAAACCGGATAAGGCTAAATTGCTTTGCAGGATACTGGAAACAAACGGCGAACCGTTTATCACAAACGGTTAACCGATAATATCCAGAGAAGTCATTTCATGCAAATCCTTAACCGTTTAATGTAAACGGATAACTGATGTTCATCTTGCAGGTCTCTGGAATTTAACGGCGAAAGGGTAATCATGAAATGGCAAACCGTTTATTTGAATTTTAGCCCAACGGTAACTTTTGACCAGCCTAAACGGTTAACCGTTAATGGTTAACGGTGAATTGTTTTCGGGCCAACAATTTGTAACGACTAGTTTTTCAACTCCAAATATAAATATGCCCATTCAAATTCAAAGAAGATTGATCACAACACGACTATTGAGCTTATATTCGAGAATACAATCTTCATAGAGCTTAGAACACATTCTTGCTTCATCTATTCATATATTGGGCATCATTGTGTAATCTTATATATTGTGAGAGGCAAACCAAATTTGAAATCTTTTGTTTTGAGTGATTGTAAGTGTTGGGATACACTTGGGTTAAAGAGATTGGGATAATCTCTTGTTGTAAAGGTTATTGACACCTTGGAAGTCAAGTGTAAGCATTTGAAGCCTTGGAGGCTTGCTTAGTGGAATCCTCAAGCCCGAAAAGCTTGGAGGCATGGACGTAGGCGAGGTTGATCGAACCACGTAAAAATCTCTATGTTTGAATTTCTCTTCCCTTATCTTTTTATATTGTGATCAACTTAATTGTTATTGCTTTAAATTCATTCTAGATTTGCATGATAATTTGTCTTAGAATCAAATAATTTTTAGAATCCTAATTCACCCCCCTCTTGGGTTGCATACTTGTATTTCAAATATAACTTGTAAAAATTGTAAAACAAAATAAAAGTAAAGTCACACGCACTAGCAAAAGCAACCTAAGATAATACCAAGTTACCAACAATTTGCAAAGTCACCCAAAAACAAAGTAACATAATGCAAGTCACCAATAATTTGCAAACAAAAAACCCTAAGCTTTCCCGCCATCACACGCACTAGCAACACCCAATACTGGTTCAATACACTCTCAACACCGATTTGAAGGACGTCGGCCGTGCAATGTCGGCTAGAGCAAGTCATCTTCTTCCTCGAGTCCATCGAGCCACTTCACAATCACATGTTCCAGCCGAACAATTGCACTATCACAACCTTCAAGATCACAACCCGTACGGCTTCTCCTGGTTCCCATCGTTGACGGCTCCGTAATCACCACTTTTCGACAGGCACAACAGCCCTGGTGAAAGATCAAACTGTGTTTGGTTTCAGAAACTTCGCCATTTCAATTAATTGTGGCTTTATTTGAACAATTAATTTCGGTGTTATATTAATGTATTATTGTTACTTTATTTGAACAATTAATCGTATTGTGTTATATTTTAAAACTTTGAACGTATTATTGTAGTTTTATTTGAACAATTAATCTCGATGTGTTATACTTTAAAACTATGAATGTATTATTTTATCTTTATTTAAACAATTAATTTATTTAAATTTTATTCAATTTTAAATTTAATCAGTAGTAAAATTATTTTTATATTAGATTTTTTTATTTCATTAGTTCATGGTAGAGATGTCAATTTTTCCCGATGGGATCCCTCCCATTTGGGACGAGATTGAGACATATTTTTATCCCATAAAAAAATTTAGGAACGGGAGTGAGACCTTTTTTTAATCTCACTTGCATACATAGTACACATAGCGGGAGTGAGATTGGCAAATTTCGTCCCATCCGTCTCATTGCCGACTCAGAATGAGAATATTTTCAATTGGCGGGATCCCATCTCTTTTGGGACGGGATCAGAGCATATTTTTATTCCAAAACAAATATAGGGACGAGAGTGAGACGTTTTTTCATCTCACTTACATATATGAGATGGGACTAGGATTGTTAAATCCCATCCCATCTCGTCCCATTGCTAACCCTAGTTCATGAATTGTAGAGAACTAAAAATTTTTAATTCGGAAACTAATGCGCAAAATGGTGGATTGGATATGGATAATGTTAAATCCGCATCCGATCTACAGACGTATGGATTGGATATGGATTGAGTTAAATCCGCATCCAATCCGTAGATGTATGGATTGGATTTGGATTGAATTTATTCAATTCGTGGATTGGATTGAATTGAAAAATTATAATCCGTAAAATCATGGATCGGATATAGATTGATGTCTAATCCGTAAAATCCGATCTGCGAACACCCCTACTAAGTAGTTTTCAACGAAATTGTTATTCCCTATGGGTGATAAGTTGTTCCCTCCAATTTACCTTTTATTTACCGGCCAATCAGGTCTTCAACACTGCTACGTGTCATACTTTTGTCCTTTCCGATTTTATCTACAGAAAATCTAATGGTTGCCTCACATAAGGACAAAAAACATGTTAGTCATTGCATCAATTACTCAATAATTAATTTCAACCGTTCGATTGAAGAAGAAAGCATCCAACGATCTTGCTGAAAAAGAACAAAGCTGTAGTATGGTACGACAGCCGCAACATGTCAAATACACTTTGAATTCATTGTTTTGACATGGGCTTTTGCTACCTTACATGCAATGTAAGGTACAACCTCTCACAAGGCTGGCGGGCCTAAGTGGAACCCACAATTGAGTTTGTGAGAGGCTGTACCTTACATTACATGTAAGGTAGCAGCTCCCTTTGACATGATGCAAGCCATAAAATCCTGACATCCAGGCAGTATGGAATCCTGAGTACACTAACACCCTCTTCTAAACAATCAGCAATTTCAATGAAGATGCTTAAAATGACAGTTAACTTGCAACTGGAAGACGTAGAAAAAAGATTTATGATAAATATCTGCGAAAACTATTTTGAAACAATATTTCGAAATTTAATTTCTTTTTTCCATTTTGAAGTCCACCAAATAATTTCTTGGACGCTCTCTTATATTAGCTGCAGAGGAATTTTGAGTTTGTTACGAATATGCAACTGGAGAGAAATTTCAAAAAATAATAGAGACAAAATTACACACAAGAATTTTATGCGAAAAATTTCTGAAATTATTGGGATAAAAAATTACTGATAAAAAAGAATTGAGGACTACAAGACTTTCTTTCTAAATAAAATAATAGAACAGGTACACTCTCTCTTACACTAAGAGAAAACAACTCTCTTACTAAAAATTAAAAAAAAAAACATTTTCAAATGAGAAATTGATTTTTCTCTTTGCACTAGCTTACAATAATGTGGAATGTGAAGATAATTGATTAATTGAATGAAATGCGCGTGGGACCGATATACATACATACGGATGCTTTACTTCACTCTTCACTAGGAGTTTAATTTTGTGATATGTCTACTTTTGTCGAAGTTAATTGAAGACCGTGAGATGAGTAAATGACAAGAAAAACTGAAAAAGGTATAATTCAGGCACACTAAACGGCCGACAATATTGCCGCTGGCATGGACTTGGTGTCCAGAGAGCGGAAGACCGCAGCAGGAAATGGTGATTGAAGCTGGAGTGGGCTCAATGGGCTCAAATACTTGGGGGGGGGGGGGGGGGAAAGGGCCGAAAAGAATTAACCAAGAATGAAGAGATGCTTGGGCCAGGAAAACTTATAAAGGCTACGGGAAAGAACATAACTAGCATGTGTGTATTTGCGTGTGCTTGGATGCGCTTTAAGTGCTTCAATTCCAACCTGATTATGTTTTGAATGACTTGTGATTGTTCCTTGCTGTAAGTTTGCTTCAATAGGTGAGCTTTACAACTCTTTTAATAATATTTCTTCTTATTACTTATATCTAAACTTTGGTTATTTGATATTTGTCACAAATCTTTGCCGAATATAATCATGTATAACACTATCCAATTATGGGTTGGCGGATTTTGTGTCTGCAACTGATGCTTAATAAAAAATCTATGTGATGGTGATTGTACATGTTCTATTTGTAACATGTGATACTTTGTAAGCCAATGTTCCAATAACATATCTAATGTGTGTATTTTTGTTGCACTTCAACACTAGTTATTTTATCATTTGACCATCGTCATTTAGGGTGTTATGAAATATGCTGCTGTGAAATAAATGCTATAGTTTTTAAGTAAAATTAATGAGTGTTTAGTAAACATTAAACACTATTAAGACTTTGTTTAATATTGAGATTGGACAATTGTATTTTAAAAATTACAGCACTAAAGTATTTGGTAAATATTAGTTGTTGTAAACGCTATTAAAACTTATAATATCTTCATTTTTTTCAAAATCATTACTTAAAAATTATATTCATTATACAATATTATAGTTTATTTCATAGTAATATATTTTACCTCAACACGAAACAACGTCTAAAGTTAGATAATATTTTGTAAATGAAAGTTAAGGTTATTATTTTTTATAATTTATATGGACTAATTTATTTATACTGATTAGTGTTTCGCTACTAAAATTAATTAAAATATTGAAATAAAATCACAATCACCGGAGAACTACCAACAGGTAACCGCTGGCGACGAAAAACTATCATTCCGGTGGTTAGGGCATCTTTTCGAATCCTCTCATTACGATATATCTGATAGTGCTACTTAAAATGCAGAATCTTGGCTGTCAATAAAATAAATCCCGCTATTTTAATGCTTTATTTTAGAGCCACTAAAAATGCAGCATTATCAATGGCCACAACCTCGTAAACTTTACAAAACTTTCAATTAAAACTTATATGATACAGCCATATAGGTAAAATCCAATACACACATTGAATAACGAAGAGTACTCACCTCATGTACTTTCTTAGAAAGATATTTCAACCTTTTGGGGTGTGGTTACTCTCCCCTTATTAGATCAGCTGAAACTTCTGCTTAATCTTCATTTGATCTCCTAGAATCTTGGCTGTCAATAAAATAAATCCCACACAAAGGATGAGGGAATTGTTATTATAGCAGTTCCTTCAGCATAAACCTTCAAAAATTCCAAATCTCCAAGTTTGTCGAGCAGTCTCTGAAGATTTGAACGACCAGCTCAAAGACAAAGATATTGAAGAAATCTCAACTTACATAGACTGCTTGGGAGACTCTCAAGCCTTTTACAATCATTACTAAGGTTCAACATAGCTGGTCTAGATAGATAATCAATGGATGAGGGCACTTCTTCAGTTGCAGTTCCATCTGAAAATAAATTTTTTACAGTAGAAGATGAGATGAGATATTTGGAAACCTCTCCAAATTTGAACAACTCGAAAAATAAACCTGTGAAGCAATGTGATGGATCCAAACTTACATACATAAACGACAGCGTTTTTGGGTTTTGTTTATATGCTTAGGTGGTCACGAGGAGCACACATGTTCCAGTTATTGTCTTGCAAGCATCAAAATGGCAACATTTGGAGCCGTTTTGCGTTAAGTTTAAGTGGTGCACGTGAAGAGCACGTGAGAAGCTTGCTTCAGTTCGTTACAAAAGCCGTTATACACGTGGTCGAATCTGGTGCAATCTGGGTTCTAAGAATAGCTGGTAAGAAAGCTGTTCATGGAGTCAGTTTGTTATCAATCTAGAGAGCATTGTCGAGAGAGACAATAGCGAAAGAAATTTCCATCTTGTTCTTTGTAACCGTCCTGTAAAGCTCTGAAAATTTTCCACTGATTCATCAATAAAGCTCAATCTAATGGCTTCTCCTATGGAAATAGGTTATGCATTCTTGCTCAACTGAACCACGTAAGTCAGTCTCTTTTGATTGTAATTACTTTGATTTCCAGAATGTTTCTTATGTTTTCTTTTTACGGAGATCTTGGTTAATGTTCTTGATTACACATTGAGTCATCTCAAATCATTATTTGGCTGATACAACTTGATTTCGTCTCTTCAAATATCTTGGGCAGTTTTTGGTCTTGTTAAGTTCAACAGATCAAACACTACAACTGGTGTCAGAGCAAGGTGCTTTGATCGGATCCAAGTATGACTATTCAAAGATTGATCTTGAGAAGTTCAATAGCAAGAATGATTTAGTTATGTGGAAGGTTAAGATGAATCCATTTGGCACATGATATAATCCTCGCACATTTTTCAAGATTCATCTTTATCCCAAAATTATCAAGCAACTAGCAATTTTGGGCCTCTGCGTCCTCGTAGCCCAACAAAGGAAATAAGTTCAAATAAAATTTCTTCCGACAGCCAAACATCGAGGCAAGATAAGAGACGAAAACTCATTTTCCTTTCATAATAGTTTCCAACAAAAGAAACAGAAAATTATTAATTCTAGCACTGATTCAACAAAGTTTACTGATAAAAAAAAAAAAAAAAAAAAAAAACCTCATCCACCAACCAATTCAATCAATCCTTAATTTAAAAGTCCAACCCAAATTCAGTAATCAAGTACAAACTGAGAGTCAAACCTTCAGCTTGATGATCAGGACAATGAAGAAGAGGCACGGCGGCAATGAAACAGTGTTGTGCACTGATGAGATCAGACGGTACAATGGTGGAGGAGCTGTGGTTCGCGTGACATGATGGTGATGAAGCTGGGGGTGTCTCGTGGCATAGCGAGCTGGCGTGATGGTGATGGAGCAAAGTTGGCCGACCATGTTTTTTATGGAGACATTTAAGACAACACTGGGAGATTTCACAAGTTGTTTAATTTTTTGTGCTTTGTCCTTTTAGATTGAGAACTTGATCTATGTTTGATTCCAACTTTCAAAGATCTCATGAACATCCTCGGAAAAAAAGCAATGGGATTTAATTGAATCTTGAAAAATGTTACCTTATTGAATAGACTCGCTCATCTATTCAATATCAAAGATGAGCCAAATTTTGAAGTTGTTGCATTATAGTCAAACATTGAAGTTCTTTGAATGCATTCAAATATTCAAGTTCTTTGATTCCACCTGGGAAGTTAATGATATCTTTGAAAGGAATGCTAATTGGAAGACTCGTCAGGCTTTCGCACTTTCGTAGATAAAGAACTTCAAGTTTATTTAGATGTTGAATAGATGAGCGAGTCTCCATCAAACTTAAACAGCCGCCTAACATCAGAATCTTAAGATTTTTGGCCTGTGACAAGTCTGGGAGTTTCGTTAACGACTCGGATCCACTGAGGTCTATTTCTTTTAAGTTAACAAGATCCTGTGCCCCAAAAAATTATTATTATTATTATTATCATCATCATCTTTATAAATAAACAGATACTATCACATATATTAATTATAGCATCAATTGTATTTAGAATTTATTACTGAAAGAATTTCAAATAAATACATACCTGAACATCATCCCAAAGTTGTTCAACCTTGCTGCAAGGCATTCTAAGTGAAACAAGTTTCTCCGCACATATATTCAACGTTTTCAAAGGACATTGAGCCCACTCGAGGTGCCTCACTTCAGCAAATGGCACACCCTCTAAATGAGAGACCATACATTTGTTCTCATCTCCATAGATTCTCAAGAATCTCAAGTTAGGCATCTTTGAGAAAGCATCGGAATTCATGTGTATCTCTCTATTGACTTTATTCATATCCAAAAAGATACCCTTGATTTTTTCAGTTCCCTAACAATCAAATAGGAGATCATAAGTTGGTATATAATTGAAGCAAACAAATAAACAATTATTTTTAAGCCGTCAAACCCAAATAGAGATATTACAATCACTTTATAATAAACTATTTGGGTAAGACTTTTAGAAAGTGTAAAATAGAAAATTCAAGAAAATGCTTAATATGTAAACTGTAAAATTAATTCAATCAAATTTTTTTAGTGAAAAATAAGGATAGGGGCAGAGCTTGAGTTGAAAAGAAAATGCAATAAGATTGAGGTGTTTTTTTTTTTCTCTTTGAGTCTCTCTCCGAAGGCGCTAGTTTGCTGGGGATTTTAGAGGCATGTTTCAAACTGACTTGGGGAAACATCGGATCTATCTATTTCATTTTACCAATTTTTTAATATTATTTTTCAATTAATTTTAAGCTATATTAATGCTATTCTTATTCAAAAAGACATATTCAGACAAATTGCTAATATAAATGTAACACAAATAAGATACAATTAAAAACTTATTATTCCTCACCGAATTGTTCTTCAAAACTTCATAAATATCCTCGTGATACCACAACCTACTGCGCTCTCCTGGATGTTCGATAGATTCATTTCGAACAATTTCTCTTCCCATATCTCGTATCAAGTCATGCATTCTTATGTGGTTATGGAAGCAAGTTATGAGAGACTTACCTTCAAGAACACTTAATTCTATTTTAGCTTCGAGGCCACTAGCATCAAAAAAGCTTGTCACCTCATCTCCATGCTCTCCTTCAAAGAAAAATGCAATATCTAGAAAAACATTCTTCTGAGAGTCATCCAAGCTATCATAACTTATTTTTAACACCTCCTGGATTTCCTCGTGAGGAATTATTTCCAGTTTTCTCATTGCACTTTCCCATACCTCTTTGCTCCTTCCGCATAGATGGCAACCTAAAACTTTAAGAGCTAAAGGAACTCCCTGTGCATATTTGATTGCCTTGTCTGTGAGCTCTGTATGACTTGCATCTGGATGGTCTCCTCCAAAAGCACACTGACGGAAAAGCTTATGAGCATCAGCATATACTAATTCCTTCATCCGATATATTTGATTGGCCCAACAATTTTTAAGGACTTGTTTATCTCTTGTTGTTATTATTACTCGACTCCCTGAAGCTAACTCATCAAGGCATCCAATTAATGATTGTATTTGTCTTCGATTACTCACATCATCAAAAACAATTAGAACCTTCTTGCGAGCAAGTCTGTAGAGTTCAAACTCGATGTTCCTCACATTTCCATCATTCAATAACTTGGACAGAAGTTCCTTTTGTAAGTCCTTTATTCTGCCAGTTTCTTCTGCTTCTCTAACATTATGCGCAAAGTAAGAACCTTCAAAATGTCTAGAGATTTTGTTAAAAACAGCATCAGCGATTGTTGTCTTGCCTATACCACCGATGCCCCAAATCCCTAGTTTCCAAACCCCCTCAGACCCAGTGCCTAACAATGATTCAATTTCTTCAAGGGGGCATTCAACTCCGACCAAGCCTTTGTTTTCACTTTGAAAAGTCGCATCTAGCCTCTTCAAAACGTCATTGGCAATTTCCTCAATAAGTTTAGATTCAGGCCTAGTAAAAAAATAACAGCAATTATATAGTTAGTTAAGAAGTACCAGACTCTGTTTGTTTAACAAGAAAATAAAGAAGAAAGAGAAAGAAAATGCTTAACGAGAGAAATCTAGAAGCTGGAAAATTTGTTTCTATTAAGCTCACATAACAATGTAAACATTACAGAGCTATTTATAGTGTGATCTGGATTCTTCTACAACGTGTAAAGCATGAGTTGAGAACTAGCTGATAGTAACAAACTTTTGGAAGGAACTTAACAAACTTCGAATCTAATGACACTCTGCATAACAGAATGACAGCTTGGCAACTGATGACGTGGCAATCTGACTCAGCTTACATTTTCTTAACATAGTTCAAATATATGTAAGCGAGACAGAGAATCGTGTGTTTTTAATTAGTTGCAATATGAAATAGCTAATTAATATAATGTGAATTTCATCAAATAAAATAATTGGAAAGTTATTCAAATGTGCAAGAAAAAAACCTAATCCCCATTATTAAGAATGATTTATTTAACCAAACGGTTGTGGCTCAGTTGGCAACGCAGGCTGGGTAAGTGGGAAGAGCTCTCGGGTTCGATCCCCACTAAACACACCATTTGGGAGGGGTAAAGAGCCTTAACTGTGACTACACCCCGAATCCGAATTAGTCGGGGCCCAATGCGGTCGCCGGAAATCGGGTGGTTTAAACCAAAAAAAAAAAAAAAAAAAAAAGAATGATTTATTTAATATATTATGGATAAATATTTAAACTCATTGTCATAGTTAATGTAATACTAAGAATCAGATAGAAAATTATTGTACCTAATGACATGAGAATCAAAGCCAGAGAGGTTGGCTGCTTCGGTCAAAGCATTCTTCCATCTTTGCATCTTCTCTGGATAAAGTTTTTCAAGCCCACTAAAATACTTCCCAAAAGAAGAATCCTGGCTTTGCGATCTCACATGTGATGGATCAACTTGATAGAAAACTGGAATCACAATCTGTCCATAATCGTGCTTGCATTCGAGGATCTTCAAAAGTTCATCGAGACACCATCTAGAAGAAGCATACCGTTCTGAGAAAATGATAATTGAGATGCTTGATGCTTCAATTGTATCAAGAAGAGAATGAGAAATGTTCTCTCCTCTGATAAGTTGGTCATCAATGAAAGTTTTGATACTTTTCAGAGACAAAACATAGTGAAGAATGCTAGTAAAGTTGTCACGGGTGTCCTCTCCTCTGAAACTCAGAAAAACATCATACATCTTCTTAGCGTTTCGAGGTGGACAAGAGGAAGAAGAAGAAGCCATAACAGTTCAGTGGATGAGAGATTTGATCAGATGAGAAAATTTGGGATGTGAAAATAATTTAATGCGACTGTGTCAATGGAGGTTATATAAAGATGCTTTATTAGATAGTTCCGTGGAACCTACCGGGAAGTTTTGTAATGAAGTTTTCTTTTAAATTTAACAAAAAGAAACACGCTGTTTCGTGACAATTTGTTTTCCCTTTGGTAAAGTACAGATGCAATAATCCAATGAAGATGCCTAGAATAACGGTTTAACTTATTGACTGTAGGTTGAAATTATAAGACACAGAAAAAGGAGTTACCATATAATTAAATTTGTATGCTGGAAATTATTTTGAAACAAAATACAAAATTTATTTTATGTGTCCATTTTGAAGTCCACCACCCAATCTTTTCTTTTCATTTAATCTCTTGTATTTATTTTCATGCACGCTGAGCCCATTTTCTTTAATTCTTTTAAGTCTTCTATTAATTACTAATCACTTCTATTAACTGTCAATAATATGAAATTAGATGCAAAATAAATATGTAAAACATTTACTGAAGAGATGGGAAAATCAGTGTTGATGAAGCACCAATAAATTTTATGTTGATGTTCATCCCGTATTATCATCGTCATCTTATATTACCTTAAAACTAATTGAAAATAGTTATTTGAACTTTGGTAAAAAAATTATATAAAAAGATTTTAAAAAAATGTTGAAACCTCATCAATACATTTAATACTTGTAATCTACTCCAGTCTTCTTCTTTTTTTCGGCCTTTTTAAAGTTGGCTTGTGAATTAAACTTTTTTTCCTATCTCTTTTCTAATAAGTGACACAATAATTTCAATAAAAACTCTGGTTAGTTATTCGGACGGTGCAAGTTGAAACAATAATGTGGGATGTAAGAATACTTAATTAATTGAATGAAATGCGCGTGAGACATATGGGTGTTTCACTACTTCTGAAGACCGACTAATGTGAGGCAATGACAAAAAACTAAAATATTTCCCCAGAAAATGCGACGTGTTTCGTTCAGTTAATGACAGAGAGTTCAAAGATCTCCTCATATATTTCTCTCTTCCACAGTGCTTTTTCTCTGAAAAAGTATAGGAATGAAAGATGACTGAAGCCCCTGTGGCTTTCTCAATCACCCACTAGTTGGGTGTTCTCTACAATTTTATTTCTGCAACGCATTTAATTTCGGTGGTTAGAAATTTGGTGAGAAGATTTATTCATGGAATCACAGTAGCTAATGGATGCTGAGGAATTATTACGCAAGTGTCAGGCGAGTGTTTCAAAAGAAGAGGAGACCGACATAGTAACATTCATGGGGCGGATGAAGATAAAGGGAGAGGAGGTAGCTGCAAATTGTTTAGTAGGCAAAGTGCTAACATCAAGAAGTATAAACAAGGAGGGCTTGAAAGCTGCAATGCAAATGGCTTGGAGAACTGTCAAAGAGGTTAAAATAGAAAGTATGGGGGATAATATTTTCCTGTTCAAGTTCGCATCTGAAGAAGAAAAGAAAAGGGTGCTCATGGGAGGGCCGTGGCATTTCAACAGAGCATTGATAATTCTGACCAAACCAACAGGGATTGGAGACATCAAAAATCAATCTTTTACACATGTCACATTTTGGGTTCAGATTCATAACATACCAATAATGTGTATGAACAAGGAGGCCATCCAAAAGTTGGGAGAAAAAATTGGAATAGTCAAGGAAGTGGAGACAGACGACGCTGGGGAATGTTTTGGGCAGTTTGCTAGAGCCCGGATATCCATTGATATTTCACAGCCTCTAAAAAAGATTGTATTCCTACAACAAGCGGACGGCAAAACTCCAATGCCAATTTTGTATGAAAAACTTCCAGATTTTTGCTTTTGTTGTGCGCATATCGGTCACCAGTACAGGGAATGCTTGCGATACAAAGGACAACAAAAGGAGGACTTGCCGTATGGTGGTTGGATGCGAGCTGTTACACAAACTGACAGGATAAAGCAAAAACGTAGTAGGGAGAAAGGCAATCGAGAGCAATCCAATCTCAACGAAAATGTGCAAGTACCAACTAGTCCAAGCTCAAACAACCCGATTGATCAAGACGGGTCAAAATTAAACAATTCGGATCCAGAAATAAGAGATGGAGCAGAACCAGAGGATACAAGAAACCTGCTGATCTCTGACAAAACGCATTTAATGTTGACCTCTCCAGACACGAAAAACCAGCAAGTGGGGAGTCAGAGTATGGGCTGTGACATCGACGAGGTGCAGAATAGGGTGGCAAGTAATGATTGCCACTATAGCTATGAAAGTACAAAGGCGGGAGAAAAGATTTTGAAGGAGAACGAAAATCCTGTGGATAAAATAGGATGGGCAATACCAAAAGATAAAAGGAAGCAGATTGACGAGAGTGCTAGATCTGATGTGGAAGAAATGGATAGTGGGCCAAGTAAGACCAATGCGAAGCCCAAAGCGAGAAAATGGAAACTTAAGGCAAGAATTCCCATAGCCAAAGGAGCGAAGAATCATGGGTTAATAGGAGCAAAAAGACTTAGCAGTGATGACCATCAGCTCAGCCCACAACACAAAAAAAAAGAGTTCTCAGTCCACCAAAACAATCACACGTGGGAAACCACACAAGCTTAGCAATTAACTCAGACTACAGCAACTTCATTAGCTCAAACAGACCAGCCCGGAAGCTACAGATAACAGAACAGATATCAGATGAAGGGGATTATGTGGCAGCTATGGAAGAAGAAGTATCGGCGGGTGCTGAATTTCAGGCCCGCCGACAACCATGAAACTCTTAAGTTGGAATGTTCGAGGTCTGGGGAAGCCTCGAACGCGCCTAACTCTCAAAAAAATTCTCCACCTGCACCGGCCTCAAATTTTCTTCTGTTGTGAAACCAAGATGTTGGCTAGGCAGGTTGAATCGGTTTGTAGAGATTTTAACTTCGAGAATTATTTTGCTGTAGATAGAACGGGCATGGGGGGAGGTCTAGCTTTGCTTTGGAGGGCAGATGTTAATGTTAGCATTACCTCGTACAGCTCACATCATATAGATGCAATAGTGAGTAGTGAAAGTGGTTTGAGGTGGAGATGCACCGGGATCTACGGCCATCCTGAGTTCAGCCAGAAGCATAATACTTGGACTCTCATGAAAAAGTTAGCCAGCCTATTTTCCTATCCTTGGTGCTGTTTTGGTGATTTCAATGAGATAATGCATATGCATGAGAAAAACGGGGGCAATGAGAGAAACCTGAATAGGGTTGCCGAGTTTAGGGAAGCTGTGCAAAGCTGCAATTTGCAGGATATGGGGTGTAAGGGATATCCCTATACGTGGTCAAACAAAAGATACGGAGATCATTTTATTGAGGAGAGATTGGACCGTTTTCTGTGTAGTAAAGATTGGGGGATTAATTTCAAGAATCTGTAGGCACAAATCTAGTGAACTGGTCTTCAGACCACTGCCCAATCATTCTAGATTTCCATGAGCGAAGCAAAAATTCGAGACATGCGGGCAAATCTCTCCCCCGAGATTATTATGAGGATATGTGGAGCTCCCACGAAGGCTGTAGGAGTATAGTCCAGGAAGAGTGGAGCCGGTATGGGGCTAGAGCTTGGGAAGCCCCTGTTCAGCAATTTCAGCGAATAGCCAAATCCTTGGCCCAGCTAAAACTTTGGAGCAAAACCTAATTTCATGGTAGGCAAAGAAAGCAAGAAAAGCTGATACAGAGCCTCCAGGATGCTATGAGAGGGAATTCAAAGCTGGATGATGGCCAGGAAATTAGGAGATTGGAAAGTCAGATTAACTCTATGCTAGTTGATGAGGAGATTTACTGGAAACATCGTTCGAGGGCTGACTGGCTTAGAGAAGGGGATAAGAACACGAAGTATTTTCACGCCAAACAAACCATCTGCCCACAAAAGGAAGAACAAGGTGTGGGGGATTGAGAATGACCAGGGCATTTGGTTAAAGGAAAGGGATGAAATAGAGGAGGAGATTTGCAGCCATTTCCAAAAGCTTTTCACTACTTCCAGCCCAACTCCAAGCCAAATCCAAGCAACCCTTCAAGGCATGACAGCAAAAGTAACTCCGGAGATGAATGTTCAACTGGAGAAGCCGTTCACCACTGAAGATGTTGAGGAAGCCCTTGCCAACATGTGTCCCACAAAGGCCCCATGGCCTGATGGTCTTCCAGCTACCTTCTTCCAGAAGCATTGGAAATCTGTCCGTAACAGAGTGATCTCAACGTGCCTTAATGTCCTTAATGAGCAAGGTAACCCATCTACCCTCAATCACACCTTTATAGCTTTGATTCCAAAAATTGCAAATCCTAGGAAAGTGAGTGATTATAGACCTATCAGCCTCTGTAATGTTATTTATAGAGTTGTAGCTAAGGCCATTGCAAATAGAATGAAGCCGATCCTTTCCCAAATCATCTCCCCTATGCAAAGTGCATTCATCCCCAATAGGCTCATTACCGACAATGTTATTATTGGTTATGAATGCCTTCATAAAATTAGGCATAGCAAAGGAAAGAAGAACGGACTTGTGGCTTTAAAATTGGATATAAGTAAGGCTTATGATAGAGTTGAGTGGCCTTTTTTGGAACATACTATGCTAAAGATGGGGTTTCCTAGTAATTGGGTAGCTTTGATAATGAGATGTGTTATTTCCACTTAATTCTCGGTGCTAATTAATGGTGTGCCAAAAGGAATGATCCAGCCAGAAAGAGGCTTGCGACAGGGTTGCCCGCTATCCCCGTACCTTTTTATCCTTTGTGCAGATGCTCTCTCCAATTTGCTGGTTGTGGCAGAACAGAATCAGCTAATCCGAGGGCTCAAATTTGCGCGGGAAGTTTCAATTACGCACTTGCTGTTTGCGGACGATAGCTTGGTATTCTCTCGTGCATCAGTGGATGAATGCAAGCATTTAAAAGAAATGTTTGATAAATATGCTGCAGCATCAAGGCAGATTTTTAATTTCCATAAATCCTCACTGTTCTTCAGTGGAAAAATTCCAGAGCATCAACGGGCTGCTATAAGGGGTATCTTTAATCTAAATGTAGTCTCAAAGCACGAGAAATACCTCGGTCTACCATCAATGATTAGGAGAAAGAAGATGGGGTTTTTTTAACGACATCAAGCTGAAAGTGCTGAACAAGATTGCAGAATGGCAGCATAAAATGTTGTCTAGTGGGGGGAAGGAAGTTCTGATCAAAGTGGCAGCCCAAGCAATTCCGGCGTATGCAATGAGTGTTTTCAAGCTCCCAAGAGGCTTTTGTGATGATATTCAGCGAGCTATAGCAAAGTTCTGGTGGGGCTCGAAAGGGGATAAGCGCGGAATCCATTGGCGGAAATGGGAGAAGCTCAGCCAGGCAAAGATTAGAGGGGGGCTGGGATTTCGAGAGTTTTCTAGCTTCAATCAAGCGCTGGTAGCTAAGCAAGCTTGGAGGTTACTGCAGTACCCAAATTCGCTGGTCTCCAGAGTCCTTCAAGCAAGATATTTCAGGAATTCCAGCTTTTTATGTGCAAAGGCAGGAGCCAATGCCTCGTATATTTGGAGAAGCATCATGTGGGGTAGGTAAGTGATTAAGAAGGGTATGAGATGACGGATAGGTAATGGCAAGAAGGTAGCAATTTTCTCAGATAACTGGCTGCCAAGACCAGAGACCTTCAGACCTATCTTCCCTCCATCTTTACCCGTAAGCTCAGTTGTTGCAAATTTAATTAAGGCTGATAATCAATGGGATGAAATAAAGCTTCGACAGCACTTCATGGATGTAGACACAGCATAGATCCTCAAGATTCCCCTCCCAGCTGAGAAAGAAGAAGATGAAGTGCTTTGGCATTACGACAAAAGAGGGATCTACTCTGTCAAGAGTGGGTATCAGCTAGCATTGAGATCAAAATTTCTAGATTCCACCAGCTGCACAGAGGCTTCCCACAAGTATTGGAGTGCCCTTTGGACACTGGAGTTGCCTGAGAAGCTTAAAATTTTCATGTGAAGGGCCTCTAATAATCTGCTTCCATCGGTGGAAAATCTATGGAAAAGGAAGATAGTGGAGGAGCCAACTTGTAAGCGATGCAAACTAAGTGTTGAGACTATCAGCCATGCTCTCTTGGAGTGTAAGGCAGCGAGAAAAATTTGGCTCCAATCCCCCTTTTCAGCCCCTAGATTAAAAGCCAATTCTCAGGACATTTTCAGCACTTTGCAAAATATGGCTAAGGAGCTGAGGAAATCAGATCTGGAATTAATGGTAGCTCTGTGTTGGTCTGCCTGGTATGCTAGGAACAAATGTATCTTCGATGGAAGGGAGATTAATCCTATTATATCAGCTGCTAAAGCGGAGTCTGTTTTGTCAGCTTTTCAGAGAGTTAGGAAGCCCCAGCAAGCTCACATCTCTATCTTCATAAAAGAGAAGCAGCAGGAGTGGCTCCCCCCTCCCCAGAATGTTTTTAAAGTTAATGTGGATGCTGCTCTTAATTCAAAGAATCTAAGTGCAGGAGTGGGGGCTGTGATTAGAGACTCTAATGGAAAGATAGTTGCGGCTGGGGTAAATCAGAACCTCCTAAAGGGGTCAGCTAGCTTGGCTGAAGCAGAGGCGGTGCTTTGGGGCCTTCAGCTGGCAAGAAAGGCGGATGTATCCTCTTTGATTATTGAGTCTGATTGTTTAGAGGTGGTCCAGCTAGTGAACAACACCAAGGGCAGTAGATCAGAAATTTTTTGGACAATTCTGGCAATCCAAAAACAGATGAAGAACTTCCAGAAAGTGGTTGTCAATCACATTCCAAGACATTGTAATGCTTGTACCCATTTCCTAGCTAAGATAGCTTTGGGGAAAATCTCTCCCTGTATGTGGCTGGGAAATATTCCAGCTGAATTATATGGTATTTTCAAGGTGTTGTGATTAATGAAAGGTTTACTTTCTTTTAAAAAAAAAACGACAGAGAGTTCAAAGATTTTGACCATAAATTTTTTTTTCCTCCCAAATTTACATTTGTAAATTCATATCTCAAATCACAGCTCATTTAATTAACTATAGAGTGTCTATGGACCACTCACTTGTAGATCAATATATGACTTAGATTTTTCAATACATTTTTTCTATAAATACACGATTTACGCCACTTCCACAATATGTAGAATTATTTAACAACTTTTTAACGCTTCTTCTTAAACACATGATTTATTTAAACTTGGGCTCGCCTACCGTACAGATTATGTTAGGCACAATTAAGATAAGCCAAATGGATTAACTGGTGGTGGGTCTAAGTGGATCGGACACCCCATTTTATAATTTGTAAGGTAGTATGATCATTTAAATTTATATGTTAATTGTGGTACTGGTAACCTGAAGCCATAGCAGAAACAGTTCAATTGATTAGATAGATTTTGATCAGATAAAACATTAATTGAATCAAAGAACCGTGGAATGTGTCGATGCTTGGAAGTTGAATCACTTTGTTGACTCATTTTGATCAGGAAACAGCGAATGACAGCTAAAAAGTTAAATGGTGTGAATTTCCCAACAAACGCCATTTACTTTCGTTCCAACAATGTCCAATACTACTTTTTATCCTTGCATTTGACCGTGCTCAATTCTCAAATTGGCGGGACCGTTGGCAGTCACTGTTATCGGCTTTTTAATAACACCACCACAGAACCTGACCCTTTCCTCAAGTTCATAACGTTGGATGGATTGAGGAGGGATAACTAAAAGGGTAATTAATTATCAGAAATCTCCCCTAAGTTTTAGCGTATTCTCAGTTTGATAGATTATATTCATGTATTCTCAAATACCTCCCCTAATGTCAGCATACTATTTTGTATAAATTAGGTTGGTGAGGATAAAATCATAAAAGCACCCATCAATGATTAGAAAAAGGGATGAGGCTATTTAAATCCTCCAAAATATTCATTAGATCCTTTTTAATTAAGTTTTTTATTAATAAAATAACCGCAACATAAAATACTATTATAACCTAAACAAAATAATTAAACAAGAAAGCAACTCACTGCTGCTCCATTAAAGTTAATTGTTGGATCGAAGTTAACTTTCTAATTTTAGCAATTTAATGATTACAATGATGCTCATATATACTGTTGGGGAAAAATTAGGTTTTTAAATTTTTATTAAACCTTTTGAAGATCGCTCTCATATAATATATAAGAATACGTAATCCAGAAATCGTACCTTGAAAATCCGATTTGGCTTTTTCCGTTGAAGTGTTTTAGGCTCCTAGATCACGATCCGCCACCACCACTCCTGTTAGATCACGATCCGTGACCACCACGCTTGTTAGATCACGAACAGTCTCCAATGATCTTCCAGGTTATGACTCAGGTTCGATCTGCACTTGACGTGTGGGCGCCTTTATCACTACCAAAGCAACTAGCACGAGAAAATTTTTCTCTCAACAATAGAGAGAAAAATCTTTTTCTATGATCTGTATAAAGTGGCTTCCGTATTTTTCTTTAGGGAAAAATAAGCCTTTTATATCACCCTTTAGTGAAAACCCTAGGCTCCAAATAATGCTCTAAATAAAACTCACGTTATTTTCTTTTTCAATAGGGGACCCACCTTGTAAAATAACATAAGGCCCCTTATACAAAAGCTAATTAAATGGAGCCTCTCACTAAATGATATATTTAGGCTTTTGACCCAAATAGCTAGTTATCTTACTTATTAGTCCAGTAGTGGTGCAGTCAATTAAATGAGCTAACCCGGGGATCATTTGGGAACATACAATAGTGGCTACAATAATTAGGCCTGTAATTAAACTAGCCCAATTATTTAATTCCAAATCTACTCCACTAAAAGATTGGAACTGACTTCCATAATTGTATGCTCGAATAATAATTCGTCCCAAGCCACATTGATTTCTTTACTGCACAATCCTTTGTATCACATCGTTAATTAAATTGATATCTCAACTGTCCAATCAATTTAATAACATCTTATTTCTTGATCCTTACTGGTTTTCTCTAATGATCATTTTCAACATACTAAATATGTTGACACACTCTGGCCAGAGAATTCTATAATCAAGTGCCGAAAACCCATCAAGAGATGTGTTGTACAAATTCTATATTGTTAATCCATAACTCCAATACTCATAATTGCTCCCACCAAGATACCGGGTAATCTTGACCACAAGGATGTGTCGTGCCCATTGGTAACTCAAATGGAATAACAATTACAATCATGAAATCATAATTAACTCAAGATTAAGATTACAGTAAAATCAACGCCTATGAGATTTAATAAGTCTGACAGTTATTACAAAGTTAATTAAATCTCATATGTGATCCTGTTCAATGTAGTCATACTACATCAATAAATTCATACATGATTAAGACAAATCATTCAATGAATTTATTACAGTCTATACCTAAATAAAGTGCCCAACTTTATTTATCAACTGCGAACTAAATTTATTTAATCATAAGATAACTTGTATTTATGTCTTCTGTGAATCCACATGGTGATCACATAAATACATATAATATGATTAAATGGACTTTAATACAAGTATTAATGCAATTAAGATATTTGAATAAAATATCTCATTTATTTTATTAATCAGAAAAATAGTTTATTACAATTAAATAAACACATATGCTTTTAAAGAGCATATTTTCCCAACATATACATCTACCATTCAATCAGAATTGAAACTGACCTTGATTAGCAGTCTTTCATTGAAATTATATATCCTCTAAATTATATATCCTCGAAAGATAATATAAAAGACGATTAATTTCAAAGAGGAATTGTCAGCAAAGATATATATGCACAACCATTTTCATACCCCGGATTGGTTGCTAACATGTTTATTTTCTTAAAAAGTTTGAAAAATAATCCTTCACGGTTTTGCTCCATTAATGAATTGAGTGATGATACAACCACAAACTCTTGTACAAACTGATGTGGCATTAATTCATTGGTTGAATAAAAATATAAAATAATAGAAATAAATCATGTAGACCAAGAGATATTTAATTCAACCAATGAATTAACGCCACATCAGTTTGTACAAGAGTTTGTGCTTATATTATTACTCTAATGAATTTGATTAGTTTGACCAAGCTCACGAAATAAATTAATTGAAGAGATAGAACGTGACAGGTTGGTTGAATGCAGAATGGATAACAGAAAGCTGACTACGCGAGATAATTGATTACGGAAGAAAATTCATACGTGATCATGAAAACCCATATATTTTTCAACTGAATTAAGATTGCATGAAGTTGTTATATATTTTGATTTGGCCAAAAAGTTCTTATTGCTCAAGGCTTGAATTTAGCCAATAAGTTTTTTTTCTTATGAATATCTTTTGGGATCGACTAAAATTCTCTCTCCCTAATCAAGCTTTCGTTATGTATAAAAGAAATTAACCATGAATGAAAGTGCAAATGCTGATTACAAATATTGTTTAAGTTATAATTGTTTTTTTCTCTAACATAATATTTTCATGGTTTGGTGATTTCATATAGTATCTCTACAATTTTAAGGGAAGATGTGCTCATGAAATGAAAAATAGAAAATTAGAAAGAGAGACACAAATCGGGACACCAAAATCTTCACCAAGATTGAAAGAAATTTGATGTAGAAAGCAGAGCAATGAGGCAAAGTGCGAAAAAGCTTCCTTTCGAATTCTCTGATATTTGACATAAGTCAAATCTTTTGTTTGTTTCATCCATCAAAGTCATTTTAAAAAGTAGTGGGGGGTGATTTGGTATTTTAATTGTATTTACATTCCTTGGCGCCAAAACAAACATGTTGGTACAGAATTCTTTATTTTCAGTATACAAATAATCAATTTCGTCTTATTTTCATTTCAAGGGTTTTGCTAATTTACAATTCATATAATTTACAATCCATGCAAAACATGTAAAAATATGTAATTTACAACTCATGCGAAACATGTAAAAATCAAATTACATGAGTTGTAGCTTAGGAAGACCCAACTAATAATCAATTTCGTCTTATTTTCCAAGCACTGCGGATAAGAATTCCAATGAAGATGCAGCTTTACCGACTGTTTCATTTCAATTGAAGAAGGAAAATAGTGCATGACAACTAAAAGGGTTAAAAGGGTGCAAATAGTAGGTCTTGTCGTGCACGCGCAGAGCAAGAAACAAATAATTGATGACAGCTTATAAAAAAATATATGAAAGTTAAATAAAAATAAAATGAAAATGTTGATAGTACATCAACACCTTTTACGCGCCACATTCATTCGTGTATTTTTCTCAAAAGTTTGACTCGTGACAAATGACACACGATTTCATCTTATGTTTTTTCAGTATTAAGATTTTTTTTTCTTATTTCTATTTTAAAATTAATGTAATAATTTAAATGAAAATTTCTATTAATTGTTACGACCGTGCAAGTTGATACAATAATAATATGATGTGGGATGTGATCATAAATTATTTAAATGAATAAAATGCGCGTGGAATATATGGCTGCTTCAGTAGTAGGGGTGGGCAAATTACCCGACCCGATCCGATCCGATCCGACCCGACCCGAAAAATTTCGGGTTCGGATCGGATCGGGTTATGAAGAAAACCCGATCGGATCAAAACAATGAAACCCGATCGGGTTATGATCGGATCGGGTTCGATCCGATCCGAAACCCGATCGGGTTGCTATAAAAAAAAAAAAAAAACTAAACCTAAAGCAAGCAGCCACATACACGCCGCACACACAAATCACAATTCCCATTTTCACAATACACGGTTACTTTACACAAACACTCACAACTCTCCTCAATCCCCAATCTCACTACACAAAACACATACACAGTCACCCCCAACGGCGTTGGGCCAACGCCAAGCCGCCAACGGAGGCCGCCGCAGAAGTCACAGCCTCACCCGCATCTCCATGGACGATTTGCCGCGCGTCTCCATGCCTGATTTGCTGCAAGTGCCGCCGATCTGCTGCTACGCGTCCGTCAGTCTGCTGCTACAAGTGCCGCGGCCACCGATCTACTGCAAGTGCCGCGGATCTGCTGCAAGGTGCTTCTGCTGCTCCAAGCCTTCAACCCGAGCTTCTCACCTTTGACTTTGAATCTTGAGTTTTCACACTTTTTTTAAGCTTTTTTTTTTTAAAGATTTGAATTGATGGTGTATATGGTTAAATTAAACAATTAATATTTAGTATTTAATTGTTGTAATTATGTGTTTTTAAATGGTTGTAACAAAATCAAGGAAATTGGCCAACCCGATCCTACCCGATTTCAACCTGAATTCACAACCCGACCCGACCCGATCCGAATATAAATCGGATCGGATCGGGTCGGGTGGGAAGTTCGGGTTGTATTCGGATTGATTTTTGTTAAACCCGAATGACCCGAAATCCGATCGGGTTGATCCGAACCCGACCCGAACCCGGTTTTGCCCACCCCTATTCAGTAGTCCCTCACTTGGAGTTAATTTTGTGGTAGTTTCATCTCCTTATCTAAAATTAATTGAAGACCGACTAATGTGAATGGAAGGCAATGCGTAAATAACAAGAAGAAGAATAATTGTACCCACCTTTAAACCTTTAGCATTTCTGCCCCCAAACTTTACTTTTGAAGAGAAAAAGCAAAAAATTTCCCGGAAAATTCGGCGTATTTTTCTCGAGCAAACGTTGGTGACTGCAGTGTCTGTGCAGAGTAAAACGATGCTTGGAACCTTCCAGGGAAAAATGTGGAAAGGGTGTAAATTTCCCAACAATCCACCATAGAAAATAGTAAATGCTTCTGTGCTCAATTCTCAAGGGGGCAGTGACTCGTGCCCTATTAACAAATTGTATTTGATTAGCGAGGATTATCAATTAGACGAGATTATTTACACTCTAAACAATTATTTTATGCACTTACATTCATATAAAAATTTTATAATAGAAATACTCATGATATAAATTATTATTATTAAAAGTAATTTATTATAAGTAAATATAAATAATTATTAATGCTTGGAATCTTCCTAAAAGTTTCTTTAAAATTATCTTTATCTCATTTTCCAGGAAGCACTGTGGACAATAATTTCAGTGAAGATGCAGCTTTGTTGACTTTTATTTCAAGTGAAGAAATAATTCGTGTACGACAACTAAAAAGGTTAAAGGGACCGCTTGGAGTATCACCCTACCAGGCTATACAATCCCAGAATTATCAATTGATTTTTCAAAATAAAATTCAATGAGATCCACTGAAACGCTACGTGAAAGAATCCCAAGTGGTGGGACAGTTCCATATTAATTTTTCTCTTAAGTTTCCTAGCAAACACCATCTAATTTTTCTCTAAATTTGTCTTATTGTGAATAAAAATATTATTTTTATTATTTGATAATTTAGTAACATAATAATTAAATATAAATATATCTAAATAATATTAATTTGACACAAATAATAAAATTCTTTTTACTTTCATGATATAAAAATTATTCCCATCATTTTACGTTTATTATTTAGAAAATGAAGTAATTTATTGACCAGTTTGAGATTGTTGTTGGGACTTTCAAAAGTGATATTGAGAAGCTAATGATGAATTTAAATGGTTGGTAAAAACTTTTAAAATTACTTCTTGTAAAATCAATTCATTGCCACAGGAGATTTTGATTTTGCAAAGCAGTGAATGAGTTACTTTTAAAATAAACAAATTAGAAGACTAAAAATATTGTATTTTCAGTAAAAATAAGATTATTTATTTTTTAGTACCAATTTTTTTTTTAGATAAAAAAAAACGGGAGGGGATATTTTAACTTAAGAATATGATTGTAATCTAAGCATCAAAACTTTAAAATTTATTTAATTCAATCTAAGGTATGAGATGATTGATTATGTGATAGTAAAACTTTAATAAAATAAGATTCAGAAAACAAAAAGCATAGATGACATATTAAAACTTAATAAAGGAAGAGAGAGAGAATACCGACTCTTTTTCCTCATTCTTTTTCCTCATTCCTCAATGATTATACTAGTAATAGCAATTCCTAACCTAAATTGGGGGGAAAAAAATTCATCCCCATTCTCACAAATCATATTCATCCCCAAGAAATCAATACTCCATAATTTTGTCAACGACATATTCCGTAAGGCCAACATATTTGTAATTCAATATTAGATCATGCCCACTGTTGTTCCTCTCCACTTCTGTTCATCGATCTTTGCCATAGATTTTTTCTATTCCTCCATTGCTTTACTTTCCCACTCAATTTTAGCCTCTCCAATCAACAAACAATCCAAGGGTCTGACCATAAATTCGTGGGTTAATTGGTTGAACGAAATAAATGGTCATATTTTGATGTCTAGATTGAAGTTGAATTCTTAAATTAATATAACCCCCGCCCAAAACAAAAATATTACAAATACATACAACATATAGGGCAAAGCTATGGTACCACAGTTGTATGGTACCGCAGCTGGATCCAACCATTGGATCTAGCCCACAATTGTCACCAGAATTAGATCCAAAGGCTGGATTTAGCTGTGGTACCATATAATTGTGGCACCATAACTGGACCCCAACATATCTTCATAACTCTTATAACATTGGGTTATTTGCACACTGAATAGACTAAAACACTCTATATTACTCTTGTGCACCCTCCACAATAATTTTGCTGAAGAGTAGGGCCTTAAATTGCAGCTTTATAGTTTTTGTTGAACCGCGTTTTTCCAAAGGAAAGAAATAGGGAATGATAGCTAAAAATTAATAATAAAAAAAGGCGTAAATACTATTCGCCACCGTCACTAAAGAAAATAATAAAAATAAAAATAAAATAAAAGACCAATTAATCTAAAAGAACAATTAATCTCAGAGCATATTTTTCAATAGATTCATACTCACGATTACTTACTTTCCTTGAGCCTTCCTGGATGTTTGAAATCTAGATTTGTTTATAAACTGGATGCAAAATTCATGAGCCAGTGTGAGAAAAGTTCTCCAACAATTTGAAAACTTAACGTGTGTTTTATGAGAAGCAATCTTTAGTAACTGAGATAACTAAAATGCAATTCTTTAAGAATTTGGATTGTAAGATAAATATTTCAATATTTATATTCCCTATTTTAATAGTGGAATATATTTTTTTTTTATCTTTCCCCGTAAACACTGACTTTTCCGTGTATGCTTTATGTGATTGATATTTGCCGTATATTATGTGAATGACAGTTTAATTTGATGACGGTAAGTTGAATTAGAAGACGAAGAGAAGAGAGCACCAAATGGTCAATGATCAGTCAATGTCATCGAGTAGCTTGCAATCACACGAAAGACAAAGGCGGATTGTGGTCCAAAAAATTTAAAATTTCATGACGGTGGTCCAATAAAATTTAATTTCTTTTCTCATTTTGAAGTCCACCCAGTAATTTCTTTGAAGCTGCCTTATGTTATTGTATGTGAATTTCAAAAAATCGTCTCTGTAGGACAAAATAAATATGCAGAATTTTTTCACATACGATGTTAAGGTTGATGCAAAATAAATATGCGGAAAATTTACTTCAAATCCAAAATATTGAAGCCAAACAATGGAGAGGAGATGGAAAAGGAATTCATCGGAACATGGATTTGTAGCTCGAATTAAAGAAGACAAAGACAAAAAAGAAAAGAGCTGGCACTACCTAATGCTATATTGCTAATGGTCAATGAGTCAGTGACAGCCAGAAGCAAATAATCCCAATTCATAAACAGAACAGAATGTTGCATTTTTTGGTTAATAGCATTCAGAGAACCTGATACGTGCCATTACTCATGGAGCCATGCAAGCCATTATTCACGCCATCATTCATGGAGCCATGCATGCACGTGTTACATTTAGTTTTTTTTTTTAGTTGTGGGTTTTGTTCAATAATCCCGTGATGTGCTGATTTTCAGCGAAGTGGGAAGTTGGTTTCCTATTTTTTTGGCATTGTTTGTTAATTTTCAGTATTGTAAAGACTATTATATATAGTCGGAAGTGTTTCAATAAAGGGGGGGAAATTAATAAAATCAAACCATCTCTTCTTTCTCTTCACTTCTTTCTTTATAAATTCAAACATATCAGTGGTATCAGAGCCAGGTTCCAACCATGGACACTCGCGGCAAAACAAATGCAGAGTTCCGCAATGACGTCACCACGACTTTAGCTCGACATGAAGCAAGTTTTGACCAAGTTAATGATGTCTTGCAAGCTGTGTTAACTGAACTTCAAGCTCTTCGTCACTCTCGGAACCCAAGTTCCAGTCAACCCGATACCAACCCATTTGCTCCTGAAGAAACCTCTCGTTCAAATGCTGTCAATGAACGTTCCATCCACCATGAGCGGCCCCATCACCACCTCAAGTTGGACTTTCCAAGGTTCAACGGCGAGGACCCAACCGGCTGGGTTTACAAGGCAGAGCAATATTTTGATTTCGAAGATATTTCCCCAGACCAACAAGTTCAGCTAGCATCTTTTCACTTAGAAGGCATTGCTTTACAGTGGCATAGGTGGTTGACAAAGTTTCGTGGGCCACTCACATGGAAAGAATTCACCAAGGCAGTACACCTTCGTTTTGGTCCAACAGATTACGAGGACCCATCAGAAGCTTTGACTCGCCTTAAACAAACCTCGTCGGTGGCCGCATATCAAGAAGCTTTCGAAAGACTCTCACACCGGGTTGATGGCTTACCTGAAAATTTCTTGATTGGTTGTTTTGTTGCAGGACTTCGCGATGACATCCGGTTGGACGTGAAAATTAAACAACCTCGGACATTGTCGGACACGATAGGTGTGGCGCGATTAATTGAGGAGCGAAACCAATTACAACGGAAACCGACCCAAGCAGCTCGCTCCCAATCCACTGTGATCACGCAAAGACCAGGACTCAACCCAACGGCTGGTGTGCTAGGACCCCCTCCAAACCAGCGCCCAAACCAAAATCCTGTGACACCGCCAGCAACATTCCGTCGTATCACCAATCAAGAGGCACGTGAAAGGCGTGAAAGGGGATTATGTTACTATTGTGATGAGAAGTTCACACCAGGCCACCGCTGCGAACGACCACAATTATTCATGATCGAAGACCTGCCCTATTTAGGAAGTGAGGATGTTAACGGCGTTCAATTCGAACAGAACACTCAAGAAACCATACCTGAGATTTCGTTTCATGCAATGGCAGGAACTGAACATCCCCAGACCCTTCGCGTCTCGGGCAAGCTGAAAAATAAGGAAGTAACTGTATTGATCGATGGCGGCAGCACTCACAACTTCATTGATCAATCCATAGTCTCCAAATTTGGGTTACCAGTGGTCAGAGACAAGAAGCTTCAAGTTATGGTTGCAAACCGAGAAAAGATAGAGTGTGTTGGGCAGTGTCAAGCGCTCACGCTCATCATTCAAGGACTTCCAGTCACAACGGATTTCTATGTCCTTCCAGTCACCGCATGCCAAATGGTCTTGGGAGTACAGTGGCTTGAAACTCTCGGACCCGTTGAAATTGATTACAAAAAGCTAACCATGACTTTCCAAGTTGGAGGAGTCTCTCATACCTTTCAAGGCTTGGGCCAAACTAGCATCGCAGCTTTAACTGACAAGGAACTTAATGGAATACATGGCATGGGTTTTTTTTTTCAAATCATTATGACAAGCACTAGCAAGCTAGAGGTGCATTCGCTAGATATGAGTCGTCTCCTAGCAGATTTTTCTCACGTTTTTGAGTCGCCCACCAGCTTACCACCTAGGCGCTCTCATGATCATCAAATTCCATTACAGCCAAGTGCAGAACCAGTGAGTGTACGACCATATCGTTACCCATACTACCAAAAGACTGAGATAGAAAAGATGGTGCAGGAGTTTTTACAGTCGGGGTTGATAAGGGCTAGTAAGAGCCCATTCTCATCACCTGTTCTGTTGGTAAAGAAGTCAGACGGAGGTTGGCAATTTTGTGTGGACTATCGCGCCCTAAACAATATTACAGTTAAAGATAAGTACCCAATACCTGTAATTGATGAATTGTTGGATGAGCTTTATGGTGCCAAATTTTTCTCCAAACTAGATTTGCGATCAGGTTATCACCAAATTCGAGTAAAAGATGAAGACATTCCAAAGACAGCCTTCCGAACACACGAAGGGCACTATGAGTTTGTGGTAATGCCATTCGGTCTTACGAATGCACCCGCAACTTTTCAGAGTCTCATGAATGATCTTTTTCGTCCTTATCTCCGGAAGTTTATCTTAGTTTTTTTTTACGACATCCTGGTTTATTCAAAGTCATGGAAAGATCATCTCAGTCATTTGCCAACTGTTTTACATATTTTATCTACTAACAGTTTGTTTGCAAAGGAATCAAAGTGTCAATTCGGTGTTTCACAAGTCGAATATTTGGGACATATAATTTCTGAGCAGGGAGTAGCAGTGGATCCAATCAAAATTCAGGCTGTCATTGAGTGGCCTAAACCGGTGTCAGTCAAAGGAGTGCGTGGATTCTTGGGGCTAGCAGGGTACTACCGGAAGTTTATCTGTAATTTTGGGAGCATAGCAGCGCCTTTAACTCAACTCTTGACGAAGGAGGGATTTCACTGGAATGAAGCAGCAGAGGTGGCTTTCAAACAATTGAAAGAGGCGTTGACTTCACCACCGATTTTACGCCTGCCAGATTTTACCCAACAATTTGTGATTGAGTGCGACGCAAGCGGCACTGGAGTTGGAGCAATCCTTTCCCAACAAAATCAGCCAGTAGCTTATTTCAGTGAAGCCTTGAAAGGGTCAGCCTTGGCCTTATCCACCTATGAAAAAGAGATGTTGGCAATCGTCAAAGCTATTAGGAAATGGCGTCCTTATTTAATTGGGAAACCCTTTACGGTTCGAACTGACCAAAAAAGTCTCAAGTACTTTCTGGAGCAGCGGATTACTACACCAGCACAAGCAAGATGGTTGCCAAAGTTACTTGGATATGATTATAAAATTGAGTACAAAAAGGAAGCCGAAAATCAGGGTGCAGATTCTTTGTCACGTGTAGTTGAGTTCCAATTCTTATCAATTTCTATGTCACATGCAGAGTGGTGGCCAACTCTCCAAGAAGAAGTTCACCGGGATTCATTTTACAAAGATTTGCTTGAAAAGAGCCCTCCTCAATCACGCCACCAATTGTACCAACGAGATGGAGTTTGGTTTAAGCGCAACAGAATTTATCTTAGCCCCACCTCAACATTAATTCCAAAAATAATGGCGGATTGTCATTCATCTCCAATTGGTGGTCACTTTGGTTTCCATAAAACTCTCTCTCGTATCAAACATAACTTCCTTTGGTCTAATATGCGCCGAACGATAAAAGAATTTTTACAGCAATGTGATATCTGTCAACGTTATAAGACTGATTGTATGAAGCCTGCTGGATTACTCCAACCACTGCCAATTCCAACTCAAGCATGGACTGAAATTTCGATGGACTTTATCGAGAGATTACCGCCATCTAATGGGTATACTGTCATCATGGTAATCGTCGATCGATTAACAAAATATGCGCACTTCGTAGCCTTGAAGCATCCATTTACTGCAATCACTGTCGCCAAGGCATTTGTTGCAAATGTGGTTCGCCTCCATGGCATTCCAACCTCCATTGTCAGTGATCGAGACAAGGTGTTTATTAGCTCATTTTGGCAGGCACTGTTCCAGCTGCAAGGAACCCAGCTCTGCATGAGTTCGAGTTATCATCCTCAATCCGACGGTCAAACCGAGGTAGTAAATCGCACCTTGGAGCAATATTTACGGTGTTTCACAGGAGATCAACCACGAAAATGGACAGAATGGATTCCATGAGCTGAGTTTAGCTACAATACGTCCATTCATTCATCTACTAGAATGACCCCTTTTGAGGCTGTTTATGGCTTCCCACCTCCAAGCCCGCTAGCCTATGTTTCGGGCACATCCCGTGTCCAAGCTGTTGATGAGTATCTACGTGATCGTGATGCTATTTTACGAGAGTTACGGCATAATCTTTCAGTGGCCCGAGATCGAATGAAAAGCCAAGCAGATCAGAATCGGCGTGAAGTCTCTTTCATGGTAGGAGATTACGTGTATTTAAAGCTTCAACCATACCGCCAAACTTCCGTGGCTTTTCGACGTTCCATGAAGCTGGCTCCCCGTTTTTATGGTCCATATCAGATAATTGAGAAGGTGGGTGCTGTGGCTTATAAGTTGGCTCTTCCTCCGGGTTCTCAAATTCATAATGTATTCCATGTTAGTTTGTTACGGAAGCATGCGGGAACCAACGCTCCGACCTCTACTCAACTTCCTCCAGTTGCAGAGGATTCTACCATTCTTCCTCAACCTGAAGCTGTTCTGAACCGTCGTGTCATTCGTAAAGGGAAATATCGTCCAAGGTCTGAGATCTTAATTAAGTGGAAGGGAGCCCCAATGGAAGACGCCACCTGGGAGAATGAATGGCGCTTCTCCAAGTCATTTCCTGATTTTGTCCTTGTGGACTTGAGTGCAATGAATCCAAAACTCAGAGTCCCAAAACGGTTCGTTTTGATTAAGTGATTCAGTCTTTTGTCACATGCTGCACGTGGTGTTTTAATTCAAAAGCTAAACGACTCAGCAACTGTCGTTTTGGAGAAACTAAAGTGATGCACGTGAGTCAGCTCGTGAAGAAGGGAATCAAGGCTGTTAAAAGCCGTTACACACGTGTCCAGATTCTGTGCAATCTGGGTTTCAGCATCAGGGATATAAAACTGGTTGCTGAGGGGAAAATACGTGTGGTTTTGATAGAGCTTTAGAGAGGGATCAGAAAGTGAGAGAGGGTAATCTTGTTGCTTGTAATCTCTTGTTAAGGAGCTCTGTATTTGTCTTCTTGATTCATCAATAAAGCTTTTCCTGTGGCTTTTCCCGTGGAGGTAAATTGTGCATGTAATGCACAATTGAACCACGTAATATTCTGTTCTTGTGAGTTGTTTCTTGTTTTAGTTAAACACTGTTATTAATCATTAGATCTAGAGCATACATAGATTGAGTTGAGAACTTGGCATCTAATCTTGGTTTCTTCTGCAACTTGTTTGATCAAGAACTTGAGTCTCCTGGGCAGTGGCTTAGTATCTTGAATCTTAAAGGGTACTAAATCACTACACTTGGTATCAGAGCTGGAGTCTTGAAGTCAAAGATCCAAGTATGACTTCTACCAAAGTTGATCTCGAAAAGTTCAATGGAAAAAACGATTTCAATATGTGGAAGGTGAAGATGGAAGCAGTGTTAATAACCCATGGTCTTGGAGATGCCCTGTTACCAGTTACCAAGAAGGAGGGGAAAGATGTCTCTACATCAAAAACTCCAGAACATATGGCAGAGATTGATAGGAAGGCCAAGGGAACTATCATCTTGAGTCTTGCAGATTCTGTGATAAGAGAAGTAGCTAAAGAACCTACTATTGCTGACCTATGGGCAAAACTAGAGAGCATTTACATGAAAAAGTCCTTGGCTAACAGATTGTATATCAAGAAAAGGATGTTCACATTGAAAATGCATGAAGGCTCATCTCTAGACGAACATCTCGATGAGTTTAACAAAGTGTGTGACACCCTTGAAACCATAGATGCAGCATTGGAAGATGAGGATAAAGCTTTGCTTCTGATAAGCTCTTTGCCTAAGTCATACGAGCACTTTATTGATGCTTTGATGTATGGAAGGCAGACATTGTCACTGGATGAGGTGAAGTCAGCTCTTAGCACTAAAGAATTGCAAGGGAAGCAAGAAAGCCTTGGTAATAGCTCTGGTGAGGGGTTAACTGCAAAAGCAAAACCAGAATGGAAGAAAAAGAAGCAAGGAAAGAATAGAGAAAAGCAAAAGAATTTGAGATGCTTCTTGTGTCACAAGGAGGGGCATTTCAAGAAGGATTGTCCAGAAAAGAAGTTTCAGAAAAAGGGAAAGGATGGTGATGCAGCTGTTGTAGAGGAAGAAGGATATGAATCTGCTGGTGTGTGTGTAGCAACAGAGAGCACAGACAGAGGTAAATGGGTGCTTGATTCTGGTTGTACTTTCCATATGTGCCCTTATAAAAATTACTTAACTGAGTATCATGACTTAGATGGGGGTAGAGTTATGATGGGTAATAATGCCATGTGTAAGATCATAGGTATTGGAAATATAAGGCTTAAACTTCATGATGAAACCATAAGGGAGCTAAAACAGGTGAGGTTTGTACCTAAACTTAAAAGAAATTTGATTTCTTTAGGAATGCTTGACCAAATGGGATATAGTGTTAAGATTGAATCTGGTGAAATGGTGATAATTAAAGGCACTGAAATCATCATGAAGGGTTTAAGGAAAAATGGAGTATTTGTCTTAGATGGGGAAGTAGTTACTGGTGAAGTTAGGGTATCAGTAGATGCCAATACTGATAAAACCAAGCTATGGCATTTGAGGTTAGGGCACATTGGGGTGAGAGGGCTGAAAGAATTAGATAAGCAAGGTTTATTAGAAGGTGATAAGATTGGTGATCTGGAATTCTGTGAGAGTTGTGTCTTGGGGAAGGCAACTCGAGCTAGTTTTAATAGGTTAGTATACAAGTCAAAGGACAAGCTGGAATACATACATTCTGACCTATGGGGACCAGCTCAACAAGTATCTCTAGGTGGTAACAGTTACTTCTTATCCATTATAGATGACTACTCTAGGAGGGTGTGGGTTTATACTCTTAAGAGCAAAGACCAAGTTTTTAAGAAGTTTCTTGAATGGAAAAACTTGGTTGAAAATCAATGTGGTAAGAAGGTTAAAAAGCTCAGGACAGACAATGGTTTAGAATTCTGTAATCAAAGGTTTGATAGTTTCTGTGCAAAGGAAGGAATAGCTAGGCATAAAACAGTGAGGTTAACACCTCAGCAGAATGGGTTAGCTGAAAGGATGAACAGGACACTCATGGAGAGGGTGAGGAGTATGCTGGTTCAATCCAAGCTTCCAAAGACTTTGTGGGCAGAAATACTTTTAACTGCTTGTTATCTGGTTAACCTGAGTCCCTCTACAACAATTGAGTTCAAAACACCCTATGAGAGATGGACAGGACAACCAGCTAACTATGGGAACCTGAGAGCATTTGGCTGTCCAGCCTATGCTCACACAAGCCAAGGAAAGCTAGCTCCTAGGGCTTTGAAAGGTTTCTTCATAGGATATCCAGAGGGAGTAAAGGGCTATAAGATCTGGTGCACAGACTTAAGTCCACCCAGATGTATCATAAGCAGGGATGTGACCTTTAATGAAAAAGAGTTACTGAATCAGAAGTCAGCACAACATCCAACTAAGAAAGATACTGAGACTGGTAAAAAGCAACAACTTGAGGTGGAGCTTCCTAGGTCTGATGACTTTCTGGAAGCTGAAGATTCAGGTGGAGTCATTGACAGCTCAAGTGATCCAAAACTTCCTCAACAAGAACAAGAGTCTCAGAGACATGAGCAAGGATACCAACTAACTAGAGATAGGGCCAAGAGACAAATCAAACAGACTAGAAGATATGGATATGCAGACCTTATCTCATATGCTCTAGCAGCTGCACATCAGATTGATGAAGATGAACCAAAAGCCTACAAAGAAGTAGTCCAAAGTAAGTTTAGCAAAGAGTGGCAGCAAGCCATGGATGAAGAAATTATGTCCCTTTATAAGAATAACACCTGGGAACTGGTTAAGAAACCTGATAAGAGGAGAGTTGTAGACTGCAAATGGATCTTTAAAGTTAAAGATGGATTGACAGGAGATGAACCAAAGAGATTCAAAGCCAGGCTGGTGGCAAAAGGGTATACACAAAAGGAAGGGGTTGATTTCAAGGAGGTATTCTCACCAGTGGTCAGGCATGCCTCCATAAGAGTAATCCTAGCTCTGACTGCAGTACAAGACATGGAACTTGATCAACTCGATGTCAAGACTGCATTTTTGCATGGAAGACTCCAAGAAGAAATCTTCATGACTCAACCAGAGGGGTATGTGGACTCCATGAAACCTAGACATGTATGCCTACTCAAGAAATCTCTTTATGGTTTAAAACAGTCCCCAAGCCAGTGGTATCTCAGATTTGATGAGTTCATGATAACAAATGGATTCATGAGATGCAATTATGACTGATGTGTGTATTTCAAGCTGCTGGAAGATGATCTCTACATTTATCTCCTCCTCTATGTAGATGACATGCTGATAGCCTGCAAAAGAAGGGATGAAATAGAAAAGCTGAAGGTAATGCTGAGCTCAGAATTTGACATGAAAGACTTAGGGACTGCTAAGAAGATTTTGGGTGTAGAAATTAAAAGAAACAGAACAAAGGGAGAAATATTTCTCAGTCAAGAGAGATATTTGACTAAGGTTCTGGAAACCTACAAGATGCTGGATTCCAAGCCTGTACTAACTCCTCTAGCAGCTCACTTCAGGCTGAGTAATCAGTTGTGTCCAAAAACTGATGAAGAGAAGCTTGATATGAAAAATATCCCTTATGCAAATGCTGTAGGTTGCCTAATGTATGCTATGGTACTCACTCGACCAGACCTATCCCATTAAGTGAGTGTGGTTAGCAGATATATGGCACAACCAGGGAGAGAACACTGGAGAGCTGTTAGATGGATCATGAGATACTTGAATGGCTCTTTAAGCCATGGACTGGTATATGGAAGATCCAAAGGAAGAAGTGATGGGCTGCTGGGTTTTTTTTATTCAGATTATGCAGGAGACTTGGATAGAAGGAGGTCACTTACAGGCTTCATGTTTATGTATGAAGGATGCCTTATCAACTGGAAAGCTTCCCTGCAACATGTGTTTGCTCTCTCAACAACAGAAGCTGAGTATACAGCTGCTACAGAAGCTGTAAAAGAAGCTTTATGGCTGCAGGGGCTGCTTGGTGAATTAGGAGTGAGGCAGAAGTCAGTGACTATACATTGTGACAGTTCCAGTGCCATTCATTTGTGCAAGAACCCTGCACACCATGAAAGGACTAAACATATAGACATAAAGCTTCATTTCATTAGAAACAAAGTGTCTAAAGGAGATGTAAAGATGGCCAAGGTGCATACAGATGAGAATCCAGCCGATATGCTGACTAAGGCAGTTCCCTCTGCAAAGTTCAACATATGCTTGGACTTAGCTGGTTTGAGTAGCCTTTAAGTTGATAAGCAGAAGGAGAAGGAAGCAGGAAAAGGAGTTTTTTGATTCAAGGTGGAGAATGTAGACTTGAGTGCAATGAATCCAAAACTCAGAGTCCCAAAACTGTTCGTTTTGATTAAGTGATTCAGTCTTTTGTCACATGCTGCACGTGGTGTTTTAATCCAAAAGCTGAACGACTCAGCAACTGTCGTTTTGGAGAAACTAAAGTGATGCACGTGAGTCAGCTCGTGAAGAAGGGAATCAAGGCTGTTAAAAGCCGTTACACACGTGTCCAGATTCTGTGCAATCTGGGTTTCAGCATCAGGGATATAAAACTTGTTGCTGAGGGGAAAATACGTGTGGTTTTGATAGAGCTTTAGAGAGGGATCAGAAAGTAAGAGAGGGTAATCTTGTTGCTTGTAATCTCTTGTTAAGGAGCTCTGTATTTGTCTTCTTGATTCATCAATAAAGCTTTTCCTGTGGCTTTTCCCGTGGAGGTAAATTGTGCATGTAATGCACAATTGAACCACGTAATATTCTGTTCTTGTGAGTTGTTTCTTGTTTTAGTTATTAGTTAAACACTATTATTAATCATTAGATCTAGAGCATACATAGATTGAGTTGAGAACTTGGCATCTAATCTTGGTTTCTTCTGCAACTTGTTTGATCAAGAACTTGAGTCTCCTGGGCAGTGGCTTAGTATCTTGAATCTTAAAGGGTACTAAATCACTACAGTCCTTGAGGACAAGGATCCTTGAGCGGGGAGGAATGATACGTGCCATTACTCATGGAGCCATGCAAGCCATTATTCACGCCATCATTCATGGAGCCATGCATGCACGTGTTACATTTAGTTGTTTTTTTTAGTTGTGGGTTTTGTTCAATAATCCCGTGATGTGCTGATTTTCAGCGAAGTGGGAAGTTGGTTTCCTATTTTTTGGCATTGTTTGTTAATTTTCAGTATTGTAAAGACTATTATATATAGTCGGAAGTGTTTCAATAAAGGGGGGGAAATTAATAAAATAAAACCATCTCTTCTTTCTCTTCACTTCTTTCTTTATAAATTCAAACATATCAGAACCTTCAATGGAGAAGAAAATATATCGCATTGGGGAATAAAATGTGATATTTCCAAATGGTACATGTGTATATATAACCGACCAGAACTGATCAAACATATACAAAAACAAAATAATGAAGAGAAGATTAGAAGAATATGCTTAATGGATTTCAAATGCACTTTAATTAAATATTTTTGTTTTGACATGGAGGAAAGGGGCACACGTAAAATCCCAACGTTCAGGAACCATATGTAGTCCAAAGTACACAAACATATTTCCTCTTCTAATGATTCTAATTATTCTAATAAATTGAATTTTATACAAGGTGCATGGTGGGACTGGGATCGTGGAATGGGTTGTTTAAGCAAGGCTTCACGTAATAAAAATATGCAGTCATGAAACTATGAATTATCGACAAAAATCATGGGATGCTTTTGAAGTTGTTGGTTGAATTCCTCTACTAATGATTCTAATTATTCTAAAAAATTGAATTTTATACAAAGTGCGTGGTGGGACTGGGATCGTGGAATGGGTTTTTTAAGCAAGGCTTCACTCAATAAAAATATGCAGTCATGAAACTATGAATTATTAACAAAAATCAGATGCTTTTGAAGCCGTTGGTTGATGAAGATATGAGAGTTGCTTCTAGGGATTTTGCTTTTGAAGTTGTTGTTTGCTATGTATTTGATGTTAGATTTGAGTGTATAATATACTATTTTGTAACTTAACAAAATTTGACAAATCATCTGTAATTACTTTTGCTTCTCTTGTTAGGAGATTCAAACAATCTATTATATGTATAAATCAACAAATATAACCTTTGTTAAACTTACATTACAAAGACAAAATCATCTTTTTGTAAAAATTCATATATATATGTATGTATGTATGTATGTAGATGTACAGTTGAAAACAAATAGAAAATGAGTGTTTGGCTAATAAGAAAATAAACTGAAATCTGGAAAACTTTCTTCTTTTATTTATCAAGCTTAAATTGCTACTGAACGATTACAAGCATATATATATGCAAGCAGAGTTGCTCAGCTAAAGGTTACTAAACTAACTAACTAATAACTAATTGATTAACAAACTTATCACGTGTATGAGTACAAACAGCTACATAACCACCTGGTGCCAGCTGGCAGTACATGTCATCAACTTGCAACTGATTATAGAAGCTGCTGTGATCCTCTGCTCTGTGATCCTCTGCTTGACTGCAAATGTGAGCTTCCTTAACATCCCCCCTCAAGCTCAAGGGTCTGCTAATGACATTGAGCTTGGACCTGAAGTACCTGAATTTTGGAAGAGATAAAGCTTTTGTGAGAACATCAGCAACTTGTTCATCTGTAGGAATGTATCTCACTTCTAATTGTTTTTGAAGTACTTTATCTCGAATGTAATGAATGTCCAACTCGATATGCTTAGACCTGGAGTGAAAAACAGGATTTTTGGCTAATTCCCCAGCACTTTGATTATCACACCAAAGCACTGGTGTTGGCAGTTTTACAATGTTGAGCTCAGAAAATAGAGATTCCAGCCAAGAGATTTATGAACTTGCTGATGACAGTGCTCTATACTCACTTTCAGTACTGGATTTTGCCACTATGGCTTGTTTCTTAGAGGACCATGAAATTAAATTGTTGCCAAGATAGATGCAATATGCTCCAATGGACTTTCTATCATCTGTATCACAAGCCCAATCTGCATCGGAGTACCCATTCAAACCTGTAACTTCAAGTTCCCCTTCCTTCTGAATATATATTCCATGAGTGACAGTTGATTAAAGATATCTAAGTACCTTCTTACAAGCAAGCCAATGCTGAAGTGTAGGAGCACTTAGATATTGACTGAGTTTATGAACTGAGTATGCAATATCTGGCTTGGTGAGTATCAGGTATTGGAGCCCTCCAACAATACTTCTATAGAGAGTTGGATCTTCAAATTCTTTCCCCAAACAGCCATTTGCTACCTTTTCTAACTTTTGACCTGTGCTGAGAGGTGTATCAGAACCTTTACAGTTCTGCATTGAAGCTCTACTCAAGAGGTCTTTGATATATTTTGTTTGTGATAAGTGCATCCCACTATCAGTATAACACACCTCAACACCAAGAAAATAGGATACCAATCCCAAATCGTTTAAGTAAAAACCTTACTAAACTTAATGATGAATGTTTCCAACAGGGAAGAATCTGGTCCTGTAATGAGAATGTCATCCATATAGATAAGAACAAGAATGATACCTCTGGTGTCATGCCTGATGAACAGGGATGTATCAGCCTTGGAGTTGAAGAAATTCCAGCTTGTAAGACACCCTTTGAGTTTGTCATACCAAGCTCTAGAAGCTTGCTTCAAGCCATAAAGAGCCTTGCTAAGCTTACAGACATAGCCCTCTTTGGTGATGAAGCCCTTTGGTTGTGTCATGTATAGATCCTCTGAAATATCTCCATTAAGAAAGGCATTATTTATATCGATTTGTCTGACTTTCCAACCTTTCATCACTGCCAAACTCAGTATAGTTCTAACTGTAGAAGATTTTACCATAGGACTGAAAGTTTCCTTATAATCCACTCCTGCTGTCTGGTGAAAGCCCTTGGCCACCAATCTTGCTTTGTGTTTAGAAACTGTACCATCTGTATTGTACTTGGTTCTAAAAACCCATTTACATCCAACCAACTTGTGCTGAGATGTCACAGGTACTAGAGTCCAGGTATTATTTCTGGTTAAAGCATCAAATTCAGATTGCATTGCAGTTTTCCACTTAGGATCAGACAAAGCTTCATCAACAGTGGATGGTTCCAGGCTGTTATGTGATGTTAAGAATGCTTTAGGCTTGAATATACCAGCTTTTGCTCTGGTAATCATGGGATGATTTGGCAGAGAATGTTGGGATGGTTGTGTGGATTGAATAAGAGAAGATGATGGCTGTTGTGTATGTGAAGTAGCTATGGTAGAGGGTTGAAGATGTATTTGAGAAGGTGAAACATTAAGGATTGTATTATGGCTGTCAGGTGAGGAATGATCACTGAAATGATGAGATGGAGCTTCATCTTCTGCAGAGCTAGCTTCAAAGGTTTCTTGATTGCTATTGGGAAGTGAAACAGTATAAGTTTGAAGAAGACTGTAATGAAAATCAGAGGGTTTAGATGGTGAAGTTAAGAATTGTGAATCTGATGTGTAAGGAAAAGAGGTTTCATCAAATAACACATGACTGGCTATATAAATCTTTCCAGAAGAATGCATACACTTGTAACCCTTATGTAAAGGGCTGTAACCAAGAAATACACATTTTGAGGTATGAAAATGGAATTTGTGAGTATTATAGTCCCTTAAGAATGGAAAGCATGAACAACCAAAGACTTTGAAAAATTTGTAATCAGGTTTGGTTTTGAAGACACATTCATAAGGTGACTGCATAGATAGTATGGGTGTGGGAAGTCTATTGATAATATAGGTGGCTGTATGGAAGGAATCCCACCAAAATTTGATAGGTAAAGTGGCTTGAGCAAGTAAGGTGAGACCTAGTTCGGTTATGTGTCTATGTTTTCTCTCAACTAAGCCATTCTGATTGTGAGTGTAGGGACATGAGTGCCTGAATTGAATACCTTCCTCATGAAGAAAATTAACAAATGATCTATACTCTCCACCCCAATCTGATTGAATGCACTTAATGGATCTATCTAGCTGTTTTTCAATTTGCTTCTTAAAAATTTTAAAGACAGCTAGTGTTTCATCCTTAGTTTTCAATGGGAATATCCATGTGAACCTCGAAAAATCATCCACAAAGCTCACATAATATATGTAACCTTGAACTGAAAGCACAGGGGCAGGTCCCCATAAATCAGTGTGCAAAACTTCTAATACATGCTTTGTTTTGGTAGTAGAAACTGGAAAATGTAATATGTGCATTTTGCCCATTTTACATGCATCACATGCATCAAGAAATTTAGTTCCATTAAAATTCTTAAAGGCTGAACAAGAGTTTATTACATGACTTAAAACTTTAGAATTAGGATGACCAAGTTTCTGATGCAAAACAGAAACACTCAGCATACAATTTGGACTGATACAAGGTGCTGCTGCAGTATGCAAGCAGGGACTTGTTTGATTATTGACAACTGACTGAACAACTGAAAACATAGACAGAGGAACATCTGAAATTTTGGATTGAGTGGCTTCAAGAGACCTTTGAAATGACTGAGAAGAGACTTTATTAGAGGGAAAAAATAGCAATCTGTATAAACCTTTTTCAGCTTTGCCCTGCAGTATGATCAAATTCCTCACCTTGTCCTTCACAAAACAGAATTTATAGTAAATTCAATAACAATGCTGTTATCTTTGGTTAGCTGAGATATGCTAATAAGATTCTTGGATATTTGTGGAACAAGAAGCATGTTGTTTAATTTGAGTGTGTTATGAGCTGAAGAGTTATGCATTCTCAACACAACATTTCCAACATGTGTTATGTGTAAACCAGTACCATTTCCAATGATGAGTTTAGAGTTACCTGCAAAGGATTCTGCCATAGTCATATTTCTCATGTCATTGGTAAGATGGTGTGTAGCTCCACTATCCAGATACCAGTTGGCATCAGCTGCACCATCCATATCAGCTAGATATGCAGCTTTGGGATTTCTGTTTGGAGGAGGTTTGTAAGCACCAGAAGTAAAGAATTCTTCAAGTTTCCAGCAGACATATGCAGTATGACCAGTTTTGAAGCAGATTTGACAAGTTGGTTTAGAAGCATTCTACCGAGGTTTAGGATTCATTTGTGGCCTGATAGAGTTATTGTTACCACCCCCACCATTCACTACTACAAAAATGACCTTTACTGACACTTAGTTTCTGACATTTTTTAAAAAGTATCAGTAATTGTATGCATATGCACCATTTTCCGCTTTTAACAAATAGGTATCATAAATTACTGATATCAGTGTGTCAGTAAATTAAGTATCAAAAACCACTGGCACTGAAGTATCAGAGGTTAAAAAAAAAATTACTATGATTTGTAAATCTTCCGACTCGAACCAAAGACTTTTAAAATTTAAAATTTTTACATTTGAACCAAAGACCACAAGACCTATAGATTCAAGATACAAGTATTTTTTAAAAGAATTAAAAACAAAAATATAATAGCAAAAGCAAAATCCCTAATCTCTTTCCCCCATTTCATCATCTTGTCAATCAAAAACAAAACAAATCACCACCACGCCGCCGACATACCCAAAATCTCTTCCGCCAATGTCATCACTACGCTCGACTAGCCACTACCGTCACTACTTTCGACTAGCCATTGCCGTCATCTTCGATGCACCAAAGTCTGTTCTCTATATTTTTGTCTCTTTTGCTGTCGTCATCTCCTGTCATATCTCGTGCACCAAAGTTGGAAACCCACTGTCGTGACTTATGATTTTTGACCATCACCGGTAACTAATCCACTGCGGTCATCACCAATAGGCTGTAACTACTTCCAGTTATCATCAATACTCAGTCATTCATCACTGGTAATAACTTCTCAGCCTCTGTCAGTTGCTGCCGTCACTGTCGCACTGCCTCAATCTCCGTCGTCGCTGCTATACCGCCACAATCTCTGTTCAAGGTAAGCTTAAATGGATAAATAGAGCATGAAGAAACAAGATAATGGACCTAAGTGTCCTGTGACTAGTAAGAGAATTCAACGGGTGTCCATGCCTTTTTTTTTGTATAGAGAATTCTTTAAAATTGCTCTACTAAATGTCATGTACTTCTTATTGAAACTAACTGCTTCTACATATGATTTTATAACAAACTTTTAAGATCTATTAACATTGTGGCTTTAGGTTCCTTGAAGCCACAATTGATTTTAGATCTATTGATTTTATTTTAAAAATTTTTTTATCACAAATGAGCAGCTGATTTTTTTTTTCTGGAATAGAAATTGCAAGAGAGTTGACAATACAAGGCAAACAACCATTGTCAAATATCATACATCGAATCCTTTGGCCTCGAATAAATTGCTCATCTGGGTGGTATGTTAGGACTTTTCGTTCTTTCTCCATTTAAATTGATCCATTTTATCTCTTTGCACATGAAAGAAAACAGAGATGTTGTTTGGTTGCTGAGAAAATAGCTCAGAGAAAGAGATGTTTCTGGAATCTGTACATTACACTAGAAACTAAGTAGGGCAGTGCCCTTACCATTCGCTGTAATATAATTACTCTTCTTCATGATTCAATTAACTAGAATGAGATTCTCATAAAGTTAAGTGGAGTGCTATGGATAGCAGTAAAATTAAACTGCTTTTTTCTTCTTTTTTTCTCCTCACTGGATGAGAAGTTGGTTAAGCCAACTCTACTGCATATAAAATTATTTGTGAAGAAATGAAATCTTTAGCCAGGATACTGTTAGGAGTATTAAGGAAACAGCCTTTTGGGCAGCAAAGAAATAATTAACTATGCGATTAGTTTAATAGTAATCATTGATTACCTTCAGAAATCAAACCTCATGTTTAAGTGGCTGGAAGAGCATACCTCTATTTTTGATAGCTATGATCATACCTCTAACTGCGTGCATTGGTATCATAATTTTGACTGAAGGTTACTGGTTTTGTCAACTTGTAGACCTGCTTCTTCTGCCAATTTGGGCACTCAGTGGCTTGTGCTGACTATCTTACACTTTGAAAGTGGTTTGTGCTGACCAGCTTACACTTTGAAAGGGGTTCATCATGGTATGCAGTTTTCCTGTTTGTGTAAATGATATGCCTTTACAATTTTTAAAAATAAACACAACATCTCTGTTTTACTCGGCACATCAAATCTATGCATCATTCTCTCTGTTTGTTTATTCTTATGTACTGTTTGAAAAAGGCTTGCTCCCAGTCTTTAATTCATGTCATGAATCCTCCTTTTTGTTTGGCTATCACAGAAGCCAGTGTAACAAATACTGAACAAGCTCAAATTATAATTTCAGGTTTTATTGGATAGAGTAGAGAAATTTATCCAGTCTGTTGCCGTATATGAAGATCAAATCTTTCAGAAGAGGACACGTATACAGCAGGTATGTTAGCTTCCTCCTGTTTTTGAGTCATTTTTCACTTTGTAATGGCATTGATTGTATTTACTGTATATAGTTGGATGAAAATAGAAATATGTGCATAAATGCCCAAATAAATAAGTTGTTTTTTCTACTAAAGTACAAAAGATAGCTAAACCTGGAAATGTAATTCACAATATGAGTTCCTGGGGAAATACACCAAGAAAGATGCATGATACCTTTCTATGTTACTTACCTGGCTTGAAAAAATGCCTTTAGGAATACTTCCTTGACTTTGTAGTAGGAATCACCTGGCCAAGGCACACAATACATATCAGAAACATTGTTCTTTATAAGACCATGATTGAAGTTATAAGCTTATAAGGATCAATGTTTGTAATAGGCCTTTTGAAGTCGTAACACATTGTTTATTCTAGTCATCATAGAATTTTTTTTTTTTTGGAGATGTTCTCGTAATTGTAAATTCTCGGAGTGCTTTTGGGGCTAGTGGACGTGTTCACCCTTTGTAAATCTTTTTCTGTAGCATACAATCTTTTATTAACACCCCCAGGGGGGGGCTGTGATTGAAGTCAAATCTACAAGAAGTCTTAACTGTTTATAGAGTGTGCATAGCAGGGTAATAAAGGACATGTTCTTCCAGGCATATGGTAACTATACAATTGAACACTTGATATATCCCTCCAAACTTATAAGTGCTATCAAAGGAAGAAAATTTAAGGGGTGGACTTCATTGTGTTTGCAACGTCGATGACAAAGCGATATCTAACATCGGCTTTAGCAAGGCGCTCCAGGGCTGTGTTCACATAGTCGGCCGGTATGACCTCAATATCAGCTCTGATGTTGTGTTTATTTTAAGTCTTAATTTTTATTAGTTACTTCACTTATGAATTAGCTCGACTTATTAAAAAGCCACTAAGGCCCATCTTACTGCTCATCACTCACTTAAGATTTAAGAGAGGTTAATGACAGCAATAAAAAAAGTGGTAGCTAGATTCTTTTTTAAAATTTTTGTCTCTCTCTATATTAATTAACTAATGAACATTTAATGATTGGTACACTGCGTATTGTTGGAGAGATTATGTGAATAACCATGAGATGTACAAAACAATTATATGGATTAATTGCGAGGTTGTTATTAGTGGGGATATGTTACAATATTGTTGCTTGTACGTCACAAAAGAGCTCTTGCGACTTCATAATCAATGGACTACATATGTTGCCAAGTTAATTATAGCCCAAAATTGCAAGGTAATATATGAGTAATTTATGATGATTTTTTCTTCCAAATATCCAAGATTTATTATTTGTTGTGTACTAATTGATTTTATGTACTTGTAGGTGGGAAAAAAATGAAGCCACATATGGATATTTATTGACACTCTTGTGCTTCTTTTTGTCCGTTAATGTTTGTTGAAACTTAATTTAGTACTTTACTGTTTAGAACTTGTCGAAAGCTTAATTTGATACTTATGTTTTTCTTTTCCAAACAGTGGTGTAGTTGAATTACATTAATTTAAATGATGTATTTGAAATGTTTGTTATGTGAATTGTGTTGTGAGATTTGGTATATTTAATATATTTTGAGTTTTCTTTTGATTGTAGAAAAAAAAATATAATTAAAATAAAAATATACTATTAACAAAAGTAGCATAACATCAATAAATACTGACACTAAATATTTTAAAATGACATTAATAATATTTTACGTTAATGAATCAGTGTGCTCCTGATACTGTAGTCACATTAATCATTGACATGTAAATAATATCATCAAACACTGATACCATCGTGTCATTATTTTAGTGATACTATTGTGACAAAAATTATTGACACAAAAATCACTGACACTAATTTTCACTGTCAGTGTGTTCTGGCTGGAGCATTATTGACACAATTAACAAGTGTCAGGAAAAGTAATTAGTGACACTAATTTAGTATCAGTAAAGCCTATTTTTCTAGTAGTGATTGTTCCAATTTCCTGAGCCTGATCCCCTTTGATTATCACCTTGAAATCCTCTGAACTGGTTATTATGATTATTTCCAGAACTATTGCCAAAGAAACCAGATCTTCCATAGCCACCTCTGTAATTATTTCCAAAATTTCCAGCATTATCTAATCCAGTAAAATAGTTTTGATTACCAGCTCCTCTACCACTTGAGAAGTTTCCTTTCTTGAAACCTTTGTTCTGAGCTAAATTAGCTTTAAAATTATGCTTAACATCCATTCCAGAAAGCATATGTGCTTGTTGCTCAATTCTAGCCTCTTGAGTCAACAACATAGCATAAGCCTCATTCAAATTCATTTTATCACTACTTATTTGACCAGTAATATAAGTAGCAACAACATTATAATCTGGTCCTAGTCCTGAGAGTACATGCAAAATTAGATCATCACTGCTTAAGGCACTTCCTGCCGCAGCCATGTTATCAGCAATATTCTTCATTTTAATGAAATACTCATTTACTTTCAGATCATCTTTCCTAGTTGAATTCATCAGATATCTCAAATGTAAGAGTCTAGATTTTGACTGTGATCCAAATTGAGTTTCAATAGCCTTCCATACCTCAAGAGAAGTTTCCAGATTAAACACCAGGCTTATAATACCTTCACTCATCGATGATAGCAACCAGCCAAGAAGTACTTGATCTTGTGCTTTCCAGCTTGACGAATCTGGATTCTCAACAGATCTAAGTTCATCGTCAATCCTTTGAGCAACATGAGATGGAGGAGGAGTGACAGTTTCATCAATGAATTTCTCTAGCCTATTGCCGCGTATGGAAGCTAGAACTTGAGACCTCCAGATCAGATAGTTTGCCTGATCCAGTTTCACAGGGGTATTAAACGTGAATGAGAAATTTGTTGAGTTTGTATGAATATTCGAAGTATGATTTGATGAGGCAATATTCAGAGACGCCATGACAAGGCTCTGATACCAAGTTGAAAACAAATAGAAAATGAGTGTTTGGCTAATAAGAAAATAAACTGAGATCTGGAAAACTTTCTTCTTTTATTTATCAAGCTTAAATTGCTACTGAACGATTACAAGCATATATATATGCAAGTAGAGCTACTCAGCTAAAGGTTACTAAACTAACTAACTAATAACTAATTGATTAACAAACTTATCACGTGTATGAGTGCAAACAGCTACATAACCACCTAGTGCCAGCTGGCAGTACATGTCATCAACTTGCAACTGATTATAGAAGCTGCTGTGATCCTCTGCTTGACTGCAAATGTGAGCTTCCTTAACATGTACATACCACTAGAGCTGATCAAATAAATAATCTATATCCTCAAAAAATGAGGGGAGGATTAATGAAAAATGAAAATGAGAAAGCAAAAACAAAATAATGAACAATATAATTAATATGATAAGTGGAATTCAAATACACTTTGAATCCATTGTTATGACAGAAGGGCAGACCGTACAGTCCCAACAAATAGAAACTATAGATAGTCTTAAGTACACAAACACGTACCCTCTTCAAGTGCTGGGGGGATCATGGAGTAGTTAAGCGGCACTTCACCCAACAAAAGTGAAAGATGAATTATTTGAAGCAGCTCTTTAATCGTTGTTGTGCTTTTTGTAGTACCCAAAATGCCGCACTATCAACGTGGTAAGCGAGATAAAAAAAAATAATAATCAGACGATGGTCAATGGTCAAGATGGTCAATTTAATGATATATTTTCTAAAAGAAACTCCTATAGATGCATCACTAGGAAGTGTTAGAAATACTCAAACCATACCATGTCTAAATCGATCCTAAAATTTGTGTGCTTATACTAATTATGTTCTGGTTTCAAACTGTCAGAGGATTACAAGTTGTTGATGGTTAATCAAACGGCTACAAAACGATTGAGTTTTGTACATTGAAGTTTTACATTTTAATCGTTCAAGTCCAATGCAAGTCTGTTTTTATAGCAAAATTGTGGTCACATGTGATACACACGTTAGTCGCTTGTTCTGACCTAAGTTTTGCCAAACTTCTGTCAAGTGTGTTAGAAAGAGCGGCAAATCTCTGAAATCGGTTTCTTGACTTAAGAGAGCGATTACAGGGATATTTCCCATTATAAATTGTTCTATGTAAAGTTTTTAATATTCTTGTAATCTTTAGGTCGTTAAATCAATAAATCAATCGATTTGTCACTTGCATGGAAGTAGGCCACGTGTTCATCTTCTTTTCTTGATCTATTTTGCTAATTCTTTGTTTATAATTGGGATATCTGTGTCTTTTTTCATATCTTATGAGTGCAGTCTTGGTCTAATGATGCCAGTGGCTATCTTTTTTCAAGTAGGAAAAGGCAGAGACATCTTTTCTCTACGAAATAGCACCTCTTTAAAATGTAATTTTATTTTATTTAATATTATTATTTTTCATTTATTTATAAGTTTATATACTTTGACTAGTAACTTTCTAAAATGTTATTTTATTTTATTTAACATTATTTATCTTTTTAAAAAAGAATAAATATAATAATAAGTCTATGACTAAATAATATTAAAGTAAATAAAATAAAAAATATTTTTTAAAAAATAAATAATATTAAAAATATTTTTAAAAAATAAATAATATTAAAACGTTATTTTAAATAAAATAAATAATATTAAAAATGATATTGTTTTTAAGACACTATTGAATTTTTAACATGATTTAGTTTTATGAAAGAATAAATATAATAATAAGCCTATGACTAAATAATATTAAATAAAATAAAAATAAATAATATTAAAAATGATATCTATTTTTAAGGCTCACTACTGATTATTTTATTTTATTTAATATTATTTATTTTTTAAAAGAATAAATATATAATAATAAGCCTATGATTAAATAATATTAAATAAAAAAATAAAATTTTAAAAATAATATTTATTTTTAAGGCTCCCTATTGATTATTTTATTTTATTTAATGTTATTTAGTTTTTTGAAAGAATAAAGATAATAATAAGCATATGACTAAATAATATTAAATAAAATGGAATAAATAATATTAAATAACATTTATTTTTAATAAAATAAATAATATTAAAAATTTATTCTTTTAAATAAAATATATAATATTAAAAATAAAATTTATTTTTAATACTCACTACTAATTAAACAATATAAATTGTAAACAATCTGGACTTATGTGCTAAAACTTTTACATTTTTAACTTGTTTGTGCTTTTAATAAATATCAGAAAGTGTAATGTTAATATTTAAATGTACAAATCTCTACTATTGAAACTACATTTTCACTAAATCTAATGACAAAAGACTGAAATCAAGAAAAGACAAAACTTGATGGTACCTTGTAACTGTTGCAAGATAGCTAAGTCCCTATCTCGTCCGTGAAAACAAAAACAAAATAATGAATAAAGAATATGATAAAAAGGGAATGATCAAATACACTTTGAATTCATTGTTTTGGCATGAAGAAAGCCATAAAATCCTAAGTACACAAACACCCTCTTCGAATTAACGATTCAATAATTTCAATGACGATGCCTAGAATGACAGTTTAACTTGCTGACTGTGAGTTGGAATTAGAAGACTTAGAAAAAAAGATTTATGATAAATATCTGTGAAAATTATTTTGAAACAAAATTTCAAAATTTAATTTCTTTTTCCTTTTTGAAGTACGCCCAATAATTTCTCAGAAGCTGCCTTATATTAGCTGCAGAGGAATTTTGTGTTTGTTAGGGAATTATGACATGCAATAATTATAGTGAAATTTGAAAAAATATTGAAGATAAAATTATACACAACCACTTTATGTGGAAAATTTTTAAACTTATTGGGTTAAAAAATTACCGATAAACAAAAGAATAGAGGATTAAACAATTTTTTTTTTAAAAATGAAAAAAAAAACAAGAGAAAACAACTCTCTCACTGAAAAAAAAAAAAAGCACGGAGAAATTTATTTTTCTCTTTACACTGGGTTACAATGATGCGGAATGCAAAGATAATTAATCAATTGACTGAAATATGCGTGGGACCCATAAATACACATATCACATATGGGTGCTTTACTAATGAAGGGATGCTTGGGCCAGGAAAACTTGTAAAAGCTATGGGAAAGAACATAACTAGTATTATTATTATTATTATTATTGTTATTTGTGTGCTTGGATGCTCTTTAAGTGCAGGAGTTGTCATATTTGACTCCCTCATTATATCTCACCAACTTTCACTAATCACTTTTATACTCATAACTATTTTATCCTTATATAAAATAACTTAAAAGGATAAATAGTTTTTAAGTGCACTCACATGATAATTTCTATTAATGTCTAATTTAGCTAATCTAATTTCTTTAACCTTAATTTATTTTAACTTTTTTAAATTATTGTCTCTTCTCAATTATTGTATACTCTATTTTTATAATCATGAAAGAACTTAATTTACAATACTCAATAGAGGATGATGAAGAAAACTCAATTTTTTTTTACGGTTATGGTCACGGTGAATAAAACTTTTAAAAAGAAAGAGAGAGATTATAGTAACTCTAAATTTTTTTTCTTTTTAGAATAGATTTTATAAGTTTTATACGATGTTTTGGAAAAAAGATAAAAATTATAATAAGGGTAAATTCGATATAAGATGGGGTATGTTGAGAGATAAAGATTAATTTAAAATTTTTAATAGGGTTAACTAAAAAATAGGGGCTAGTGAAATATAATGAGAGGGTCAAGTATCAGCACTCCAAGTGCAATCCAACTCCAACTTGAATATGTTGTGATTGTTTCTTGCTGTAATTTTCCTTCAATAGGTCAGCTTTACAACTATTTTAATAATATTTTCATTTTATTGCTTATATCTAAACTTTGGTTATTTGACATTTGTCACAAATCCTTGCCTAATATGATCATGTATAACACTATCTAATTATGGGTTTGGAAGTTTTGTATCTGCAGCTGATGGTTAATAGAAAACCTATATGTTGGTGATTGTATATGTTATATTTGTAACAAGTCCTACTTTGTAAGCCGATATTCCAAGAACACAACTAGTGAGTGTATTTTTGTTGGACTTCAAAAGTAGTTATTCTTACAGCAGAATCTTCAATTTGTATAGAAAAATTTGTTAATTTTAATTATAGAGAAGTTTACAATAATTATAAGGTACTTTTTTCTTCATGTTAATTTTTGTAAACTTTGCCATACTTAATTTACTTACAAAAATTAAATGAAATTATAATTATAAAACATTGACATCTTAGATTTTGAGATTTATTTGTTTTATTAATTTAGGGGTATTCTTGTAATTATATTTTTATTTTTCAAAATTTTAAAGAATAAAATAATATTTTAATTTATTTGGGGGTAAAATAGTCATTTGTAGTATCAAAGTGGTTGACCGATACAAGTTGAGAAACAAAAATGGTGCAAAGAACATATCAAAATTTTACGGTGATTAGATATATATATGACAAAATAAAGACAGTACAAAGATAATTTCCCTAAAAAATATGTGAAAGCCGATTCCTGACCACAATTTGTGATCCCTAACCATAACTATTGATTGGCAAAGATTGTTCTAGGCTTTTTATTTATTTATTTATTGTTAAAAGATGAGTGGTAACAAAAAAAATGCGCCGGATTGTTCTCATGCAAACTTGGGCATTGAAAACAAAAATAAAATAAAATTCAAACAAATAATGCCGAAGGAAAACTTATTAAGTAATTTCGGTGTTGCCCTAGCAGCCTTGCTTCATTAAATATCTAAGACAAAAAAAAAAATTTATATGATGAGACACCAATTGAACTGTCAAAAAAAATTAATTGCCCCAAGCCCTAGCATCATACCAACACCGAAATAGTTCAAAAAATTGTATTTTTGGTTATAATAGCAGAATCCTCAATAGAGAAATAAATATATGAAATAAAATGCATCCCTCCACTTACAAGAATTTTTCCAAATCATAAGGAGCCATAAGTCCAACGTAATTGACCGATTGGGTAAGTAATCTCATTTGATAATGCCGAGGTAAAAGTGCATTACGTATAATTCATCCGGACATTCTATTTAAGGCATATTTTCAATGGGGGAGGAGAAAGTATTATTTCTATGAACATCATTAGTAGAAAAACAGCAATACCTTGAAATTTGAACATGGAATTTAAATTCCAGGGAATGGACATTAAGATTGTTGGAAAATGATAGGCAATGCAAGGTGTTTGATAGAATAGACAGAGTGCTCGACAAAATGCCTCAATGAACCCCTCATATCCAAAGCTCTATCGTGAAGACGACTCGTGCGCATCAGACAGTATTGTGGCATAAATAAGAAATTGTGATGACGTGTTGGATGAATCAGTATTTGATCAGAATACTCTAGAGGTCATGAGGATTTCTATTTGAAAGCATGTGAAACTGTCCTTTGTAAAGGACAATTCATAATGGCCATAAATCAAGTTTGCTATAACTATTTTAGATGAAATTACAACTAATTCCACAGATACTTTTACAAAAATTGAGCCAAACAAAGGAGAAAATATTTCAAAATGATACAGTGCCATCATAGTCCAAAAGTATGTACATAACCAGAACCGATACAAAGCAAATACATCTATATCTCGTCCAAAAATGAGGGGAGGATTGAAAAAAAATGCAAAGAAAATAATATTGAATAGAAGAGTTTGATTAATGGATTTGAAAACACTTTCATTGTATTGTTTTTGTTAGGAAATTGGTGGGTGAAGCAGACACGCAGCTAAAGTAAATTGGAAGAAAAATAAAGAACAAGCACAAAAAGAGGACACCAGAAATTACGTGGTTCGGCTTTTAGCCTACGTCCACGGGCAAAGACAGAAGGAAATATTTTACTAGTGAAAAGGAGTTACAAGTATTGTAGTATTTTAGCTCACTTCCCAAAATCCCAATACACCCAAACTCTCAAAACACTAAAACAAGAGCTTATAATTTCAAGCTCTCTAAACTTTCTCTAAATACAAGAAAACTCTTCTCAAAATTGGATAAACAAATGAGGGAATGAATCCCTCTATTTATAGCCAAAATCTTGGCTACTATTCACGTATTTTTTTTAATTATTTATTATTGTTCAAAATTTCAAAATTCAAAGTTTGAATATCAAACTTTGAATATCTAGAATTTTGAATTTGATATTCAAAGTTTGAATATCTAGAAGTTTGATTTTGATATTCAAACTTTGAATATCAAGACACCCAATCTTGACATTCTCCCACTTGGAGATTTGATTGAGAACCAATCAATCTCCACACCATCCTTTCTGCTTCGCCAGAATTATGTTGCCTACGTTTCTGCTAGGCCACAAGAGGATCTACTCCAGATAAACTTGTCAGTATTGATCGGCTTGGTCATCACATCTGCTAGGTTCTCCTTGGTATGGATTTTCTGCAAATCCACACTTCCGTCTTCCATTACTTCTCGAACGAAGTGATACTGAACTCCTATGTGCTTTGTCCTGGAATGAAAGGCTGGATTCCTTGCAATGTGCAAGGCACTCTGACTGTCACAAAACACAGAAATTTTCTCTTGTTTGTGCTCGAGTTCCTCCAATAATCTTTGTATCCAAATAGCTTCCTTGCAAGCTTGTGTAGCTGTCATGTACTCTGCTTCTGTTGTAGATAAAGCCACAACTGTCTGCAGTTTCGAAACCCAGCTTACAGCTGCTCCCGCAAGTGTAAACACATAACCAGTAGTGGATTTTCTTTTATCAAGATCTCCTGCAAAATCTGAATCCACATAGCCCCTGACAGTAAACTTTGATCCTCCATAACATAATGCAACATCTGAGGTTCCTCTGATGTATCTCAGAATCCTCTTCACAGCTATCCAATGCTCTCCACCAGGATTCGCCATGTATCAACTGACTGCTCCCACTGCTTGTGCAATGTCCGGTCTAGTACATATCATAGCGAACATCAAACTTCCCACTGCTGATGCATACGGTACTCGAAACATCTCATTCCTCTCTACTTCATTACTAGGACACATACTTGAGGATAATTTGAAATTAACAGGAAGTGGGGTAGAAATTGACTTACAATCTTGCATGTTGAAGCGTCGCAAGATTTTCTTCAAGTAATTCTTCTGCGAAAGCCAAATCTTCCTGTTATTTCTGTCTCGGTGAATTTGCATCCCTAGAATCTTGTTTGCTGGTCCCAAGTCCTTCATTTCAAACTCCCTAGCCAACTGTGCCTTCAATTCTTGGATTCGATCTTTGTTGGGACCTGCTACCAACATGTCATCCACATACAACAGCAAAATAATGAAATCATTATCTTCAAACCTCTTGTAATATGCACAATGGTCTGAACTGAGTCTGTTGTATCCAAGGCTCATGATGAAGGAATCAAATCTCTTATACCAACACCTCGGCGCCTGTTTGAGACCGTAAAGAGATTTGTTCAACCTACAAACCAAGTTCTCCTTTCCTGTTTCTGTAAAACCTTCTGGTTGGAGCATATATATTTCTTCTTCAAGTTCTCCATGAAGAAATGCAGTTTTCACATCTAACTGCTCAAGATGTAGGTCAAATGTAGCACACATCGCCAAGACTATTCTGACTGTTGTGAGTCGAACTACCGGTGAAAATATCTCGTTGAAGTCAATATCTTCTTTCTGAGCATATCCTTTCACCACCAATCTTGCACGATACCGCTCCACTTGGTCATTGCCATCACGCTTGATCTTATAGACCCATTTGTTTCCAATGGCTTTTCTTCCACGTGGTAGTGGTACAAGTTCCCATGTCTTGTTCTTGTGTAGAGCTTCAATTTCTTCCTGCATTGCTGTCATCCACAAAGCGATATCTGAGCTTTCTAAAGCTTCATAGAAAGTTGATGGCTCTCCATCCTCCGTTAGAAGACAGTATGCAACGTTGATCTCTGTGACATACTCCGAGTGCCATGTTGGTGGTCGTCTCTCACGAGTTGACCGACGAACTTCTGGAGCCTCGGACTCGACTGGTTCTTGTTCCTCGTGCTCTGGTGCTGCTTCAGAAGAATCTAAATTTTCTGGATTATTTTCGACACATACCGGCACAGTCTCTGACTTTTCTTTTACAGTGCCATCATCTCTATCTTTTCTTTGCAGTTGATCTTCTACAAAAATAACATCTCTGCTGATGACGATCTTCTGGGCAGTGGGGTCCCACAGACGATACCTCTTTACTCCATCAGTATACCCTAAGAAGATACATCTTCTAGATTTTGGATCCAGCTTTGTTCTTTCTTGGGCATTGTACATCACGTACACAGGACATCCAAATGCATGTAGGTAGGAATAATCAGCTGGCTTTCCAGTCCACATCTCCATCGCTGTCTTCAGCCCAATTGCTGTAGACGGTGATCGATTTACTATATAACAGGCAGTTTTGGCTGCTTCTGCCCAGAATGAATTGGGTATACCAACAGTCCTCAACATAGCTCTTATTCTTTCTGTAAGAGTTCTGTTCATCCGCTCTGCCATTCCGTTTTGTTGAGGAGTGTATGCCACCGTGAACTGCCTCTGAATAGCTTCTTGCTTATAGAAAGCAAGAAACTCGCCGTCTGTATACTCTTCACCATTATCTGTCCTCAAGCACTTGATCTTTTTACCAGATTCAAGTTCCACCCGCGCTTTGTATTCTTTAAACACAGGAAATACATCTGACTTTTTCTTAATTGGATACACCTAACATCTTCTGGAATAATCATCAATGAAAGTCACTGTGTACTTGCACCTCCCATGGATATATCCGGTGATTCCCAAACATCAGAATGAATCAAGTGTAGAATGCATTTACTTCTAGCAATAGATCTACTGAATTTTAACCTATGCTGCTTACTTATAACACAATGCTCGCAAAATGGTAAACTTACCGATTTGAGCCCGGAAGCAATTTTCGCTCAGAGAGAATCTTCAAACCTTGTTCTGACATGTGGCCAAGTTTGAGATGCCACACCATAGTTGACTCTTTTGCATTTGATGCGACACACGCATCAGGCTCCTGTAGTGTTTCTCCTTTAAGCATGAATAGATTAGCACCGATCTTTTCTGCCTTCATCAATACAAGCGCGCCTTTAACGATCTTCATAATTCCATTCTCCACATGAGTTTTGCACCCATGATTGTCTATTTGTCCCAAAGACAATAGATTTTTCTTCAGGCCGTTGACATGTCGTACCTCCCCAATTGTGCGAATTGTACCATCAAACATTTTTATTTTGATAGTACCATTACCAGCGATCTCCAAGGCATGATCGTTACCCATATATACAGATCCTCCTGAGATTGGTTCATATGTGTGGAACCATTCTCTCCTAGAGGTCATGTGCCAGGTAGCTCCTGAGTCTATAAGCCAGACATCAGAAAGTCGTTTTCTGCCTTCTGAAACAGTTGTTGCCTCACTGTAGAGAATTTCGCCATCATTCGAGGTACTTGCTACACACCCCTGAGCATTTGATGACTCAGGTTCTTTGCCCTCTCTTCTCTTCTGGTTACTCCAACACTCTTTCTTGATATGCCCTTTCTTGCCACAGTTGTAGCATTTAACATTCTTCTTACTTCTAGATTTTGATCTACCATGATTTTGACTCCCAATGGGGCCACATTCTGTTGATCTCCCTCTCGTCACCGATAGCGCCTCCGCTTGTTGCGAACTTGCTTGTCTGTTTTTCTTATTTTTCCGCCTGCTCTCCTCATTTAATACGGAGGCTGCAACATCGTCGAAAACCAGACTGTCCGCTGGATTATTGTTCGTCAGGTTGATGATGAGTTGATCATACGAATCTAGTAGACTTTGAAGTAGAAGCTCTGCACGTTCATTTTCCTCTATATTATGACCCAACGTTGTGAGTTGTGAAAATAGAGTCTTCAAGGTGTTGATGTGGTCAGTCACTATTGTAGATTCCGCCATTCGAAGAGTATAGAGTTTCCTCTTCAAGAAGATTTTGTTGTGTAGTGATTTGGCCTCGTACAATTTTGTGAGAGTATCCCATATTTCCTTCGCCGTATTTTTCTCTGCCACGCTGGATAATACTCCATCCGCAAGTGCCAAGTGTAGACCAGAAATGGCGTTGCCGTCTACCTCGTTCCACTTGTCATCAGTTATCTCCATGGGCCTTTCTCCAATTGCTACCAAATAATTATTTTTCCTCAATACAGCTTTCATCTTCATTTTCCACAATGAAAAATTATTTCCGTTAAATTTCTCAATTTCATACTTTGCCGCCATTTTGTTGATAAATACTGCACACAAGTTAGTGTACCACCTTGAATAGTTGTGAGTATGTGTGAGAATGCACACCAGGAAAGTTCCCAGGAAAGACTGAGGGGTCACAATGGTCCCACTTAAAACCCAGACTCCTTAAGCTCTTATCGCCTTTGTGACAGAACTTTCCTAGACATGTACAACACCACACAGTTGCTTTACTCACACCACTATTCCCTGCTTTGCACTGCCAAATTCTTGGATCGCTTCCACCGTTTCACGTGAATAGTACCGTATACGTGAATAGTATCGTATACGTGAATAGTACCATTTATGTGATCAAAACCGTATATGTGAACAGTACCGTATACGTGAATAGTATTATATACGTGTACAATGCCGTATACATGAATAGTACCCCTTACGTGAACAGTTCCTGACTCCAAAAAATACAACTAATAGCTCTGATACCACTGTTAGGAAATTGGTGGGTGAAGCAGACACGCAGCTAAAGTAAATTGGAAGAAAAATAAAGAACAAGCACAAAAAGAGGACACCAGAAATTACGTGGTTCGGCTTTTAGCCTACGTCCACGGGCGAAGACAAAAGGAAATATTTTACTAGTGAAAAGGAGTTACAAGTATTGTAATATTTTAGCTCACTTCCCAAAATCCCAATACACTCAAACTCTCAAAACACTAAAACAAGAGCTTATAATTTCAAGCTCTCTAAACTTTCTCTAAATACAAGAAAACTCTTCTCAAAATTGGATAAACAAATGAGGGAATGAGTCCCTCTATTTATAGCCAAAATCTTGGCTACTATTCACGTATTTTTTTTTAATTATTTATTATTGTTCAAAATTTCAAAATTCAAAGTTTGAATATCAAATTCAAAATTCTAGATATTCAAAGTTTGAATATCTAGAAGTTTGATTTTGATATTCAAACTTTGAATATCAAGACACCCAATCTTGACAGTTTTGACATGACATGGGGGTGCCTCAAAATCCTGTCATTCAGGGGCTACAATCCTGTGTACACAAACATTCTCTTCTAATGATTCTAATACAGTGAATTTTAAACCAAGTGGTGATGGTACCAATGGAGTGTGGTAGGTAAAGTTTTTCTCTTGTTTAATTATTATTTCCTTGAAAATGCTACAAATTTGCTATATATTTGATTTTTAAAATTTTACAATGATTATTATCAATACTTTTCGGTTGCTCTGCCTCTATTAATTAATAGAAAAAATAACACACCGATTTGAGAGATTCAGCAATGTGCAGGAACTAGGATGCCAAGCAATATCACAGTGTTGCTAAGTATATTATACATTTATACCGTTCATTTGATTTGTCTTAATAATCAGTGGCTATTGTATCTTTAAATGTGAAATTATACTAGCCACGTGAATAAATGAATTTTGTCCCCAACAACTCATATTGACATTTCCTATTAATAATGATAAAAGGTTGTGCAGTAGCATATTAATAGCGATTACCCAAAATAATTAACAAGGCTTGTCGGCTTCTACTTTAGATCCATTTCCAAGTAACCAGCAACCGCCGAGATTACAGGAATGAACAACTTCAGGAAATCCTGACGATAATGAAGACTTAAGATACCTCCTACGAGGAATCATATAAATTGTATTGAAAATATTATTCCACATTGGTTGAGAATAGTGTTAGACTAATAATATAAGTTTGAGGCAATCCTTAATATTTGAATCATTGTTTCCCTCATTTCACTGAGGTTTTTTTCTAAAAAAAAATTTTAGTAGTGGCAAGCAAAAGAAAAACAATAAAATTACAATTACAAATATTTCAGACTTTTGGGTCTGGTTCCTCTTCTTCAAAAAAAATGGATCCCCCATTTTCTCATCCCGCAACACTTGCACTCTATCTCCAACGATTCGGAACCCGTAGCTTTCTCAACACCGAACCGGACTGCCCAGGAACGATATTGTATTCCCAATCATGAGGATGTGTGATGGTAAGAGGTATAGTGAAATAGTAACCCAAAAGTAAGTGATCTGAATCTACAAAGTTAACAACTCCCAAAGAAATCTTTATGACATGCGGATCGAAATATTGATTTTTTTCTTTTTTCTTTTTTCTTTTTTATGTAGGATTTGACTTTGAATTCACCGAACAATCGAAACTTCCTTTCCGTGAAATGATGGTGTGGGAATGCTACAATAGCGCTAAAAGCAAAGCTGAGTAATTTTTTATTACTCAAGCAACCTGGTGGCAAGGTAATAGAAGATCCCATACTTTGAAACCGAAACCACGTTGGAATTTCATTCCCAGGTAAAATGACGAGACCATCACATGATGGGAAATATCTCTGCATCACCAAAATAATAATTAAAAAAATAATGTTAATTTTTATTTAAAGTTATTAAAGAACCAAAAAAAAAGCCTTGTGCAGATTTTTTTAAAAAAAATAAATAACCACACGCACAGACATTTTGCTCTTCTTCTTTCCAGCGAGTAGTCGCCATAATCTGAATTTCTAGCATAGCATCTTCGACAATTCCTCTGAGCTGATTCTGGTTCAATTTAAAATTATTGCTCAGGTCAAAATTTTGCCGATAAGATTCGTAACTTGAGAATAAACCTGACAATGATTCCAGTGCCATGCAACGACGGGCATCCAACTTAAATAGACTGCATGGAAGCTTTGGTAAGGATTGAAGCCTCTGAGAATACCTTAAGAAGAGAAATTTCAACTTGGAAAGGTGTACAATGCTTTCTGGTATTCTCTCCAAATTGTTTTTCTCCAGATACAATTCAACTAGTGAGGATAACTGACCAAGACTTTCAGGCAATCTCTGAAGATTTGAGCAACCATTGAGGTTAAGATATGCAAGAGATTTCAAGTTACATAGGCTGTTTGGGAGACTCTTGAGACTTTTACAGTCTTCAAGGAATAAGCCCAAAAGCCCACGTAGACACTCGATCGATGAAGGCAATTCTTCTATTGCAGTTCCATTTAAAAATATCTTTTGCATATTACCAGCTGATGAGATATCTGGAAGCCTCTTCAGCTTTGAGCAACCGCTTAGATTCAAGATAACTAGCATGTCCAGATGTGGAATCAGCAAGGGCTTTGGAGTGTTGGTAAAAATATTACAGACAACACTGATTATCTGCTTTAGCTTACCATGATGCTGCTCTCGAAAAAAGAGTCAGAGAAAAATATTAGCATGTATGATCATAGTTATAACATTATCACTGAAACATGAATATATATATAAACATATACATGCCTGGACACCATCCCACAGTTGTTGAATATTGCTATGAGGCATTTCAAGTAAAACAAGCTTCTCTGGCTGAATATTCGATGGTAATGATTTCAATGGATATCTATGCCAGTGAAGATACCTCACTTCAGCAAATCCAGGGCCTTGGAAATCAGACACCTTACATTTGTTCTCTCCTTCAATTGAGCTATAAAATTTCAAAAATCTCAATCTACACATCTTTGTGAAAGTATTGGAATTTATATGGATCTCCTTCACTTTAGACATATCCAAGCAGATGCCCTCAATTTTTTCAGTCCCCTTATAACCAATGAAAGACCATAAAGTTAAAATCAAAATTACGTAACAATAGTACTAAGTGTGCTTAGTTTAAATACTTAATTCGGATACAATTATGTAACGCAAGTTGGTAATTATTGTTAGGCGGCCAAACTCGTTATTGCAAACCTACAAAAAAAGGGTAATCATACAAGTAACACCAAACATATAAACTATGTATGTTTGCTATACAAAAGTGACATATAAATTTTATATTCGTACAAAAGATAATATAAATGTTGGCATGGTATTTATTATTTATTAATGCTACATTACATGATCTAAAAACTTTTTTTTTTAAATCATTGTCACTTTTCTATAGATTCTATGATTCTTTAGTTTCAGCGTATATAAATATATGTACAATATCAACTTAGTAAATGCAAGATAATTCAGAAATAATAATCCCAACAAAATGCTTACCATATTATGTGTAAGAACTTCATAGATATCCTCGTGATGCCATAATCGACTACGGTTTCCACGATTAATTGATTCTTGCTGAACAATTTCCCTACCCAATCCTTGTAGCAAATCATGCATTGTTATCTTGTTGCACGAAACAGCAATGAGAGACTTATCAATAAGAACACTAATACCAATTTCTGGGTAGAAGCCACTTGTATCAAGGAACTTCATAACCGAATATATATCCTTACCATTTAAGAAACAAGCAACATCTAGGAAAATGTTTTTCTCTTTATCATCTAGACTATCATAACTTAATTTTAGTACCTCTTGGATACTAGGATGGAGAATCCTTCTCAATTTGTTTATTGCATCTTCCCATACTTCTTTTTCCCTTTCAAATAGAAAGCAGCCCAAAACTTTAAGAGCTAAAGGAACACCTTGAGCATATTCCATTACCTTCCTTGATAGTTCCTCATAACCCACATCCGGATAGTTTTGTCTGAATGCATATCGACTAAAAAGCTCAAGGGCATGATTAAACATTAATGCCTTCATCTCATATATTTTTTTCACTCCCCAATTCCTAAGAATTTGTTTATCTCTTGTGGTTATAATGATTTGACTCTCAGGCATGAACCAATCGAGACTTCTAATTAAGGATTCTACTTGGTTGAAGCAAGTCACATCATCAAAAACAATCAAAACCTTCCTGCTGCTGAGCCTTCTAAAGTTTTGATCAATATCAAGAATCACATTTTCTTCCTTTAATAATTTTGAAAAAAGTTCTTGTCGCAAATAAGCTAATCCTCCCGGTCTTTGTGATTCTTCTCTAACATTTTGAAGGAAGCAAGAACCTTCAAAGTTACTAGAGATTTTATCGAAAATAACTCGAGCAATTGTTGTCTTCCCTATACCACCGAAGCCCCAAATCCCTAAAGTGTAAACATATTTTGACTCCGCACCTAATAGAGATTCAATTTCCTTAACTCTTGATTCTACTCCAACCAACTGGTTTTTGTAGTTACGTGGAGACATTTCAGCCAGTCTCTTCAAAATGTGATGAACAGCTTTCTTTATAAGTTCCGATTCAAGCCTAACAAATATGTTAAATAGCAGTAAAATCAAATAGGATGGATTTGCACCAAGTATGAATCAATAACTCTTAAATTTCAAGAATATGAGTGACATATTGAAACTACTTAAAATATGACAGGACACCCAATGAAATCACATAAAAACCGTTTTTATTAATCCTTCAAAATTCTTTTAAAAGAATTTAAATTTCGAAAAATCTACAAGTTGTTCACGTACAGAATTCAACACACCAATTGTCACTATCAAAGATCAATACCACAAATCACTTGAGAAAAGCATTAGGATACCTAATAAAATTGAAGTATATAGTTCAGCATATTTGACAAAAAATATCACTATAACTACCAGGAGTGCTGGTAATTAATTGAGCAGAAAATAACATTATGTGGCATCATCATTATGGTATGAGGAAAGAACTTTAATTACCTAAAGTTCTGAGAATCAAAGCCAGAAAAACTGGCCGCCTCCTTCAAAGCATTCCTCCAACTCTTCAGCTTCTCGGAATTCTCCTTAAATCTTTCTTCAAGCTTTGAAAATGAATCCCCAAAAGGACCTGTTTGGTTTCTCACGTCCGATGGATCAACGCGATAAAAAACTGGAATCACAATCTGTGCATTCTCTCTTTTGCATTGGAGGATTTTTACAAGTTCATCGAGACACCATCTGGAAGAGGCATACCCTTCAGAGAAAATGATGAGTGAAATGGCTGAAGTTTCAATTGCATACACAAGAGACTGTGAAATTTCATCTCCTCTATTAAGTTGGTCATCAATGAAAGTTTGAATACTTTTTTGCGACAAAGCAGAATAAAGATGGCTGGTAAAGTTGTCACGGGTGTCCTCTCCTCTGAAACTAAGAAAAACATCATACTTGTTAATGTTTCGAGGAGATAAAGAAGAAGAAGAAGAAGAAGAAGCCATAACAGAAGTAGTTCAATTGATCCGAAAGTATTTGACAACGGAATATATACATATAAATACCAAAATAGTAATTCACTAAAGAATAGTGAAATAATGAATGATAACACGACGCAACACATATTTTCCATGGAAAGACGTATCATTTCCAAAAATTTTTAACACTGAAAAGTTGAATCTGTGATCTCAAAACAGAGCGACAGACAATGTCGTCTGTGGTTTTGGAATTAGCTGACGTATATTATTTGGAAATGGACGACAGCACATACAGGAAGCTAATCCGAAGAACCGACAGCCAGAGGACATTGTTTGGAAATTGGAACCAATCTTGTTGACTCACGTGCGTGCCACATGCTTTTACTAACTCGCGCGTGCCATATTTGATTAGAGAACATTTATGTAATTTTGTAACAATTATCTTCTCCGGCACTCTGTGATGCAGAGTACGTATTTGAGTGAAATGAAGTTAGATATCTATCCATATGTTAGAGAATATATAGAGAATCTCCTCCCGGAGTTAGAGAATATCGGAAAGGAAATGGTAAGCAGTTTTATCAGATAAAATATGAATTAATCTTACGTCTTGTATCAAAAAGCAGCTTACTAGCATTGCATTTGAAGCATTTCTTGGGTGCAAGTGAAGGAACATTGTCATGATCAATGCCCTGCTCTGCTTGTAAATTCATCTCTCAAATCACAGTCAACGTTAACACTTGTTATTACATGTGGTCAACACTTGTTAAATGATTCATATATGTTCCTGAATCCTATAAAAATTTAGAAAAAAATGGCCAGAGGCAAAGAAGATTTGAATAAATAGAGATTTTAGTAACAGGAATATCTTAATGAGCACAATTAACTCCCGTAATGAGCAAGGACTTTGGCGTAGGGCACATAAACCAATTCATCAATGCTTTCTGATATTCTCTTGTAATGGTTTTCATCTAGATACAAATCCCATAGAGATAGTAATCGATCAAGACTTTTAGGTAAGTCCGTGAAATTGGCAATGATGAAGCCATTTGCTCATGACCTCTGCATCTCTTGAAATATAATTAACAAGGTACTTCTGTCACTGCATTTTCCTTCAGAACCTTCTAAATGACTAAATCCATGTTTAACTGAAAATCTCTGAAGATTTGAACAACCATTTGAAATAAAGATCTCAAAGACATTGCAACATGTATAGGCTGCTTGGGAGACTCTTAAGCCTTTTAAAATTTGAAAGACTCAAGGTAACTGGTCGGGGGGAACATGCCGTGGATCAAGGCATGCGATTCTTTGATTGTTGTTCCATCTAAATATAACAATTTAATATACAAGATGACATATCTGGTATCCACTTTAGATTTATGCTTCTAGAGAGATTAAGATCTTCAAGATATTTAAGCTTAAATATGCTTCCGAGAGATGGTCAAGCCTTAACTGTTCATAAGATAAGGCAACAAGTCCAGATAAACACTCTATGGATGAAGGCAGTTCTTCGATTGCGGTTCTATGTAAATATAAACTTTTATATTACAACAAGAGATCATTGGAAACCTCTTCAAATTTAAACTGGATAGACACTAAGGATGAGGACAGTTCTTCGATTGCAGTTCCATCAAAATAAAACCCTTTTGTGTTACCAGATGAGATCTCTGGAAACCCCTTCGGATTTAAACAATCGGAAAGAGCAATATCTCAAAAACATTTCAACTTTCATATGCTTCTCGAAAGCCTCTAAATCCTTGAACAGTAAATAAGCTCAAATTTAACTAATAAGATCTCATTGGATGACGGCAGCTCTTTGATTGCAGTTGCATGCAAATGGAGCTGTTAGATCCTACTCAGAAAATTCCCCTGTATCACAAATTTAAAACAAGTACTATATATCTTGAAATCAAGAAACTTTCTACAAGGCTTCAGTTCTAGAGAGGATATTATCACATTCTCGTTTACGTATTAGTTTTTGCCTTTCACATTTCTCCAGTTATATAAATGAAAAGAGTGTAAGCAAAACCATTAGAGAATCAAACTTTTTACTAAGCTACTTGAAAATTTGCCAGCACAAGAAGAAATAACAAAAAGAAATTAAACTCACCCCGCCAGTCGTATTGTGTTATAGAAACTTATCCTCAAATTTGCAGCAAAGTTGCAAAGCCAGAGATCTCGTCCCCTAGCGCTCCGGACCATCAACTCACCCAGCTATTGTTGCTGGGCTGTTTTGCAAAAGATTGAAAGTCAGCTGGATTATGTCATAAAGGCATATAGTTTGGGGCCTTTGTTACATTATCCAAACTGAGGTGCATAACCGACTAAATAAGAATCTAATAAGAGTTTGTTACAAAAATCTGTGCTGAGCGTTGGGCCCTGTTTCTTCGCATTGTTCTCTATAATCACTTAGCCATTTTGTGAAAAATTTGTTTCTTTGTAAAACTTTTCTACTCTATTCTTGGTCAATTTCTGTGTGATTCTATCAATAAAAGTGTACTGATTGTTCCTTCAAATTGGTTGTATTGTGCTGTTCTTTAAGTCTCTAGTTCTTGATTGGTTGTTGTTTATTCTTGTACTTTGGTTTAAGCTTAGAATTTCTTCCATCTTTTTCTCTTAAACCTTAACAGCTGCAATAACTCATCCTGAAATATTTGAGATTTCATTTATAACCTGCGGAGCAGATTTAGAACCCGGACTTTCAAACACTTGCGAATCTGCGGAGCTAGAGCATCTAGCAGAGCTATTTTGCCTAACTTATTCTGCTAATCACTGGTCAGTGTGGACTTGAGAGCGTCGAGAGGTTTCTATGGAGCTCTCTAAGATTCAAACATTTCAAGCAATTGACAATAATTGACAGTTGAAATTGTTCAAATGACTGTTTGGTTAACAAGAAAATAAAAGAAGGTTAAAAGCGTAAAAACTGCAGCTTGGAGAATTCTAGAATATCATTTGATTTATTCTGAATGAATTACAAAGTGATTACATCGTTTGTTTATATACTCAGCTGAAGATAACAACTCAAACTTATTACTAACTATAACTAATCAAAAGGAATCTTCACGTGTGCTAGTAATTACATAACCACCGGATGCCACATGGACAGCTAAATCATCAACCTTTAACCGTGTGCTGTAGCTGCTGCAATCCTCTGCTTTATCTTCTGTTTGGCTTATCGTACTGCAAGCAAGATGAGCTTCCTTAACATCCCCCCTCAAGCTCAATGGTCTGTTGATGACATTGAGCTTGGATCTGAAATAGCTGAACTTTGGTGGAGATAAAGGTTTAGTGAGAATGTCAGCCACTTGCTCTTCAGTAGGAATATATCTGACTTCTAATTCCTAGCTGAGAACTTTATCTCTAATGTAATGCACATCTAATTCAATATGCTTTGATTTAGAGTGAAAACAGGATTTCTAGCTAGTTCCCCTGCACTTTGATTGTCACATCAAAGCACTGAAGTAGGCAACTGAGCTATGTTTAATTTAGAAAACAAAGATTAAAGCCAGGAAAGTTCTGAACATGCTGATGATAAGGCCCTGTATTCACTCTCAGTGCTGGACTTTGCTATAACCCCTTGCTTTTTAGAAGACCAGGAAATTAGATTGTTGTCGAGATAAATGCAATATGCTCCAATGGATTTCCTATCATCAATATCACAAGCCTAATCTGCATCGGAATAGCCATTTAAACTAGTAACTCCAAGTGATCCCCCCCGCTGTAGATAAAGACCATGAGTAATGGTAGCTTGAAGATATCTGAGAACCTTTTTACAAGCTAACCAATGCTGGATTGTGGGAGAACTCAGATACTGACTGAGTTTGTGTGCAGAATATGCAATATCAGGTCTTGTTAGTACTAAGTACTGAAGACCTCCAACAATGCTCTTATAGAGAGTTGGATTTTCAAATTCATGTCCTAAAGGTCCTCTTGCTTGCCTTTCCAGCTTAAGACTTGTACTGAAAGGTGAGCCAGTACCCTTACAATCTTTCATTGAAGCTCTATTTAACAGATCCTTAATGTATTTGGTTTGAGAAAGGTGCATCCTATGATGTGTATAACACACTTCCACACCAAGAAAATAAACAAGCAAACCCAAATCCTTTAAAGCAAAGACCTTACTTAGTTTAGCAACAAATTCCTCCAAAACATCAGAATCAGGACCTGTGACTAGGATATCATCAACATAAATCAGAACTATAATCAACCCTTTGGTGTCATGCTTAATAAACAAAGAAGTATCTGCTTTAGAATTGAAGAAGTGTCAGGTTGTAAGACAATGTTTTAGCTTGTCATACCAGGCTCTTGGAGCTTGTTTAAGCCCATAAAGGGCTTTGTTGAGCTTGCATACATAATCTTCTTTAACTGTAAAACCCTCTGGTTGTGTCATGTATACATCTTCTATTAAGTCTCCATTAAGGAAGGCATTATTTATGTCAATTTGCCTAACCTTCTAGCCTTGCATCACAGCCAAACTTAGAATAACTCTAACTGTTGAGGACTTAATCACAGGGCTAAATGTTTCTAAGTAGTCAACCCCTGCAGTTTGATGGAATCCTTTTGCAACCAGACGAGTTTTATGCTTGGAGATTGATCCATCAGTGTTATATTTAGTCCTAAATACCTACTTGCAACCAACAACCTTGAAATCTGAACACATGGGTACAAGACTCCAGGTTTTGTTTTTAATAAGGGCATCATACTCAGCTTGCATTGCAGCCTTCCAATTTGGATCAGACAATGCTTCAGAAGGGGTATTTGGTTCAATGCTGTTGTGAGATGTTAAAAAGGCCTTGGGTTTAAAAATGCCAGCCTTTGCTCTGGTAATCATGTGGTGAGTTGAGCCAATGGATTTGGTCTGAGAACTAGGGACTGGAGTAGGAGAAAGTGGATGAGATAAAGGCATTTGATCTGAAGATGATGGGCAGTGAGATGGATTTTCAAATGGGTAGTGAGATGGATTTTCACTTTGTGAATTTGAAAATGAAGGAATAGGTATTGTACTAGGTGAATTGGATAAAGTATTTGTATCTAGACAAGGAGAAATGAGATCAGTGCCTGTTGCATAAGCTCCAAAGGTGTTGAGATTGCTGTTAGATGTTGGCAAGGAATATGTCTGTATAAGATTGTTTTGAAAAACTGAAGTGTTTTGTTGTGAAGAATGTTGATTGAAAAGTGATGAATATGGAAAAGAGTTTTCATTAAAGAGAACATGCTTGATATATACACTTTTCCAGAAGGATGCAAACACTTATATCCTTTATGGAGAGGACTATAGCCTATGAAGATACACTTGGGTGTATGAAAAGAGAATTTGTGTTTATTATAATCTCTGAGAAAAAGAAAACATGAATAGCCAAAGCTTCTAAGAAATTTGTAATCACGTTTCAAATGAAAAATGGCTTCATAGGGTGATTTTCATGGAAAATGTAGGAGTGGGCAATCTATTTATGATGTAAGTAGCTGTATGAAAAGAGTCCCACCAGAATTTAATAGGTAAGGTTGCTTGTGCAAGCAAGGTTAAACTAAGTTCTGTGATATGTCTATGTTTTCTCTCTACTGTTTCATTTTGGTTATGTGTGTAAGGACAAGAATGCCTGAATGTAATGCCTTCTTGATGAAGATAAGTGACAAAGGATCTGAATTCACTACCCCAATCAGATTATAGGCATTTAATGGATGTGTTTAGCTGTTTTTCAATCTGAGTTTTGAAGACTTTGAAGACAAAGAGAGTTTCACTTTTGGTTTTTAATGGAAATATCCAGGTGAATCTTGTAAAGTCATCAACAAAGCTTACATAATATCTATAGCCTTGTGAAGGAAGTTCAGGGGCTGGTCCCCATAAATCAATGTGTAAAAGTTCTAAAGGACTATTAGTTTTAATGAAGCTAGCTGGAAAATGTAATCTATGTAACTTTGCCAACATACAAGCATCACAAGATTCAAAAGATTTACTTCCATTGATTGCCTTCAAGGCTGGATAAGTTTTGATTACATGATCTAAAATTTTTGAACTTGGATGTCCTAGCCTTTGATGCAAAACAGAAGTACTTAACAAGCATCTAGAATTCATACATAGAGCTGAGACAGTGTATGAACATGAAGTTTTATTTTGTAAATCAGAAGGAACAACAGAAAACATTGAAAGAGGAACAACTTGAGCAGCTGACTCGACATTTGTGAAATGATTTCGAGAATGAGTTTTATTCGATGACATCAACAGTAATCTGTATAAACCTTTGTCAGCCTTGCCCTGCAGTATGATCAAATTCTTCACCTTGTCCTTCACAAAGCAAAATTTGTCAGTGAACTCAACTGCCATATTATTGTCTTTGGTTAACTGGGATATGCTAATGAGATTTTTGGTGATTTGAGGAACCAGCAGTATATTGTTCAGGTTAAGTGTAAATGAAGCTTTTGTATTACAATCATGCATTTTTAAAGTGGCATGACCAAGATGTGTAATGTTTAGACTAGCACCATTACCAACTACAAGTTTAGATATACCTGCAAAAGGCTCAGCAATGTGCATGTTGTTCATGTCATTAGTGAGGTGATGTGTTGCCCCACTGTCAAGATACCAGTTGGTATCTGAACCACCATCCATGTTTGCAAGATAAGCAGACTTTGGATTCCTGTTTGGTGGTGGCTTATAAGCTCTTGAAGTAATGAACTCTTCAAGTTTCCAGTAGATATTAACAGTATGACCTGTCTTAAGGTAAATTTGACAGGTAGGTTTGGAAGCATTCCATTGAGGTTTAACATTTCCAGGTGTCTTGTTATTATTGAAGTTGCCATATCCTCCAGAATTCTGATTCCAGTTCCCTCCATTTCTTTGATTATCTCTAGAATCACCTCTTTGCTGAAAATTAACACTAGATAAATTTCCTCCATTGGCTCCAGCACCTCTAGAATTTCCTTTGTAGCCACCATAGCCATAATTTCCAACATTACCAAAACCATAGCCACCAAAATTCTTACCTCCTGATATGAAACCTTTCTTAAACCCTCTGTTCTGGACTAAATTAGCCTCAAAATTCTGTTTCACATCTATACCAACAAGCATATGTGCTTGTTGTTCTATTCTAGCTTCTTGAGTGAACAACATTGCATATGCCTCATTTACATTCATTTTTCCAACACCTATTTGACCAGTTATGTAAGTAGCAACATAATTATATTCAGGTCCTAAACCAGAAAGTATGTGCAAAATCAAATCATCATCACTTAAAGCACTTCCAACAGTAGCCATATTATCAGCTATGTTCTTCATCTTAATGAAATAATCAGTGACTTTCATATCATCTTTCCTAGTTGAATTCATCATGTACCTCAGATGTAACAATTTAGATTTAGACTGTAAACCAAATTGTATTTCAATAGCTTTCTATACCTCAAGTGAAGTTTCTAGACTGAAGACCAGACTGATGATGCCTTCACTCATTGAAGAAAGCAGCCATCCAAGCAGCATCTGATCTTGTGATCTCCAGGTGACATACTCTAGATTTTCAATAGATCTGAGGTCATCACCAATTCTTTGAGCAGTATGAGAAGGTGGAGGAGTTACTGAATCATCAATGAATTTTTCAAGTCTATTTCCACGAATAGAAGCAAGAACTTAAGATCGCCAAATCAAGTAATTTGATTGATCCAGCTTAACATGAGTGTTAAATGAAAAGGTAACTGTGCTCGTATTAATGGTAGCATTATGGACTGTATTAGAAGATGAAGCAAGATGTGCTGAAGCCATACTGGCTTTGATACCAAGTTGAAATTGTTCAAATGATTGTTTGGTTAACAAGAAAATGAAAGAAAGTTAAAAGAGTAAAAACTGCAGCTTAGAGAATTCTAGAATATCATTTGATTTATTCTGAATGAATTACAAAGTGATTACATCATTTGTTTATATACTCAGCTGAAGATAACAGCTCAAACTTATTACTAACTATAACTAATCAAAACGAATCTTCACGTGTGCTAGTAATTACATAACCACCATTGGACAGCTAAATCATCAACCTTTAACCGTGCTGTAGCTGCTGCAATCCTCTGCTTTATCTTTTATTTGGCTTATCGTACTACAAGCAAGATGAGCTTCCTTAACACTGACGAAGCTATTTATTTACCAAAAATAAATTATCTAAGCCACATCAGTTTTTAAAGCAGATCAAGATCTAGAAACATTAACAAATGCTCAACCTTGTTTAAAATTCGCTGCTAGAAGAAGTCTCTAGACATGGCACCAAAATAGAAATAAAAATGATGTAGAACACCTCTGTTCTGTTCTGTTATTCTTTGTAATTTTTAAAATTTGGTATTTGGTAGGTCAAACAGATCTTGTAATTTGCAGAAATACCATCTAAATTTATCATAAGTATTAAACCTGCAAATAACTCAAATGAAATTGATGGTAAACCTGCAGATAATGCTTCCAGTGACGTGCAACAGCTTAATTCGAGAAATTCCAAAATAGAAAGATGTCTAATGCTTTCTGGTATTCTCCCCAAATTGCTAGTTATTAAGAATCAAACTTTGCTAGCGAGGTTAATTGACCAAGGCTTTCTGGTACTTCTCTTATAACAGTTCCTTCAACTCTTAAATAGGACAAGGCTCTTAAATTTCTAATTTCATCCGACAATCTGTAAAGTTTTGGGCAATCAATGATTGAAAAATGAAAACAAAAAAGCAAAAACAAAATAATGAATAGAGGAATGTGATAAAGGGAATTCAAATACACTTTGAATCCATTGTTCTGACATATTTATCAATGCACAGAATGGATAAAGAAGTAAGTATATGAAATAAAATACATCCCTCCCCTTACAAGAATTGATGCAGAGAGCATCAACCTGACACAAATATATAACTGATTCAACATTTCTTCCTTTGCTTTTTCAACTTGGAAAAAAACAACTACAAACAGTCACATAAGTCTTAGAAATAGTAAGTAACTGTAGTGAAAATTCAATTAGCAAAGCAGCCAAAATATTGAAATCTTCTCTATGATATAACTACCTACTTCTTGACACATATCCATCACAGCTCTTCTTCAACGTTCGCAAGTGTACGAGCCATCGTGTCCTGCATGTATACCCTGTTCAGAATTGCTAGCTTGCTTTCCTCGAAGATCGGGCCTTGACCTCCTTTTCATGGCACTGTATTTCCATTCTAGTAAAAGCAAACAGATTTCAGAGGACTTTGGGAAAACATCTTCTCAACCATTTCACAGTTTTCATCGAACCATTGATCCCAAAATGTTAAACAAAAGAAAAATGACAATGTTCACGATAGTTAGTTTGCTCTGCCTCATTTCCAAACAATACTATTGTGGCAAGGAGAAAAGGAAATTTGAACCACATACACGTCAAATTATGCATGTACGTACACAAATATTATGTGACATAACCTCTCTCTTGAACTTGGCATTTGCAGCACCACAAAATACCTTAACCAGAACTATATGTACTTGTTTAATAAGTCAGCCAGTAACTTCATCAATAAATAGAACCAAGAATTGCCTTGGTATTATATTAGTGTAGAATAAGAATATCCAAATCATGCACCCAACAGGGAGCAATACTATCTATGTAGGACCCATCAATGTATCTGATGTAAAGAATCTAAACTATGACTAAAATAAAAACTCAAACATCCAACATCATAAAAAGGGTAAAAGGGCAAAAGCCTTTAAGAATTAGAAATAAGAAGCTTTAGATTCAGATGGTTCGATTGCCTTATTACTGTAAAGACATGATAGTTCTTTCGCAAGCTCGAGGAAACTTTTATTAGAGATCCCAAACCCTTTTCAAGGGATATTAGATATGGCGGGTAGCCATCAGCTTCTAACACAATCGAGTAGAATTTGATAATGTATACGAGAAGCTTGCTTAACTTGCAAATCCTGCAAAGATTAAAAGATCACAAAGAGAATTGGCATAAGACAATCCTTGCATTATGACAGCTAGAGAGGATATTATCACATTCTCATTTACGTCTTAGTTTTCTCCTTTTACAATTCTCAAATTATATAAATGAAAAGAACATAAGTAAAGCCATTAGAGAATCAAACTTTTTAATATGCTACTTGGAAATTTGCAAGGACAAGAATGTTAGAGTTATAAATATAAAGAATATTTTTGTAATGATTCTGCTGATGTGGCAGCTGAGTAAGCAAGGCTGTTATTTGTTAGTTTGTAAGTTTGTTATAGAGCTGAGAAGTTTGTTAATCACAGCTCACTCTCAACACGTGTGTGAGTATTGCAGAAGGTTCTGGATCTTAGTATATAAGATCAACCTCTGTATTCATAATTCATTGAATAAAATTCGATCTATTTTTCTTATAGTTTCTCTTATTGCTCATTAAATTTTCCTTCATTTTCTCTGCAACCAAACAAGCATAAATAGCTTGGTTAAACTTCAATTTGGTATCAGAGCCACATCTAGTCTAATCTCATGGCATTATCAAGCTTGACCACAAACATCTCTTCTTCAGCAGCAACCTTTACTTTCACAACTCCAATAAAACTTGATCGATCAAATTACTTAATCTGGAAATCTCAAATTCTATCTTCAGTTCGAGCAAATGAGCTTGAGAGTTTGCTTGATGGATCCAGAATCTGTCCAGATCAATTTCTCTCAAGCACTCAAGGAAATTCAGATGCTATGTTCAATGCTTCTGCAAGTTCAACTGTTACTTCATAAGAGAATCCTGAGTTTCATGTGTGGAAGAAGCAAGATCAGATGCTGCTGAGCTGGCTGTTATCCTCTATCAGCATTGAAATCCTCAGCCTTGTGGTAAACTCTAAAACCTCTTATGAACTGTGGTCTAGTTTAGAGCAACAATTTGGATCTGAAACTGCTGCTAAGAAAGTTCATCTCAAAATGATGTTGAATAATCTGAAGAAAGGATCTATGACTATGACAAAATATTTTAGTAAGTTGAAGTTAGTTACAGATGAGCTTGCTATTGCTGGAAGTCCTGTTAGTTCTTTGGATTTTATAACTCATCTCATCTCTAGATTAGGTCAACCTTATTATCCAGTAGTTGTGTATATTGAAGCAAATGTTCTAAAAATGAGTATTAATGAGGCTTATTCAATGTTATTGACACATGAGGCACGTTTAGAAAGCAATCAATCTAATTCTTTCAAAGAAGTGAAACAGAACTATACTGCTAACTTAGCTCAGGCTGGGAATAATCAAAAGAAAGTTAACAATCAGGGAGGCTGGAATAATAATAGTCAAGGAGGCTGGAATGGAAACACTGGAAACAAACCTGGATTTCATAATTGGAATGGAAACTTTACAAACAGAGGAGGTTTCAATCCAGGAAGGGGACAAAATTCAAGTAGAGGACAATGGAATAATAATTGGAATAACTGGAATGGAAATCAGGGTAGAGGCAATTTTGTTGGTGCTGCTGGAAATTTTTCTAGTAGATTTCCTGGTGGCTATAATGGATTTGGAAGAGGAGGAGGCAGAGGAAATATTGTTTGTCAGATTTGTTTCAAACACAATCATACTGCAGCTAATTGCAAAGACAGATTTAACAGAAATTTTGTTCCTAATTTTTCTGTGCAAGGAAACTTTCCAGATCAGAATCAAACTTCCAGAGCTGCTTTCATGGCTACATCAGAAGGAGTTGCTGACCAAGAATGGTATCTGGATAGTGGAGCAACACATCATCTCACAAACAATATGGAGAACCTAGCTGAAGGTAAACCTTATCTTGGATCTCAGTTGCTATTAGTTGGTAATCGACAAGGTCTTAGAATTACTTCCATAGGCAATATCTGTCTCTTTACATCCTTTAGTAATCAATTAAACCTTTCCAATGTTCTGTGTGTTCCCAAAATTACCAAGAATCTGATTAGCTTATCTAAACTTCTCTCTGACAATCATTTAATCATTGAATTTGTTTCTAATCTTTGTTTCATTAAGGACAAGATGCAAGGAACTTTGCTGGCACAGGGGATTGTTGAGGATGGTCTCTTTAAGCTACTGACTCAAGATACACCTCTTTCTGATTCTAAAGCTTGGGTCTCAAACCTAGTTCAATGTTGTCTGTTTTTTCTAATAAAGAGAATGTACACTCTTTGAAAGAGTTGAATCACCAAACAAATGTCTGTTCAAATTTGATCAATTCCAATAATGAGAATTCTGTCAGTTTTCTAGCTTCCAGTAGTAAGTCTATGCAGTTGCTACACAATAGGTTTGGTCATCCAACCAAACATGTCTTGCAAACAATAATGAAAAGTCTTCCTATGCATTCAACCCATTCTCAATCTCTTAATTTTTGTGATGCTTGTCAATATGGTAAATTACATCAATTCCATTTTCCAGTCACTGATATAAAATCAAAATTTCCACTCCAACTCTTATATGCTGACTTATGAGGTCCAGCTTCTGTGTTGTCTATGGATGGATACAAGTACTATATTTCTTTTGTTGATGATTTCACAAGATATTGTTGGGTATTTCCACTCACACTCAAATCTGATGCATTTGACACCTTCAAATATTTCAAATCTCTTGTCGAAAAACAATTTTCTTTATCCATCCAAACACTACAAACTGATATGGGGGGTGAGTTTATAGCCTTCAGATCATTTCTCCAACAAGAGGGTATTCAATTTAGATATAGTTGCCCCCACACTCACCATCAAAACGGTGTGGTGGAAAGGAAGCATAGGCATGTTGTTGAAACTGGACTCACACTCTTAGCTCAAGCTCATTTACCTCTCTCTTTTTGGTGGGAAGCTTTTCATACAGCCACTTACTTAGTGAATAGAATGCCAACACATGTTCTAAACAATTTATCTCTTTTTCAGAAACTATACAATCAACTTCCAGATTACAAGTTTCCTAAAGTGTTTGGCTGTTCCTGTTTTCCTTTTCTTCGACCTTATCATCATCATAAGCTAGATTTCCATACTCAAAAGTGTGTCTTCATTGGTTATAGCCCCATTCATAAGGGCTACAAGTGTCTTGATCGAACTGGGAAAGTCTTTGTTGCCAGACATGTTACTTTCAATGAACTGGAATTTCCATATTCTGAACTGTTTTTGAAAACCAAGTCCAACACCTTATCTCATTATGCTACCTCCACTCCATCTTCAGTTCATTTTTTTCTTCCTCAAACACCTGTTCTTAGTCACAGTAGCAATGAAGAGCCATCAGCTGCAGTCTCCAGTTCTGCTCTGTCTCCTGCATCAGAGTCTCATTCCTTGCCACATTCTGTTCATTCACAACCTCTAGATCAACCCTCAAGATCTTCAAATTCTTCTCCACCAGTAATCTCTACTCACCCTATGGTTACCAGATCTAAAGCTGGTATCTACAAACCCAAAACCTACTTAGTTGTTTCTCAAGACCTTGAACCATCCAATGTCAAAACAGCATTGACAGATCTTAGGTGGTACTCAGCTATGAAAGAAGAATTTGAAGCTCTCCAAAGAAATCACACCTGGACTTTAGTGCCTCCTAAATCAGCTGGGAAAATTGTTGGCAACAAGTGGGTTTACAGAGTTAAGTATAATGCTGATGGCAGTATTTCTCGGTATAAAGCTCGGTTGGTTGCCAAGGGATATCATCAAACTTATGGGGTTGATTTCTTTGAGACATTTAGCCCTGTGATCAAGCCTTGTACTGTCAGAATCATTTTAAGCTTAGTAGTCATGCATCACTGGCCTATTAAACAGCTGGATGTAAACAATGCTTTCCTCAATGGCATTCTTACTGAGGATGTGTACATGCATCAACCACAAGGGTTTGTTGATTCCACTTACCTTTCTTTTGTTTGTAAGCTTAACAAGGCCTTATATGGTCTCAAACGGGCTCTAAGAGCCTGGTATGATCGATTAAAGGAGTCCCTAGTTCAATAGGGTTTTCGAGTCTCCAAATCTGACACTTCTCTGTTCATTAAGCATGCAAGGAAAGATATCTTGCTCATTCTCATTTATGTGGATGATATTTTAGTCACGGGTTCAGATTCAAAGCTCATAGGAAATGTTATTCAGCAATTACATTCTGAGTTTGCCTTGAAGGAGCTGGGGGATTTTCATTACTTTCTTGGTATTGAAGTTACTCCATCTGTTCAAGGTATTCATCTATCTCAAACTAAGTACATTGGTGATATTCTTAAAAGGGCAAATATGCTGGACAGTAAAGGTTGTGTTACACCTATGAGTACTTCTGAGAAGCTGCACAAGGATACAGGTGCTGCATTTGAAAATCCATCTTTATACAGAAGCATTGTGGGATCTCTTCAATATGTTCTGTTAACTCGACCAGACTTAGCTTTCACAGTCAACAAGCTTAGTCAGTTTTTATCAGCTCCCACCATTCTTCATTGGCAAGCTTGCAAGAGGGTGTTACGGTATCTTCAAAGTACAGCTGATTATGGTCTTCAATTTTTCAGTTCTGGTTCTTTAAAGTTAACTGCCTACTCTGATGCTGATTGGGGAGCAGATTCTGATGATCGCAGATCTGTTGGAGGTTATTGTGTGTTTTTAGGTTCCAATCTCATCTCTTGGTCCTCTAAGAAGCAGCCCATTGTGTCCAGATCATCAGCTGAGTCAGAGTATAGAGCTCTTGCTATGGCTACCTCTGAAGTTCTCTGGATTACATACTTATTTCAAGAGGTTAACATATCTTTTGATCAGATTCCTCTTCTGCATTGTGATAACAAGAGTGCTGAAGCTTTGGCCAGTAATCCTAAATATCATGCTCGTACTAAACATATTGAGCTTGACCTCCATTTTCTCAGAGATCATATTGCTCAACAACAGCTTTCAGTCACTTATGTTCCCAGTTCAGATCAATTAGCAGATGTTCTTACTAAGCCCCTCTGTTTTGATCAGTTTGCTTATTTGCGCAGCAAGTTTAATGTCCTTTCATGACATCAAGCTTGAGGGGGGATGTTAGAGTTATAAATATAAAGAATATTTTTGTAATGATTCTGCTGATGTGGCAGCTGAGTAAGCAAGGCTGTTATTTGTTAGTTTGTAAGTTTGTTATAGAGCTGAGAAGTTTGTTAATCACAGCTCACTCTCAACACGTGTGTGAGCATTGCAGAAGGTTCTAGATCTTAGTATATAAGATCAACCTCTGTATTCATAATTCATTGAATAAAATTCGATCTATTTTTCTTATAGTTTCTCTTATTGCTCATTGAATTTTCCTTCATTTTCTCTGCAACCAAACAAGCATAAATAGCGTGGTTAAACTTCAATTAAGAATAAACATCTAAAACAAATTAAACTCACCTACACAGTTGTAAAGCATTGCGGAAACTTATCCTCAAATTTACAGCAAAGTTGCAAATCTAAAGATCTCGTGCCCTCAGCACTCTAGACAATCTGCTCACCAAGTTGTGCTAACTAATCCTGAGATATTTTGGACTTTCTTTGTAACCTGCGAAAAAGTTTTACGATTTGGACTTTCGTACACTTGCAAATCTGCTGAGCTAGAGCATCTGGCCAAGCTATTCTGCCAAATTTGCTATGAGGAGAACCAGTGAATATGGACTGGTGACTTTCACACTCTGCCCTCCATGCAGTTTCTAAGGAGCTCTCTGATTCAGACTGTGCAGCTTTTAAAGGACCTCCATTTAATAGGAGAGCCTTCACAGCAAGCAGAGGTTTCTAGTTTGCATAAGGTCAATTTTACTTCACTACAAGAAAATGGGGCATAAGTGACGCTGTTTGTGTGGGCGAAATCGCCAGTTATACAAAATACTGATATTTTGAATTTAATTTATTTATTATTTTGCGTATGTGACTGAGAATGAGAATCACTTTGCATATGTGACTGAAATGAACACCAAAAAAAATATGTAACATATTGAGACGAAAGAAATGAAGTCATTTCATCTAATTTTAAAAAATAAATAAAAGCCCAAATCCGCCAAACCCAAAACATTAGACAGACGATTTGCTTCGTTGCTGCTGAAAAATCCGACGTTTGAGCTGATCGCCAACACGCAGCCATAAACAGTACGTAACCGATGCTTCTACTGTTCCGTATTTGATTCGCATCTTATAATTTCTCTAGCTTCTTCGATCTGATTTGCTGATACTTATGCCCTACAGCGGTGGTTTCATTCTACATTTGCTTGGGTTTGTGGAATTAAGATTGGATCTCAAGTATTTATGTCATCTCATTTTTCAATTCTGGTTTTATTTTTATTTATTTATATTTTAATGGTTTACTGATATGTTAAATTTGTGTTTGGATCCTGTACATTGGCACTTAACTGCTGATGTCAGCTGAAATTTTTCTAACAAGAGTCTTCAAGTTGTTTGATGAAATGCCTGATAGAAACAACGATGCTGATATCAGTTCTATTATTCAAATATGAAGTATGAAAATGAATACAATCCAACCACTGTCCTTGCTTTGTGGTTTCCGGTGGAGTTCTATTTCAAGTTAGCCTTTCTGCTGCTTCTTGGTAATAATATATTGAATTATATTATGACTTGATATTTCCATAATTCTGTGTAGGTTAAACCTCTTGGAGATGCATTTACATAATTAATTGTTTGAAATGGGTTATTACGTAAGTTACTGTCTTAATTTTCATGTTTTAGCTCTTCGACTACGAAGGTTTTACAACATGTTCTTTTGACTGAAGGTAATATTTCCTGTCACATTTGTTATCTTCACTTTCTAGCTGCAATTAAAAGTTGGGGACCCTGCTTCTCGCATCTGTTATCATGTTATTTATGTTTACCAGGGTGAAGAAACCACCAGATTAACTAAGTGATTTTCAATTTTTGGTGCGCGAGTTAATCATAAGATTTTGGATCCCTCTTGTTTGTGGTACCTTTTTTCTTAATAACATTAATATAGATGCTTCATATAGTTCTGTAGGTACCTTTTTTTTTGGATTCCTTTAACTTTTATTTATTTCACGTTAATCTTTTGCTTATATTAAATTGTCGATTTCCGAATTGCTTGGGTACATATAATTATAATAATAATTATTATTATAGGCATACCATGGACTTCTCAGCCACTAGCAGCAATGCAGGCAAAGGTCACTTCACCCAACATATTATGGAGATACCAAATCTCAAAGTGTTCAGTTTCTTGGATTTGAATTCTGCAACCAAGAACTTCAAGTCTGATACTTAGTTGGGTGAAGTGGCTTTGGGAAAGTGTACAAAGGTGGTTGCTATCAAGAAATTGAACCCCCAAAGCATACAAGGATTTGAAGAATGGCAGGTATTTCATTTTAGTTTACTCTTTCAATTCTTATCCAAAAGTCGAATTTTTAGGCATCCGAAAAAGAATTGAAACTAATTAAGAAATGGAGAAACAAAAAAGAAAGACAAGTGCTGCTGACTCGTGTTGTTGGCTAACAACCTAGCTTCAATCATTTCCCACTATCTAGAAATTCTAGTCCCACATGACATAAAACTCCTTTTGCATTGATTAAACTTTAATATAGTTGAAGAAATGTGTTCATAAGTGATAGAAATTCAAGTGTTTGTGTTTGGGAAGCGAGAAAGCTAAAGGAAAATGAAAGAAAAACTCATAACGAAAAACTCTTAGAAACTTTCTTGTTAAAACTAATCAGTACAGTTTACACCAATATATATATATATAGCTCATGAGAGATGCTTGTTACAATTTGTTAGTAATATGTTACACATATGAAGAGCATTTAACCAACGAAACTAACTAGGCCACGTCAGCTGAGAGAGTAAACTAGTTGCTGTCAAGCATATAGTAAAGGGCTGCACTCAATTCCTCTATTCTTCATATTTAGCAGCTTCACTAACATCTCCTCTTAAGCTAAGCTTTTCTTTTGTTCTCTACAAATTATCAGTCTCACTAACATCCCCTCTTGAGTTGGAGATTCGAGGATGAACATTCAACTTGTTGCGTAAATAATGAAACTGAGTGAAAGTAAGAGCTTTAGTTAAGACATCTGATGCTTGATCTTCACTGGGTATATAACAAACAACTAATTCTTTAGGTGCTACTTTATCTCTGATGAAGTGAATATCCAGCTCAACATGCTTTGTTTTGGCATGATAAACTATATTGTAAGCTGATTATCACATCATATAATAGGTGTAGTACTTAGTTGAATTGTTAGCTCAGCAAACAAAGACTGTATCCAAATAACCTTTGATGCAGCATGAGCCAAAGCTCTATATTCAGCTTCAGTACTAGATCTTGAGACAACTGATTGCTTTTTAGATGATATGAAACTAGATTGGCACCTAGATAAACACCATATCCAGCAACTAATTTCCTATCATCTCGATCACAAGCCCAATCTGAATCAGTAAAACAATTGATCTGCATAGCTCCACAATTGTAGAACGGAAGACCAAAATGAATTGTGCCTTTGAGATATCTCAACAACCTTTTGCATGCTTCCCAATGTGTAGTTCTCGGATTGGATAGAAATTGGCTAAGCTTGTTTACAGTGAAGGCTATTTCTGGTCTAGTGAGAGTGCCATATTGTAGTGCTCCAATAATGCTTCTATACTGAGAAATATTCGAAATTTCAGAACCTGAATTTTTGGTAAGTTGCTGACCTATAGACATAGGTGTTGGCACTGGACTGCAGTTAACTAAATCATGCTTTGCTAAGATATCTACAATGTATTTGGCCTGTGACAAATGAATGCCATTTTGAAGTTTGGAAACTTCAACGCCTAAGAAGTAGGTGAGTTCTCCTAGATCTTTTAAGGCAAAAGTCTTCTGCATATCTTGAATGACTTACTGAACTTTGACTGAACAAGAAATAGTAACAATAATATCATCCACATAGACCAACACCAAAATTAAGTGACCATTTTCTCTCTTATAAAAGAGTGAATTATCTGACTTGGAATTCTGAAAATGCCACTGAGAAAGCATAGATGTTTTAAGTCTAGCAAACCAAGCTCTTGGAGCTTGCTTCAAACCATAGAAAGCTTTCTTTAGTTTACAAATGTGCTCAGATTTATGAGGATCAATAAAACCTTTAGGTTGTGACATATACACTTCCTCATCAAGAATACCATTCAGGAATGCATTATTGACATCTATTTGCCTAAAAACCCAATTGTTCGTAATAGCAATGCTTAGAACAACCTTGACAGTAGATGCTTTGACTATTGGACTAAAAGGTTTCAGTATAGTCAACACCATGGGTTTGATGGAATCCTTTAGCAACCAGCCGTGCTTTGTACTTCAAAATAGATCCATCAGGGTTATATTTGATTCTGAAAGCCCATTTGTTACCAACTACTTTAACAGGAGCAGTAGGTAGAACTAAATCCCATATGTGATTGGCTTTTAAGGCTTTAAACTCTTCTTGCATAGCTTAGAACGATAATGGATCAGATAAAGCTTAAGAAACAGAGGTAGGTTCAGAAGTCTAAGCTAAAAGGATAGAAAGATAAGATTTTGGCTTGTAAATGCCATTATTTGATCTAGTGATCATAGAATGACCAATGGGAGGAGGGGCAGGAAGAATATGAGGTGGGGAGTTATTTAAAGGAGAAGTAAATGTTGAGGTATCAGGTGTGGCAGTAGTTGAATGTGATAGTGAGGGATGTGTATTAAGGTTTTGAGACAATACCTTATTGTAGTTGGGAAGTGGAGATGTAAAATCGACTGCTGAAGTTGCTGCTAAAGGAGCCTGGAATTGTGTTACAGGAGAGGACAAAAAAGACTCAAAATTTGACTCAACTGAAGAACTGATGGGAACAATTTGTATAACTAATGAAAAGTCTACACCAGGAAGATAAGGAAAGGATTTTTCATCAAAGATTACATGATTAGAAATATAAACCCTCCTAGATGAATGAAGACATTTATAACCCTTATAATGAGAGTTGTATCCAATAAAAATGCACCTTTTAGTTCTGAACTTAAGCTTGTGTCTGTTATAAGGTCTAAGATAAGGGAAACATGCACAGCCAAAGATTCTAAGGGTTGAATAATCTGGTGTTTGATGAAAAAGTTTTTGATATGGAGAGATATTGTGTAGAGTTGGTGTAGAAAGTCTATTAATAAAAAAGACTGCTGTATGAAAAGCATCCCACTAAAATTTTAAGGGTAGATGAGCTTGAGCAAGTAAGGTAAGACCAATATCAACAATGTGTCTATGTTTTCTCTCAATTTTTCCATTTTGATGATGAATGTGAGGACACGGATGCCTAAAATGTATCCATGAGTTATTGAGTCGAGAAGAAAAAGACCTGAATTCCCCACCCCAATCTGTTTGAACACCTTGATACTTTTTTGTAAGTGTTTTTCAATTAAGCTCTTAAAACTAACAAATACAAATAGGGCATCAGATTTTGCATTTAATGGGAAAATCCAAGTAAACCTGCTAAAGTCATCGAGTATGGACAAGTAATAAGTGCAACCTTAACTGGAAACAACATGAGAAGGTCCCCAAAGGTCTACATAAAGAAGTTGTAAAGGTGTTGTAGATGTGGTTGGAACAGAATTAAAATGAAGCATATAGTTCTTGCCAAACTAACATGCATCACAAAATTCTAACTCTTGAATTTTATTAATATCAACAAACTTTTTACATGAGTTTAGAGTTGTTTTTAATGTGTGAATGGTAGGGTGCCCCAATCTTCTATGAAGAAGATTTACATCAAAAGACTTTGTAGCAACAGCAGAAAAACAAACTTTTTCATTGTCCTGACAGAAATTTGAGCTAAGTTTTCCACAAGTTGAATGAGGAAGATAAGCAAAAAGAGACTGAAATTTATTCTAACAAAGAAGAACTGAATTGACAGCAACAGACTAAGTGACAAACTGAGAATGGGAGGGACTTGGACTTTGAATTTTGTAGAGACCTCATTTAGCAACTCCTTCAAGCAAGATGATCCCTGTGCTCCTAGCCTTAATAAAATAAGAAATTCCAACAAATTCAAGTGTAACATTGTTGTCAGCAAGCAATTTGGAAACACTAAGTGATTTTTTGGTGATTTTTGGTACATGTAAGACATGACTAAGAAATAATGATTCAAAGGTGTTTGTGACAAGCTGAACTGATCCAATATGTTTGATAAGCAATGCATTTCCATCACCAACAAACAATTTGTTCATTACCAACATAAGCTTTAGAATTAACAAGCTTGCCTAAATCATTTGTGATGTGATTTATGGCTCCACTATCAATATACCATAAGGGATCTTCAATGATCTTAGGATTTGCAGCACAGTTTGCCTGAGTTGATGGAGCTAAAGTGCTAGGTACTCCATTAGGAACATTTCCAGGAAAATATGGAGAAAAACTATTAGTGAATCTAGGAGCAGAAAAACCATGTGTGCACCTAAGAGTAAAAGCATTGAAACTATTAATGTAGTTGAGAGGAGGATAACCAGAAATGATAGTAGGATCTGAGTATGCCATATTCGCTTGAAAAGCAGCTCCCCTTGGCATATAGGAATTTCCAAAATTTGAACCAAAGTTGGGTCTAGGAAACACTGAGCCCCTTCCAAAACCATTGAAAGATCTGCCTCCTCTACCATACTGACCTCTGAAATTTCCTCCACCAAAATTCTTCTGAGGGACAAAAGAAGGATTAAATATGTTCTTGCATCGATTTGCTCCATGACCAGGAATGAAGCAAATTTGACAGATACCATCTGAGAAATTTCTTCCACTAGCAAATTGAGATCCATTATTATTACCACCAAAATTCTGACCATTATCACCACCAAAGTTACCTCCAAAATTTTTCTGAAAGCCATTGTTATTTTTACCAGAATATGGACCTTTCTGAGCTACATTTGCTGACATATGATGCATAACATCACTAACAATTTTTCCTTTCTTTTGTTCAATCCTATTTTCATGATTTAGAAGCAATGAATACATACCATCTAAAGTAACAGTTCCTTCTCTAGCTAGAACAATAGTTATCAAGGATTCATAATCAGAAAAGTCAAGGCTAGTCAACACATGCATAGCAAAATCATTCAACTCAACTGGCTTTCCTGCTAAGGGTAAGGTATTTGCTATTCGTTTTATTTTAGTAAAATACTCAACCATACTCATAGATCCTTTCTTAATAGTTTGGATCTGCATTCTAAGAGTTTGAATTCGAGCTTAAGACCGAGAAATGAACATACTGTTAAGTGAGTCCCAAAGTTGTTTTGAAGTAGCACAATCGATCACAGTTGTCAGCAAGCTCTGGTGAATAGATGATAGCATCCAGCTCAAGAGAAGTTGATCCATTTTTGTCCAAGTAATGAAATCAGGATTTGCAGATCGTGACTCTCTTGCATTTGATGTTGAAGCTTCATCAGGGCTAGCAAATGGAAGAAATTGTTCTGGACACTTCAGATCACCATTGATGAAGCCTTCCAAACCGTTCCCTTTGACTGATGCTAAAATTTGTGTTCTCCACAAGATAAAATTGTTCTGATCTAATTTTACAGGTGTAACGAAGCTATAGGAAGTGTTGGATTGAATCATGTTTGCCATTGATGGCTCTAATACCATGATAGAAATTCAAGTGTTTGTGTTTGGGAAGCGAGAAAGCTAAAGGAAAATGAAAGAAAAACTCATATCGAAAAACTCTTAGAAACTTTCTTGTTAAAACTGATCAGTACAAGATTACACCAATATATGTATCTCATGAGAGATGCTTGTTACAATTTGTTAGTAATCTGTTACACATATGAAGAGCGCTTAACCAAAGTAACTATCATAGTTAATTCACTATTTTTAAATTTGGAATAAAGTTTATAACTTTTATTTTTATTCCTGTTTTACTTAGGTTATAAGCTTTTAATTCAATTGTAAGCTTTATTATAGGATTGGCCGTCCTTTGCTAGTATTGAAATGTAAGGTATTATTGTTGATCCGCAATTTTGAGAAATTAACGCTTAATAAACTAAGATTTACAATTTTTTTTTTGGGTGAAAGAATGACAGCTGTCATTTGCCATCTAATGTCTGCAATGAATGCATAATAGATTTTATTTCCTCTTAATATATTGTTATTTGTTGGTATTTGGCATGATTAGATTTCTAATCAATAGAAAGCAGGACACTGGATATCTTATGGATGCTACGTCTTGGAATTGTGAGTTCGCGACGGCAGTAAGCCGTCAATTTTTTTTTTTTTTTTTACCGATTCTGCCTTCTAAGATGGCTAAATAGCTGTTACAAAAGACCCTCTGTAGCCCCAGATCTGCGATCATGAAGCTTTTGCAACGCCGTGTATGTAAACCCTCTTTGTGGCCGTCACAAAAGATAATATGTAACGGCAAAGTAGCGGACACACAAACCTCCTTTTCTTGTGGTGCTTATTGCACCAACTGTTTCGGAGCCTGTCATCATCAAAGTAAGATGCCAATAAATGTCCTGTCATTTGAAGAGCACTGCAAAGAATGCACCAATGCACTAAAGCTTATGAAAAGTAAACTCATTACTTCTTGGGTTACAAATCCAAAATGTACCAACAAAATTATCTTAAAAATAAATGAAAGGTCACTAAGTCAATTACCATATCGATGAAACTGATGAAGCAATTTCAGGTGCTTGGGCTGCAGCAGGAATTATGACTAGTACAATAGCATCATTGTGCTCGACATATAACTGACCTACATAAGGGCCATAAGAAAAGACTACAGCTATAAACTTCTGATTTACCTCCACACCACATGAAAAATGGAGCACATTTTTCCTTCAATATTTAAAGCAGACCAACACATAGAAACATTAACAAACGCTCACCACCGACTCGTGAATAGTCCTTTGGTCCAATAATGAAAGATGCAGAAAACCTTGAATAATTCTGCAATCCATTTTTAAAGCATGCCTGCTAAATTGCTTTATGGCATAGCACTATCAGACCAGCAAAATACAAAATGGTTCCTCTGTCTTTTGCCTAGCAAAAGCTACTTTGAAGTCTATCATTACTCGTGCCTAACTGCACAGCAAAAGAAATTAAGCGATAGAATCTTCAATATAAACAACGTTACCAAAGAGTTTCCAATGTTTCAAATGAATTTTGGACCATGTAGCATGTCAAGCCGCTGTGAAATGAATCATGCTTGGGTCCAACAGGATGTTAGACTATTTAAGGTAAAAGACATCAAAGACTAATAAATAACAAAATGACCAACCTTAATTTTGTGTAGCTTTAGATGTATTTCATTCCATCTCGAATCTTGCCTCTAAGGTCTTGGTTCCGATTGAGGTGCTATAACTTTTAAGCTATACTGCTGTAAAAAAAAAATGTAATTGTAAAACAAAAATTAATAATATATAATAAATACAAATTTTAAATAATAATTTTAACAAAATTATTAAAGATATAATAGATTTTTCATCATATAAGTGAAAAATCATATCATTATATCTTCTAAGTTACAATAGCCAGTGTTTACTAAACACTTTAGTGCGATAACTTAAAATCTACAGCTGCACAAACTTTCAATTTCAAACGCACCCTGAGGCACCTGGGCCAGCTTGTCTAGTAAAAAATGCCGTATAGCACTTACAGAACAATGATGATTTATACAGCACATGAGAATGTAATGACGGGACCTATACAACAGTGTATCATTTCACCGTAGCATTAACGTGATCATTGGAAATGGAAATGGAAACTTGAAATAGAATGGTGGAGTTTATTTACTGAAACAGATAACCAAGGGCTCTGTTCTGTTTGTTATTTTTTATAGTTCTTAAAATTTGGTATTTGATAAGTTAAACAGATCCTGTAATTTATCACAAGTATATATTAAATACGTACTTTGCTGTCTTGATATGATAATTTATCACAAGTATATATTAAATACGTACTTTGCTGTCTTGATATGATTAATACTCACACGAATACTTATTCTCACAGCATCACACACCAAGTCAAACCTAACTAGTAATTAATTTAAAGTAAGATAAATTTAATTCTCAAGAGTAAATTTGTATTTTCTTTTAAATTCAAACCTCAAAACTTAAAAAAAAAACGATTTTATTATTATAGATTTTGAAAACTGATTAAGTATAATTGAAATAATCTTAATCAGCTCGCTATTAGTTATTACACGGATATGTAACCTTGGGGATATTCCAGACATGAATATGAACACAAACTAAAGACAAAACAAAAAGAATTCATACACGTACATTGTCAATTAATTACCATTTATTTTGAATTCATTGATTCGTCCATCCAATAACAAACAATTAATAAATAGTACATAAACGAACGTATTGAGAAACGCATATATAAAAAGGAGACAACAACGAGGTCTACGGAATGATTAGCTGCGATGGAGTTGAGGAATATTTCGGTCTTTTGGGGTGTGGTTCCTCTTCCTCTTCCTCTTATGTTGATTCCATAGAATCTTGAGCGTGCACAAAATGAATCCCACATTTTTTCACTTCGCAGCACTCCCGATGTTGACCATATGAACCCTTAATATGGAAAGAGAACTCGTCGTAATTCGCATACGAATACTCACGGTCGAATGGATAGGATCCTAAAAACACGTGATCTGACTCTACAGGACTAATTTTCCCCAAAAAATGAGGGTAAAGAAATCCTTTGGATTTGAATTTCCAATCACAGAACACATTAAGCAGGTTGCATTTCCAGTCATCCTCCACACTTTCATGCCTAAAGCAGTCTGAAACTGGAAATGCTACAACAGCGCAAAAAGCAAAGCCCATTAATTTATTATAGGTTGCTGATGGGGGTTGCGGCATCTTCAAGGTTATAGTAGACCCGGCACTTTGATGCCTAAACCACTTTGGAATTTCATTCCCAGGGAAATACATACTCTTGATCCAACTTTGACCATGAAATGACTGCAACACAAAAATAAAGAATTACTAATTTTTGAAAATAATGTTAACTTTAATTAAAGTAAAAAGAAAAAGAAAAAGGAAATAGAATAAAAGGAGTGAGTTAAGAGACACACCAGCTTCCTCCACCTATCATTGATGATTTCACTGAGCACATTCGGAACCAAATTCAAGTCGACAGATAAAGTGAACAATCTATGCTTAAAATTGTTGTCGAATAGTTTCAAATATTTTATTGAGGATAACTGATAGAGACTTGCTGGTGTTCTCTCCAAATTGTTATTAGATAGGTCCAACCTTACTATTGAGGATAACTGACCAAGACTTTCTGGTACTTCTCTTATTGCTGTTCCTTTAACTATCAGCACCACCAAGCATTTTAAATTTCCAAGTTCATTAGGCAATCTCTTGAAATTTTTGCAATCGATGATTGCAAGTGATGTAAGATATTTAAGCATACACAGGCTGCTTGGGAGACTCTCAAAGCTTGAACACTTGATCATTTTCAACTCACATAATAAGGCTAACTGGCCGAGGCTTTCGGGCAACCTCTCGAGCTTTTTGCAATCAATGATTTGAAGAGAACTCAGAGATTTCAACATACACAGGCTGCTTGAGAGACTCACAAGACTTGAACATTTCTCCAATCTCAACCTAGATGAGGATGGTCGCTCAATTCCAGTACTTCCATCTATATAACAAGATGGGATCTTCGGAAAGCTCTTCAAATTTGAACAATTAGAGATTTCAATATATATAGAAGACTTCAACTTAAATATGTTACTCGAGATGTACTCAAGCTCTGAACAGTTCTTCAACACCAACCTAGAAAATAAGGGTAATTGACTGAGGCTTTCTGGTACTTCTCTTATAGCAGCTCCTTCAACTCTTAGCTCTTTCAAGGTTTCTAAATTTCCAAGTTCATAAGGCAATCTCTCGAGTTTTTTGCAATCAATGATTTGAAGAGAACTCAGAGATTTCAACTTACACATGCTGCTTGAGAGACTCACAAGACTTGAACAATTCTCCGATCTCAACGTAGATGAGGATGGTCGCTCAATTCCAGTACTTCCATCTATATTACAAGATGGGATCTTCGGAAAGCTCTTCAAATTTGAACAATTAGAGATTTCAATATATATAGAAGACTTCAACTTAAATATGTTACTTGAGATGTACTCAAGCTCTGAACAGTTCTTCAACACCAACGTAGATAATAAGGCTAATTGACTGAGGCTTTCTGGTACTTCTCTTATAGCAGCTCCTTCAACTCTCAACTCCTCCAATGCTTTTGAATTTCCAAGTTCATCAGGCAATCTCTCAAGTTTTGGGCAATTAATGATTTCAAGAGATGCAAGAGATTTGAACATACACAAGTTGTTTGGGAGACTCTCAAGACTGGAACAGTCTTCCAATCGCAACTCAAATGAGGCTAGTCGCTCAATTCCAGTACTTCTATCTATAGTACAAGATGGGATCTCTGCAAACCTCTTCAAATTTGAACACCTCTTGATTTCAATATATTGAAGAGACTTCAACTTAAATATGCTACTCGAGATGTTCTCAAGCCTTGTACAGTCTTGAATCGACAGTCTATCGAGTTTGGATAGGCACTCGATGGATGAGGGCAGTTCTTTGATTCCAAATTTTATTAAAAATAAAAGAGGTATAAGAGAAGATGAGATCGCTGGGTGGTTCTTCAACTTTGAGCAGCCCACAAAATCAAGCTCCTTGATATATTTCGAATGAATGCTAGTTGGTAGACTCCCTAGGCTTTCACAGTGGCGTAGATCAAGGACTTCAAGCTTATTTAGATATTGAATAGAGGAGTGAGTCTCCGTCAAACTTGAACAGCTACCTAAATCCAATATCTCAAGATTTCGGGCCAGGGAGAGGTCCGGGAGTTTCGTCAATGACTCGGAGTGGCTGAGGTCTATATATTTTAAGTTTACAAGATTCTGCCCTCCCAAAAAAAAAAACAATTTTTATTATTATAAATTAACAAATACCACCACGAATATTAATTATAGCACCAACTGTATTTAGAATTTATTACTGAAAAATTTCAAATAAATATATACCCGAACGTCATTCCAAAGTTGTTTAACTTTGCTACCCGGCATTTTAAGTGAAACAAGATTCTCCCCATTTATATTCAACGTTTCCAATGGAAATTGATGCCACTCGAAATACCTTACCTCAGTCAATGCCACACCCTCTAAAGAAGACACCATACATTTGTTCTCAGATCCATAGAATTTTAAGGTTCTCAATTCAGTCATCTTTGAGAAAGTATATGGATTTATTTGTATCTCACTATTGACTTTGTCCATATCTAAAGAGATGCTCTTGATTGCTTCAGTCCCCTAACCATTAAATAGCAGGTCATAAGTTGGTATATAATTGAAGCAAACAAGTAAGCAATTACTTTCAAGTGGTCAAACACAAACAAAGATATAACAATTACTTAATAATAAACTATTGGTGTAAGTTCTTTAAAATTGTAAAGCATAAAATTCAAGAAAATGCTTAATATGTAAATTGTAAAATTAATTTACAACATTTCCATGAAATATTATTCCATTCAATTAGAAATACAAGCGCTGTATTTTAATATTTTATTTTAATTAAGGGTCGGCGCAGAGCTTGAGTTGAAAAGGAATAACAATTCTTTTCCAGTAAAAATTAACGGTAGGGGCTGGGCTTGAGTTAAAATGGAAAAGCAATTTTTTTCCCCCAGTGAAAAACATTGAGTGGGTTAATTTTTTTTCCCCTCTCTCCAAAAGCGCTCTTTGCTATGGAGATTTTAAACTTAGCCCAACAAGGGCATGTTACAAACTGAGCGGGGAACAAGGGATCTATCTATTTTATTTTACTAACTTTTTAATATTACTCTTCCATTAATTTTAAACAGAATTAATTCTATTCTTATTCAAAAAGAAAAATCCAGACAAACTACTAGTACAAATTTAACATAAATAAGAGACAATTTATAATCTATTATTGCTCACCTTATTTTTCTTCAAAACTTCATAAATATCCTTGTAATACCCCAACCGACTGCGATTTCCTGGATGATCGATAGATTCTTTTCGAACAATTTCTCTTCCCATATCTCGTAGCAAGTCATGCATTCTTATCTGGTCGAGGAAGTCTACAGTTATGAGAGACTTGCCATCAAGAACACTTAATTCTATTTTAGCTTCGAAGCCAATGGCATCAAAAAAGCTTATCACCACATCTCTACGCTCTCCTTCCAGGAAAAATGCAATAACTAGAAAAATATTCTTCTGAGAGTCATCCAAGCTATCATAACTTATTTTTAACACCTCAGGGATTTCCACACAAGGACTTATTTCCAGTTTTCTCATTGCACTTTCCCATACCTCTTTGCTATTTCCGCATAGGTGGCGACCCAAAACTTTAAGAACTAAAGGAACTCCCTGCGCATATTCTATTGCCTTGTGTGTGTTGGAGGTTGAACTTGTGGGGAATGGCAAATGTAGAGAAATACAACAATAATGGTGGAACTTTATTATGTAAAGTAATGTGTTTACAACTAACTCTATATGTAGGAAGAAAAATGATAGTAATAAGTAAACTGCAGAAATTTTGTGTGCTTCAAGGCACGTTACAAATGTCGCTTTCCTTAAGACATTATTTGCCCCCACCAATTGAGTGATGCACATGGGTTAAGCAAATACGCCTCCAGGATACAATGAAGCACTTGTTTGTTTGCTTGTGTTGTGCATCGACGAAAGCAAACCAGAATACTCTTGAATGTTGCAAGCCTGCCAAGAAAACAATATATTGTTCCTGTAGAAAACAATATATTGGATTATGAATGCACAAAAGAAATGGGTGTTTTGTGTTGAAATTCGTACTAGAAAGGAATGCTAAGAAAAGAGTGGTGTAGGATCATTAATTTCATGTCTAAATGGCTTAAACATGACCCCTATTTATAGATATGCTTGTGCCCCCTCATTTGGGTTATCATCTTTCATGATACCCCTTCATTCATGGCCATTGGATCTAGATTTGATTTTAATCAATGGTCCAAATTGTACCATCACCATTTCAAATGAAATGTCACCATGAAATGATGCATCTCCAAGTGAAATGTTGCCATGAAAAGTTATATCATTTAGTAAAAAGATACCTATTCTACAAGACACAATTAAATGGACATGTCCTTACAACAAGACATCATTTAATTAGACATGTCTTTAGTGAAAGGTACCTTTTCTATAAGGCACAATTAATAGGACATGTCTTTATCATAAGACACATTTATTTTAAAATTTTCCAACAGTGTGTGAGCTTCGTATAACTTGCATCGAGATGGGCTCCTCTAAAAGCATATTGACAGAAAAGCTTTTGAGCATCAGCATATTCTAATTCATTCATCTCATATATTTGACTAGCCCAACAATTTTGAAGAACTTGTTTATCCCTTGTTGTTATTATTACTCGACTCCCTGAAGCTAACCGATCAAGGCGTCCAATTAATGACTCTGTTTGTCTTGAATGATTCACATCATCGAAAACAACTAGAACCTTCTTGTGAGCAAGTCTCTTGAGTTGAAACCGGACGTTCCTCACATTTCCATCATTCAATAACTTGGACAGAAGTTGCTTTTGTAAGTCCTTTATTCTGTCCGTTTCTTCTGCATCTCTAACATTATGCACAAAGTAAGAACCTTCAAAACGTCTAGAGATTTTGTTAAAAATAGCATCAGCAATTGTTGTCTTGCCTATACCACCGATGCCCCAAATCCCCAATATGTAAACACCCACAGACCCAGTGCATAACAATGATTCAATTTCTTTAATGCGCGGTTCAACCCCAACCAGTCTGTGTTATCACTTTGAAAAGTATCATCAAGCCTCTCCAAAATTTCATTGGCAATTTCCTTAATAAGTTTATATTCAGGCCTAGTAAAAAAATAGCAGCAACTAGTTCAAATATATATAAACGAGACAAAGAATCATGTTTTTGTAATTAGTTGCACTAGAAAATAACTAATTTAATGTGAAGAACAATTTCATCAAATAAAACAATTGAAAAAATTAATTAAATATGCAAGATAATAACCTAATCTTCACAAAAATGATTTAATGAATAAACTATTGTTAAGTTAAACCCATTCTACTAATGTAATTTATTGCGCATACTAGATTAATTGATAGTAAGAATTAGATAGAAGATCGTTGTTACCTAATTACATGAGAATCAAAGCCAGAAAGATTGGCTGCTGCGGTCAAAGCATTCCTCCATCTTTGCAACTTCTGTGGAAATCGTTCTTCGAGCTTCGAAAAAAAATCTCCAAAATTCCCCGTTTGCCTTCTCACGTGTGACGGGTCAACGCGATAGAAAACTGGTATCACAATCTGTCCATAACCGTGCTTGCATTCGAGGATCTTTAAGAGTTCATCGAGACACCATCCTGAGGAAGCATATCTTTCTGAGAAAATGACAATTGAGATGGTTGATGCTTCAATTGTATCAAGCAGAGACTGTGAAATTTCATCTCCTCTCTTAAGATCGTTGTCAATGAAAGTTTCAATTTTATTTTGACACAGAGCAGAATAAAGATGGCTGGTAAAGTTGTCACGGGTGTCCTCTCCTTTGAAACTAAGAAAAACTTCATACTTATTACTGTTTCGGGGAGATGAAGAAGAAGAAGCCATAAGAGAGACAGTGAGATTTCGACGAGATGAAATCAATTACTAAAATGAGCGTGACAATGCAGGCTAGATTATGTTGTTGTAAACAAATAAGCTGCTGTCTTCTTCTTCCTTGTTTCTTCCTCTGTTTGAGTTCTTGAATTTCTTTCCTGCCTTGGCTTCTATGAATTGAATTCCCCTTGGCGCCTTTAACTTCTATGCTTCATCTTTTCTTTATTTTCTTTGTTTCTGCTCTTCTTCTATGCTTTATCTTTTCTTTATTTTCGTTCTTTTCTTTATTTTCGTTGTTGCTGCTCTTCTATGTTATTTGCTGTTGCTGCTGTTCTCTGTGTTTGCACTTGCCGCTTCCTTGTTGCCTCTGTTTTGGCCCCCTTTACTGTCACAATCTTGCCCCTTTTATAGATAATTTTGTGCTTATCTAATACAGGTGTCAAGCAAGCCAAACTACACTTGTCTTCATTTTAATCTCCTGCATGCTAACCTTATCACCCAAAAATTATCTATTTAAATTATAGATAATAATCTGAATTTATGGTAGTAATATTTTATTCACTAACAGATTATGCTTGGAAATTGGAATCTTTATGAAAGTCTCGTGATAATTAATTTCACAGAACATGCAGCTTTGTTGGCTTTTAACCTTTGGAAAATGCTTCTCAGCGAGAATGTTGAGAGAATACCGAGAGAAACAGCATTACTGTATGCCGTTTCTCTCGCTGCCCCCCCCCCCCCCCCCCCCCACATGAACTTTTGCTCCTTTTGCTTTTTCCACATTTTTTACTCTTTGTCCCTCACGTTTGATTCTAGCTGAAAAGCACTACTCCTCACGTGAAAGGATTGAGTTGGGATTTTTCTCTCATTTCAGAAGCAGGAAAACGGCATTAGGGCAGGAGTATTTGCTCATTCACGTGAAAGGATTGAGTTGGGATTTCTCTCTCATTTCACAAGCAGAGAGAACGGCATTAGGGCAGGAGTATTTGCTCATTCATTAGCAGCCTAGCAGGAGTAGTTCATCACCAGCTTGAAGTAAAACACCCAGCTGGTAAAGAGTGATTTTTTATTTTTCCTATTATTTTTTGTTATATGATAATGAAATGATAATGATAAATTTGATTAAGAAATTTTTAGTTTAAATTTTGTGTTGGATTTAGAATTTCTTTTAATATAAATGTTGTGTTTGATTTAGAAATCTTTTTATTTAGATTTTTTTTAATTTAAATGATGTGTGGGATTTAGAATTTTTTAATTTAAAATTTTGTTTCGATTTTGTTTCAACCAATACGGGGCTTTAGGCTACTATAATGTAAAAAGTTAATTCGTAAAGAAATTTTAGTTTAAAATTTTTATTTTTGATTTTACATATATAATTTTTAATTTTTGTAGGGACCTATATACCCAACCTAAGGTGGTGTGCACAATATTTTTCAACCATTTCCTTATAATTGGCACCAAGTAAGATTTCATCTTAAAATCACAATTTGTTAGTGTATATTTATATTTTTTTAATATCTAAAATCTCATATCATGTTTTAATTTTTTATATATTACAGCAACCGCTCCCGCCGTATGTTTTGCAACCACATTATCCTTCTCATTCGATGACGTACGAAGGATCTGGAAGTGGAAGTGTCCAACATTTGCTACATCAACAATGTAATGAAGACAACAATGAATGTGATTGATGTTTGACTTATATTTTGTTCGAATAAGTTTTTCTAGCATTTCACTTAAATTTGGCTAAATCGAACTAATTACAGTGATGAACATGTAATTACACAATTGTATTTTCAACAATGAACATGTATTTGCACAAGTAATTACCAACAAAAATTTATACCCAACCAGAAATTTTCACCAAATAATTACCAACAAATATTTCAACGTATAATACATATACCAACCGACAATTTTCACCGAGAAATTACCGACAAAAATTTATACCCAACCGGCAATATACCAAAAAATTTTCAGAACCACCCAGCACAAAAAACCATACCCAGAATGCTGGTAAATCTGTAATTTTACATGCAAATCAAACCTCAACTGTCAATAAGCCACCATCCAGTGTGCAAAACCAGGCTCAAAGTTCGGAATTTTCTGATAAAGATCAAATTTTGAAGGCGAATCAAACCTCAGTTGTCAATAAGGCACCATCCAGTGTGAAGAACCAAACTCAAAGTTTCGAAATTTCTGTTAAAGATCAAAATTTGAAGGCAAATAGAGTGCTGCACCTGCTAGCAGGAGCACTAATTCAAGCTCATTGGTGAAGGATGGAGTGGCATCGAATGACTCGGCGTCTTTGGTGAAGAAACATGGTAATGATGGGAAGAAACAGAGGAATGGAAATGATGCAGCGGTAGTGGTGAAGCAGGGGAATGAGGGTTGGATTGATGGAGAATGGGTTCATATCCGCTTTAAAATATGATTTTGATGAGCAATTATAAAAAATTAACAAAAATTAATTATCAAAATAAATATAAAAAAAATTAATTACCAACAAAGAGAGGGAGACGGAGACGGAGACGAAGCTGCTGCTGGAGCGAGAGGGGAGACGGCGACGGAGCTGCTGTTGGAGTGAGAGGAAAAACGGAGCGAGAGGAAGAGGGTAGATGGAGACCGAGTAAAGTTGCTGCTGGAGGGAGTGAGAGGAAAAACGGAGCGAGAGGGGGAGAGGAGTGAGAGGGAAAACAACACTGTTTTCTTTTTCTTTTTTTTCGTTTTATACATGCAGATTTTAAAATGCTTTTGCTTTTTTTTTAAATTGAGGGTAAAACGCTAAGAGTACTGCCGTTTCTCTCGCCATTCTTTCGGCATTCCTGCCGAATAGCACTACTCAAGATGCAGCTTTCTTCTTGACTTTCATATCAAGCGAAGAAAGAAAATAGTGAAGGCAGCCAAAAAGGTGGAGAGGGCGTAAATTTCCCAACAATCCACCTACTGACATGTGCCCTATTAAGAAATTGTATTTGTGTAGGGAGGATTATCCATTAGACGAGATTATTTGCACCCGAGACAACTATTTTAAGCACTTAAATTTATATAAAAATTTTATCATAAAAATACTCGGTATAAATTATTATTAATAAAAGTAATTTCTTATGAGTAAATTTAATAATTATTGACGCTTGGAACCTTCCTGGAAGTTTCTTTAAAATTATTAAAATAATTTCAGTGAAGATGCAGCTTTGTTGACTGTTATTTCAAGTGAAGAAATAAATCGTGTACGACAACTAAAGAGGCTAGAGGGACCGCTAAGAGTATCACCCTACCAGGCTATACATCCCAATATTATCAGTTGATTTTTCAAAATAAAATTTAATGAGATCCACTTAAAGGCTACGCGACAGAATCCGAAGTCGTGGGACAGTTCCATATTAATTTTTCTCTGAAGTTTCCTAATGAATACCATCTAATTTTTCTCTATATTTGTCTTATTATGAATAAAAATATTATTTTTATTATTTATTAATTTATTAATATAATAATTAAATATAAATATATCTAAATAATATTATTTTGATAAAAATAATAAAATTATTTTTACTTTTATGATATAAAAATTATTTCCATCATTTTACGTTTACTACTTAGAAAATGAAGTAATTTATTAACCAGTTTGAAACTGTTATTGGGATGTTGAAAAGTGATATTAAGAAGCTAATGATTTAATATAAGTGTTTGGTAAAAACATTAAAGTTACTTCTTATAAAATCAATTCATTGCCACAAGAGATTTTGATTTTGCAAAGCAGTGAATGAGTTATGTTTGGGGGGATATTATAGCGTGATCTGCCATACCCAAGCGAGGAGTTGACCTTCTCGTAAGCGAGGAACAATGTGACGTCCGAGAGCAGGAGTTTTCTCCTCGTCTATGAGGAGACCATCTGCTGGGACCATAATACGAGCAGGTTCCTTGCTAGGCATCGAGAACATTTCCTACTGGGGGCTAAATCAGCAGACCCAGTCCATGGCAGTTAAACAAGACATGCGCTATTATTCGAGAATCCAGGCACGAAGCCCACTCAGCTATGACCACCACGTTCAAGCATCCACTTCCAAGGATTCTGGCAAAATGGCAAATGTGAGTTAAGGAGGGTTGAATTCTCAGGGAGGCTATAAAAGAGGCAATCAAAGAAGATAAAAGGGTTGGACACTAGGACACTAAAAATTAACTAAAAGAAAATCTAGAGGGCATTCTTATTGAAACCTCGGGAGAATTAAGATAGATTACAGTACTTTAGAAATAGTGATAGAGCCACCAGATTAGTGGCAAGGATTTTCTACAGTAAACCTAGATTACTAACTTGAGCGTCGGAGGATTTACGTTGGGAAAATCCCCGGCGTGCTCTGACTTGTTTTTGTGTGTGCAGGAGCTTAAAGAGGAAAAGTAGCAAGCCTTATGGTCTGATGCATCTAAAAGGAGCAACACGAAATCATCCCCAATCAATTACAAATTCAATTGTTGAGGAGGAATCCTAGTTGTGCACAAGCAGACCCGAAATCCCGTATCAATATTTTGGCGCCATTTGTGGGGAGCTGAACAAAAAGCTTCCCTTAATAGAGAGAAGGAAGGGAAGAAGAGCAGGGAGACTATGGACGTAGGTAGGAGTAGTGCCCAAGGAGGAGATCTGGGGCTGAACGAGTCCGTAACATTGAGAGAGATAACTAACGAAGCGCGAGAAAAGGCAATGGATGAGTGGATGGAACAGATAAAAAAAAATGGAGACTCTGACAACCATCTTGCACGAGCTGAGAAACGAACAAAAAGGAATTCAAGAGGAAGGGATGAGAAGTGGCGGAGTTACACCGAGGCACGTTAACAAAAGGAACAACGGTGAAGGTACCACCGCAATGAGAGGTCGAACCACCGGGAGGCTTGGTGGTGGAGTGGATGATCAATCTCTTCGGAGAGGAAGTCAGGAAGGAGGGGATCAATCCCCGGGCAAGCAGAACTATGGTAATAATGATAGAGCTGTGAATGAAGAGGAAAGGGAACTTCGACAGCACCTGCGTGATATTGAGCAAGAGCGAGACTAGGTTGTGGCATGTGATACTGGTCGAGCCATACAGCTGGAGGAAGAAGTGCAGAGACTAGCACAGATCATAGACGACATGCATGGGCGAAACAGAGGACCCGATTAGAGAATAATGCTCGACGGTGAATCCCCCCTCTCAGCAGAAATCATGAGTGTTGTCATCCCAAGGGACTTCCGTTTCCCTAACCTCAAGTACGCGGGACGAATCGACCCATTGGTGCACATAGAGTGTTTTAATGACATAACCAGAGTGCAGGGATTATCTCAAGCCCAGAAGTGCAGGGTGTTCCCACTGTCTTTAGAGGGACGAGCACATGAGTGGTACTGAAGGCTTCCTCGAGGGAGCATCAGAACATTCGAGTAGATGTGCCAGGAATTTACAGAGCAATTTCGGGGGGCAATGGCACCCGAAAATAATATGATGGAGCTGACGAGTATGAAGCAATGAGAAAATAAGACTCTTCGGGAATTTATTAAAAGATACCATCGCGTTGTCCTCGATCTTAGAGCCTTCAATCATCCCCAAGCCTTGAGGGGACTAAAGGAAGGAGTAAGAATAGGACGTCTGTGGTACAACTTGAGGAGTCCAGTAGTTCAGTCATATTTCGCGGCCTATGAGCAGGCCAAGAGGGACATAGAAATCGAGGAGGAAAATGAGGTGAGGATTAAGACGGACCAACTGGAGGGGTTGAGGAGAAAAGAAAAAAAAAGTCCTAGCGGAAAGCGGGCCAATTAAACGGAAGGACCACTATACCCAATTGGCAGTATGATGCAGCCTGCTCGTTCACCAGCCATAGATTCTCGGGGAAAGCCTGACTAGGTGTACAATCATCCTTATCATCATCCCACGATGGCTCAGCACCTGCAGGGTATGAGAGCTGGCAAACTAAAGGCACCAATGCCACCTCCTGCTCAAAACAACGCCCACAGAGAAAGGGCAATGCACATGATCGATCAGAGTTAGAGCTATGGGTCGTACACTTCCTCGAAGGCGCCTTTGGACGAGGTGTACAATGAGATAAAGGACCGTGGTCTGCTGTATCCTTATATCCCAATAGCAAAACTACCCAGCAGACGAGGTAAGGGCCGGTTTTACGAATTCCATGGCACCCATGGTCATACTTCGGCCCAATACAGGGATCTTAAAAATCAGTTGGAAGATTTAGTGAGGAATTGCTACTTGGACGAGTTCGTAGATAGAGCTATCTTAATTGCAGGCTCATCATGTGGAGCAAAGCAGGGCACTAAAAATGCAGGCCATGGGCAGCCCATCGTTAGAGTTCTCGCTAGGGGCCTAACATTGGCTGGGGATTCCAATACATCTATAAAGAACTATGCCAGGTATGCAATGACTAGCAAAGAAGTATTCTTTAACACTCCGGTGGCAAAACGAGCAAGGACCGAGCAGGTGCCGATCATGTGGACGGATGAGGACGAAGAATGAGTGTTATACCCACACGAGGATGCACTTGTCATTAAAGCCACCATCGCCAGCAAGAAGTTTGATCGAATCCTGGTAGATACTGAAAGCTCGGTCGATGTCCTGTTCAAGTCAGCTTTAGAGGAAATGGGAATAGCATATTTGAGGATAGAACACACTAACACATCATTAAAGGGGTTCGGGGGAGGAAGGTTAACCCCACTTGGAGTGGTCAAGCTACCCATTACTATAGGCTCTACTCCATCAGAAAAGACAATAATCCTGGATTTTATTGTGGTCGATGAAGAGAGCTCCTACTAGATGATTTTAAGCCGCCCCTTCGTGAGGATGAGTAAGCAGTGTTATCCAATCAATACTTGGCTCTCAAGTACTAGGTAAATGGGGTGGTTGGCGTGGTACGGGGAGACAAGAGAATTGCTCAAGTTGTTACACTACAATAGCGAAAAAGGAGATGCAAATTACCTCATTTGATGCCCGGGTAGAATTTATGAGGGGCAGACAGGAGCCGGTTGAGGAGCTGGAGACTGTCAACTTGAATTATGATGGCACAGGGAAAACACTTAGGATTGGGTTGAAAATAGAAGGGAGCTGAAGCAAGAGTTGATACACTGCATGTGATCTCACACAAGTGTGTTCGCCTGGACGCATGATGACATGCCGAGGATCGACCCCAAGGTGGTTTCGACCCCAAGGTGGTTTACCACAGGTTGGTGATAAAGAAGGGTGCCCGACCTGTGAGGCAACAGAGAAAGTGTTTCAACCAGGAGAGATAAAAAGCTATAAATAGCGAAGTGGAGAAGCACTTGAAGGCAGGGCTCATTTAGGAAGTGAACTACCCCGAATGGATATCGAATGTCGTTTTGGTAAGGAAGGCCAATAGTAAATGGAGAATGTATGTTGACTTCACTGACCTCAACAAGACATGCCCGAAAGACAGCTTTCCCCTACTGAAGATCGATCAGCTAGTTGACTCAATAGCAGGGCATAGTCTGCTCAGCTTCATGGACGCATTCTCGGAATACAACCACATCCCAATGTACGAGCAAGACGAGAAGAGTACTGCGTTTATCACTAACCAGGGTTTGTTTTGTTATAGGGTAATGTCATTCGGCCTTAAAAATGCGGGTGCTACATACCAGAGGTTGGTGAACAAAATCTTTAAGCTATTGATTGGGCGAACGATGGAGGTTTATGTGGACGACATGATAACCAAATCAAAAAGCCCGAATGAATACGTCAAGCACCTCGAGGAGACATTTGGGCTTTTGAGAAAATATAAGATGAAACTCAACCCGGAGAAGTGTGCTTTTTGAGTTTGATCAGGAAAATTCCTTGGGTTCATGGTAAGCCATCGAAAGGATTGAGGCGAATCTTGAATAGATCCAAGCAATTGTAGGAATGAGATCTCTTTGTAATTTGAAGGAGATACAGAGCCTCATGGGAAAGCTTGTAGCGTTGAATTGATTCATATCCAAGGCCACGGGCAAATGCCACACCTTTTTCCAAGTGATAAGGAGAGGAAGAAAAACAGAATGGACCCCTGAATGCGAAGAGGCCTTCCAGAAACTGAAACAATACCTGCAACAAACACCCTTATTGTCCATATCATGAGAGGAGGACATACTGTTCCTATATTTAGTTGTATCTAATCATGCTACGAGCTCAGTTCTGGTGAGAGAAGAAGAAAAGGTCTAGTACTCAATATACTACACAAGCAAAGCTCTGCTCGATGCCGAGACCAGGTACCCACCATTGGAGAAGTGGGTACTCACCCTTGTAATGGCTGCTCGAAAGTTGAGACCGTACTTCCAAGCATTCCCAGTTGCGGTAATAACAGACCAACCATTGCGGCAGACACTGCACAAACCCGATGCTTCCGATCAGCTAGTGAAGTGGGCAATAGAAATAAACGAGTTCGATATAAGCTACAAACTCCGAGCAGCAATTAAAGCCCGGGCGATGGCAGACTTTGTGGCAGAGTTCATTGGGCCTGAAGTAGACTTTGACCAAACGAGTGCTGCTGCAGGCAACAGCGGAGGCCTAGTCTGGCAGGTGTCGGTGGATGGATCCTCAGGTGAATAGGGTGCCGGAGCAAGGATTGTTTTGGAAAGCCTAGAAGAGGAGAATATCTCTTACGCTATTAAGTTAGAGTTCACGGCCACAAACAACCAGGCCGAATACGAAGCCCTAATTGCAAGGTTAGAGTTAGCTAAAGTAGTAAGAGCAAATAGGGTGAAAATTTGGACCGATTCCTAACTGGTCGCCAGCCATGTCAGTAAAAGATTCTAGCCCAGAAATGAGAAGATGGAACAGGATCTAAAGAAGGTCAGATAAATGATTGGGAAGTTCGAATCAGTGGATGTAGTACAAATTCCAAGGAGTGAGAACTACGGGATGGGGCGTTACTAGTAGATAAGTTACGAGCACAGAGGATCAGTTGTCAGCGTCGAGGTACACGATCATTTATGGGGTGCTGTATCGATGAGGATACACTCTACCGTTCCTTCGATGTCTAGACGAAGACAACGCGGATTACATGCTAAGAGAAGTACATGAAGGGGTTTGTGGAAACCATTCTAGTGCGAGATCTCTTGCCTACAAGGCTCTTAGTATTGAGTGTTAGAAAATATATATTTATAAAGGAGAAAATCGTCATTTTACATTTTAAGTCTTACTAACAACCCTTACTTTTATGTATTTAAGATTCTTGTAATTTAATTATGTGTGTTTTATTTTAAATAAGTATTTTGTGTATTTTAGGGGCATTATAGTCATTTCACAATAAACGAGAGATCAAACGGCAAAACAGACATCACTTTTAAACTCAGGACGGTCGAAAACCTTAGGAGGAGCATAAAAGGAAAAATGCATTGTTCACATGTACAGTACTATTCACATGTACGGTACTGTCTACATTACTGTTCACGACACTGTTCACATAGACGGATCGATGACGTGGCATTGACCGATGATGTGGCATTAACTGATGAGGTGTCATGATCCTGTTGGTCTAAAATTCTTATGAACTGTTGATGGTGACGTGGCAGCATATTAGTGGACCAAAACTTGCGCGTACGGTACATGCATTACACAAGATTATTTTCAACCAAACCGTATTACTGTTCAAAGCTGGGTCAAATCGTGTTACTGTTCACCCACGTAGTCAAACCGCGTACTGTTGACTGATGACGTGGCGCAATCCTGAGCGTTCAAACTGTTTTTAATCCGATGGCTATGATTTACTCAATGTATCTATAAAAATGAGGCCTCCCCCCCTAATTTGATAACTCTGAATCTATTTTTGGGATCCATTTTCTGTAATTTCTTCTCCATCTTGTATTTTCTATGTATTTTAATAAATTTCCATTTTGCCCCTAATTCAATTATGAGTAGCTAATTTTCTTTCAAGCTTGGGTTGAAGGTGAAGTCTCAACATGTGTCATGGGCTTTATTTGGTAAATTTATTTTCTCTTCTCCTCTAGTTTTTGTGGATGTTTTGGCTTCTCGTCAACAAATAATAATAATATTGTTTAGTACCACCTTGGTTTCACCGGCTCCCTAATACAAGGTTATTATTATTTGGCACGATAAGCCCTTAGCACCATATTGATTAGAGTGTGGTTCATGAGGTGTGGATTCCCCCCTCATAATTTAATTGGTATTAATAAGGAATTTTAGCCCATGATGCATGTTGATACGGATCCAGATACCCAAGTACGTCATTTCAATAGATTTTTATTCAATTTATTCTCGCCATTTAAATTCCAATTTTAGGATAATCTAAGTTATTTTCACCACAAATCCAACCACCCTAATACAAAATTAATTCTATATACGATTAAAATCATCCTTCTCGTGGGATCAACACTCGTTACCATTAATCTACACTACAATAAATTCGTGCACTTGCGAGTTCAATAAAATTTGCACAACACTTAGGCAAGGGTATTTCTGGCCAACGATGCACCAGAACGCCTAGGAAAAAACTAGGAGCTGTAAAAGCTATCAGAGCTTTGCCAATTTCCCCACCTAGCCACTAGAAAAACTCACTTCTATGGCTTCGCTGTGGCTGTTTGCTTAATGAGGAATCGATCTGATTGGGCCTTTGCCAAAAGGACGTGGAGCAGCCACGCATGCAGTGGTAGCAATCGATTATTTCACGAAATGGGTCAAGGTAGAAGCCTACAGCAGGATCACAGAGAAGAAGACGACCGACTTCGTTTGGAGGAACCTAGTCTGTCGATATGGGATCCTATATGCCTTGATAGCAGACAATGATATGCAATTTGACAATCATAACTTAAGGGAGTTTTGCCAGAACCTTAGAATAGAGCTGAAATTCTACTCGCCTTCTCACCCTCTGTTCAATGGACAAGTAGAAGCAGCTAACAAGGTTATAAAGAGGCTTTTGAAGACCAGATTAGGAGAGAAGAATGGTGCATGGGTTGATGAGCTACCAGAAGTATTATGGGCGTACAAGATGTCTCATAAAACAGCTACCGGAGAAACCATGTTCGCTCTAGCCTTTGGACATGAAGCAGTCGTGCCCGCGGAGATAGAGGCAACCACGCATCGAACCAAGCACTTTGATGAGCGTGATTGTTGAGTGTTAGAAAATGCATATTTATAAAGGAGAAAACCGTCATTTTACATTTCAAGTCTTACTAACAACCCTTACTTTTATGTATTTAACCTTTTTGTGATTTAATTACATGTGTTTTATTTTAATTAAGTATTTTATGTATTTTAGGGGCATTATAGTCATTTCACAATAAAGGAGAAATCAGACGGCAAAACGGACATCATTTTTGAACTCAGGACGGTCAAAAACCTTAGGAGGAGCATAAAAGGAAAAATGGCACTATTCACATGTACGGTACTATTCACGTGTACGGTACTGTATACGTTACTGTTCACGACACTGTTCGCATAGACGGATGATGACGTGGCATTGACCGATGATGTGGCATTGACTGATGAGGTGTCACGATCCTGTTGGACTAAAATTCTTATGTACTGTTGATGGTGACGTGGCAGCATATCAGTGGACGAAAAATCTCGCGTACGGTGCATGCATCACACAGGATTATTTTCAACCAAACCGCGTTACTGTTCATCCGGGTCAAACCGCGTTACTGTTCATCCGGGTCAAACCGTGTTACTGTTCATCCGCGTGGTCAAACCGTGGACTGTTGACTGATGACGTGGCGCAATCCTGAGCGTCCAAACTGTTTTTAATCCGATGGCCATGATTTACTCCATGTATCTATAAAAAGGGGGCCTCTCCCCCCTAATTTGATATCTCTGAATCCATTGTTGGGATCCATTTTCTGTAATTCCCTCTCCATCTTGTATTTTCTTCGTATTTTAATAAATTTCCATTTTGCCCCTTGTTCAATTATGAGTGGCTAATTTTCTTTCAAGCTTGGGTTGAAGGTGAAGTCTCAACATGTGTCATGGGCTTAATTTGGTAAATTTATTTTCTCTTCCCCTCTAGTTTTTGTGGATGTTTTGACTTCTCGTCGACAAATAATACTAATCTTGTCTAGTACCGCCTTGGTTTCACCGGCCCTCTAGTACAAGGTTATTATTATTTGGCACGATAAGCCCTTAGCACCATATTGATTAGAGCGTGGTTCATGAGGTGTGGATTCCCCCCTCATGATTTAATTGGCATTAATACGGATTATTTAGCCCATGATGCATGTTGATACGGATCCAGATACCCAAGTACGTCATTTTAATAGAATTTTCTTCAATTTATTCTCGCCATTTCAATTCCAAATTTAGAATTTATTCTCGCCATTTTAATTTAAGTTTTAGCATATTCCAAATCATTTCCACCATAAATCCAACAACCCATTTACAAAATTAATTCTACATACAATTAAAATCCACCTCCTCGTGGGATCGACACTCGTCACCATTAGTCTATACTACAATAGATTCGTGCGCTTGCGAGTACATTAAAATTTGCACAACAAGTTTTTGGCGCCGTTGCCGGGGAGGTAAGTAATTTTAATTAATAGAATTAATTTTTGTGAATAATTTCTTTTATTTGTTTTCTTGTATTTTTTATTTATTATAAAAAAAAAAAGAAAAAAAGAGTGAATCTACATTTAAAGGTTAGTATTTCTTTTATTTTTTCTCTTCTTTAAAATTCTGTAATTTATTTTTCAATTTATTTTTCGTTGTAATTTTATTTTAATTAATTTAATTTTTAGTTAATTTCTTTCACGTATTTGTTTTTGTGTATTTTTATAGAAAGGTTTTAATAGCGCAATAAGGTTAGTATCGTAATTTCTCCCTCTTCTTTATTTTTATTTGTTTTGTTCTCATCCTTTTTTTATTTATTTATTTGTTTTGCATGCATGGTCGTAGGTCATTATTACCTAATCTTGAACCTATAGACCTTGAATTAGAAAAAACACTTCGCACACACAAACAAATTAAAAATAAAATGGATTTACAAGCACCACAGGAGAGGCCATTTAAGGACTATTTTAGTCCCTTAGCTAATTTGAGCACATCATGCATAAGATACCCAAATGTAGCTGCTAGGAGCTTTGAATTAAAACCTAGTGTGCTAAATTGTCTCCCCACATTTTATGGCCTAGAAAATGAGGATCCATATAATCATCTGAATGATTTTCATGCCATTTGTCAAACTTTTAAATATGAAAATTTTTCAGAAGATGATGTTAAACTCAGATTATTCCCATTTTCTTTAAAGGATAGAGCTCGTTCATGGCTTTGCCTGCTAATAGCATTTCATCATGGGAACAAATGGTAACTAAATTTTTAAATAAATATTTCCCAGTGCATAAAACCAATGCTATTCACAGGGAAATCTCGGAGTTTACCCAGAGAGATGACGAGCAGTTTTTCGAAACGTGGGAGCGATTCAATGGGCTACTCTTGAAGTGTCCACATCATGGGTACGAGAAATGGCACCAATGTCAATACTTTTTGGAGGGATTACTACCAAATGTGCAAGAATGGCTAATGGCAACAAGTGGAGGAGAGCTAATGTCAAAAAGTGCATCAGAAATTTGGGAATTCTTCCAGCGACAAGCAGATAATTCCCAACAATGGAGTCGATCACTCAGGAATACTAGAAGAATTAAAGGAGTGAATGAGGTTCAAATTGGCGAATCAACTTCGGGAATCAAAGAAGTCAAGGAGATGGTTGAAGGTCTTGCTCGACAAATAGCATCGTTATCAACTGCGAAATCAACATAACCACATGACCATGACTCATACTCAGATCAAGCCAATGCCATAGGTGTAATGAGAAAGCCATTAAATTACAACCCATACTCCAACACATATAACCCTGGATGGAGAGACCACCCCAATTTTTCATGGTCTCAAGGATTCCAACAGAATGGACCAGCAGCTCCAGCTCCAGCTCCACCAATGCAACAAATTTCTCAAAATCCTCAAGCCTCTCAGCCCCCATTTAGACCATACAATCAGAACCAGAACTACTCTCAACCTAGACCATGGGAGGATTCATTCCAGAATCTCAAGAATCTTACTCACTCTACGATTGAGCAACAGAACCGCACCATTGATGGACTACGAAATGAGTTGAGAGCAGGCTTCAACTCACAAGCTCAATCAGTTTCAAGCCTCGAGAAGATAGTGGGACAACTTGCTTCTTCAGTTCAGACCTTGGCAATGACCGTTGAGAAAGGTAAGTTTCCAAGTCAACCAGTGCCTAACCCTAAAGGAGTGCATGAAGCAAGTACCAGTTCACCATAGCAGCATGGAGAGGTCAAAGCAGTAATGACCTTGCGAAAAGGAAAAGAAGTCGACAACAAAGTGGAGATGCCGGTGACAAAAGAAAATCAAATTGTACCTGTGAATGTTGAGGACTCATCACCGGAGGAGAAAGAAGAAACTAACCCACGAGAATACGTTCCCAAAGCTCCATTTCCTCAAAGGTTAGCTAAAGGAAAAAAGGGAAAATCCACAGGTGAGATTCTTGAAATCTTCAAACAGGTAAGTGTTAACATCCCTTTGCTTGATGCTATTAAACAAGTTCCATCTTATGCCAAGTTTCTTAAAGACCTTTGTACTAAAAAGAGAAATATGCATGTTCAAAAGAAGGCATTTTTAACAGAAAACGTTAGTTCTATACTCCAACATAAAATTCCTTTAAAATGCAAAGACCCAGGCTCCCCCACTATCTCATGTAGTATAGGGAACCACACAATTGAGAATGCTTTGTTGGATTTAGGAGCTAGTGTAAATCTGTTGCCTTATTCAGTATTTGTGAAACTTGGATTGGGAGAATTACACCCAACTCCAGTGGTGTTACAGCTTGCAGATCGGTCCACAAAAATACCTCGTGGTATTGTGGAGGACGTGCTTATCCAGGTAGACAAGTTTTATTTTCCTGTTGATTTCATTGTAATTGACACTCAACCAATACAGGATTCAAGGAAGCACATCCCCATTATCCTAGGCCGACCTTTCTTGGCAACTGCGGATGCTCACATTCAATGTAGGACTGGAAATATGCAGTTGTCCTTCGGCAACATGACTATGGAGCTGAACATCTTCAACATTGCCAAACAACCTCACAGTGCAGATGATGGAATTGTTGATGTGGATTTAATTGAAGCATTAGTTGATGATACTTTTCTTTCAAACCTTAGTGATGATCCTTTACAAACATCTTTAACTCACTTTGGTTTGGATTTTGATATTGACAGATCAGTCGATGAGGTCAACGCCCTGCTTGACTCAGCACCATCTATGGATACTAATAAATGGAAGTCAAGAGTTGAACAACTAGCACCATCAGAGAAGAAACTCATCCCATCATCAGAATCACCACCGAAACTCGAGCTCAAACCATTGCCCAACACTTTGGAATATGCATTTTTGGGAAAAGAAAGTACTCTGCCGGTAATCATCTCATCATCTCTTAATGATGAACAAAAAGGTAAGTTGTTGGATGTTTTAAAAGAGCACAAAGGGGCATTAGGATGGACCATAGCAGACATTAAAGGTATAAACCCAGTAGACTGCATGCATTACATTCACCTTGATGAAAATGCTAAAACTATTAGGGAAATGCAACGTCGGTTAAATCCTAACATGAAAGAAGTTGTTAGAACTGAAGTCCTTAAGCTATTAGACGCAGGTATCATTTACCCCATTTCTGATAGTTCATGGGTCAGTCCTGTGCAAGTTGTCCCCAAAAAGTCAGGAATCACAGTAGTTACGAATGCTGATAATGAATTGATACCCACTAGAGTAACTACAGGATGGCGTGTATGTATTGATTATAGGAAGTTGAATTCTGTCACACGTAAAGACCATTTTCCTTTACCATTTATTGATCAAATGCTTGATAGATTAGCAGGCCATGAATTTTATTGCTTTCTAGATGGCTACTCAGGATATAATCAGATTCCCATAGCACCAAAAGATCAAGAGAAAACTACTTTCACTTGCCCTTTTGGCACATTTGCATATAGGAGAATGCCATTTGGATTATGTAATGCACCTGCTACATTTCAACGATGCATGTTGAGCATTTTTTCTGATATGGTTGAACGATTCCTTGAAGTCTTTATGGATGACTTCTCTGTCTTTGGTGACTCGTTTGATCAATGTTTACATCATCTAACACTAGTTCTGCAGAGATGTATTGAGAAGAACTTGATCTTAAATTGGGAGAAATGCCATTTTATGGTAAAACAAGGTATTGTTCTCGGTCACATCATTTCGAGCAAAGGTATTGAGGTTGACAAAGCCAAGGTGGATCTCATTTCTAATCTTCCTCCACCCAAAACAGTCAGAGAAGTAAGATCTTTCCTTGGGCATGCTGGGTTCTATAGACGTTTCATTAAAGATTTTAGCAAAGTTTCTAGACCCTTATGCAATTTACTTGCTAAGGATGTACCTTTTGTCTTTGATGATTCATGTCTTGTTGCGTTTGAAAAATTAAAGCATTTGTTGACATCATCACCCATCATTCAGCCCCCGAACTGGAGCTTACCATTTGAGCTCATGTGTGATGCATCTGATTATGCAGTAGGAGCAGTATTAGGACAAAGAGTTGATCGAATTCCCCACGTTATTTACTATGCTAGTATGACATTGAATGATGCACAGTTGAACTATTCAACTACTGAAAAAGAAATGCTAGCAATAGTGTTTGCATTAGAAAAATTTCGATCATATCTCATTGGTTGTAAAATAATTATATTCACGGATCATGCTGCTCTTAAATATCTTCTCACAAAGAAAGATGCAAAAGCCAGACTAATTCGTTGGGTGTTACTTTTACAGGAGTTCGACTTGGAATTCAAAGATAAGAAAGGCACAGAGAATGTTGTGGCGGACCACCTCTCTCGTCTCCATTTTGACACAATTACAGGATCATTACCATTGAATGAGTCATTTCCAGATGAACAATTAATGAATGTGGAAGTATTACCTTGGTATGCTGATATAGTTAATTATCTTGTTACAGGTAAACTTCCAGAGCATTGGACCAAGCAAGACAAGGCTAAATTCTTTGCAGAGATAAAGAATTTCTTTTGGGATGACCCATATTTATTCAAGTATTGTGCAGACCAAATTGTTAGACGATGTGTCCCAGAAAGTGAAATTCAGAATATCCTTTCATTCTGCCATGAACAAGCTTGTGGAGGCCATTTCAGTGCTAAGGAAACAGCGACTAAAGTTTTACAATGTGGTTTCTATTGGCCATCTATATTTCGAGACGCTTACACTTTCTGTTCTTCATGTGATAGGTGTCAACGAATGGGGAGCATTACACGAAGGAACATGATGCCACTAAATCCAATTTTAGTGGTTGAGATTTTTGACGTATGGGGTATCGACTTCATGGGACCCTTTCCCCCGTCTTTTGGCCATCAATACATATTGGTTGCTGTTGACTACGTATCGAAATGGGTAGAAGCAATTCCATGTAGGACCAATGATCACAAGGTGGTGATAGCATTTTTGAAAAGCAACATTGTTTCACGCTTTGGATTCCCACGAGCGATAATCAGTGATGGTGGTGCCCACTTTTGTAACAAAGCATTCAAAGCTCTTTTGACAAAGTATTCAATCACACACAAAGTGGCCACTCCGTATCATCCGCAAACCAGTGGCCAAGTTGAGATATCCAATCGAGAAATAAAGCACATATTAGAAAAGACGGTGAGGCCGGACAGAAAAGATTGGTCATTAAGACTTGATGATGCCTTATGGGCATATAGAACGGCTTTCAAGACCCCGATTGGGATGTCACCCTACAGGCTAGTGTATGGAAAAGCTTGCCACCTACCTGTGGAACTCGAGCATCGTGCATATTGGGCTATCAAGAAATTCAATTTTGACATGCAGCAAGCCAGCTCAGAAAGAAGATTACAGCTGGCAGAACTTGAAGAAATTCGCAATGATGCATACGAAAATGCCAAGATTTACAAGCAACGAATGAAAGTCTTCCATGATAAGCAAATTATGAGAAAATCGTTCCAGGTCAGAAAGTGCTTTTATTCAATTCTCGCTTGCACCTATTCCCAGGTAAGTTACGCTCTCGTTGGTCTGGTCCCTTTATTGTTCATACTGTTTTTCCACATGGGGCAATTGAAATTAAAGACCCAAAGAACGGTGTCACGTTTAAAGTTAATGGTCAAAGATTAAAGCCATATCTAGAGTACCAACCACATGAAGAAGACACCGAAATAAATTTGAGTGACCCACCAAATTTGAATTGATTTTTTTTCTTTTCGTTGATTTGATTTTTCTTTCTTTCTTTTTATTACTATTCTTTTGCTAATTGAAATTGTTTTTGCATAAGTGTGTTTATTTTACCATTAAGTTTTCTCTTATCATTTTTAATCATGAGTCTCATACTTAGACCGTTCCTCCTGAACATTCTTAAACCACTTCAACGTGTCAAAACTCATCTCAAAAGGCAGATTCAATTTTGTAAAACACAACGCATTTGGGCTCTACAACCACCAGAGTTAGTAGCCTATGTTGAGGGTTTAGAACACCAACTCAGAGACATTGAGAGAAGTGTTTACGACATCCAGTTGGAGCTTGAGGTAAATTCAATAAGAGGACGATTTTAATTTTCTTTGTGTGTTTTAAATTGTTTTTCTGTTTGTGTGCTTTAGTTTGTTACCCCGGTGAAGTGGCGGATAACGGTACTCCGTGACAATCAAGTCGGTTACTTCAGTTTCCCATAATAACTGATATTCTGAGGCGAAGGTATGGACAGAAACGAGATTCTAGCGAAGCTTCACAAGCGATTCCCTTCACTTCCTCAAAATGCCCTCCTTACGATTTATAAAGCTCGGTCCGAACGCATGCGATTACTCATGAGGAATAACATACCTGCTGACATCCGTTGGTTAATCGAAGCGAAAGTACGATCGGCAGGTGAGTTACCTCCAAAATTTATTGCATACATGCCTGGTTGTGGTAAAGGAAATTATGCAAGAAAACGACGAGCTCGAAGAATTTATGTTGCTTGTCATAAGTGTGCCAGAATGAGTTGCAATAAAAACCCATGTTCTTTAGGAATGGTGTCTGATAACAGGGAAGATAAGATTCAATTCATTAGGGATGGCTTGAATAAAGAGTCATTGGATGATATCCTTTTGTCTCTTGAAACGCATCCCAGTGGATATGTGCAAGGAGCGATTCTCCAGTTATGGCCATTATTCCAGAAAGAGCATGCCCGATATAGTCTCGGGAATCTGACTATAAACGACCCTGTTTGCCAGTTTATAAGAAAACTGGATAGGAAGCCTATCCTCGACCCATAGAGGGCGTTCAAGCCGTTTCTGGACGTAAAACCAGAGGAAGATGTGAGCCACAGTCGCAACTACCTGTAAATATCCTTTTACTTTATTGTTATTTTATTTCACTATTGTCTTATTGTTTGCATTATTGTCTTTAATAATTTTATTACTGTTTGCTTTTTCCTTTTTACTGTTTTCTTTTTTACTTGCGAGCCACGTGCTTTACGCGTTATTTGACACTGACATATTACCTCATACACAACCATGACCCACTATCACCAAGACTCTTAAATGTGATTTCTTTTTTGTCAATCACTCACAAATTATTTTTGCGAAGTATCACAATGGCAGCTACTCCCAATAGACAATTCAAGAACATTTGTGTGCTTTCTGGATTTACATATGGCAAACATAAAGAGTTCGTTGAGGCAGCCATAGATCTTGGTCGACGTATAGCAGAGAGAAAATTACACTTGGTGTATGGAGGAGGTAACCGAGGATTATCAAAAATGGTCTCAGAAGCAGCTTTTATCAGAGGAAGTCAGGTGTTAGGCATCATCCCAAGAGTTCTAAAACCATTGGGCAGTTCGTCTGACTCATCAACTGGAGAAGAGTTAGTCGTCTCAGGTATGCAAGAAAGAATAACTGAAATGCTTAATCATGCTGATGCTTTTATTTTCCTTCCAGGAGATCTTGCAACACTAGAGGCACTTATCACGCTAGCATCTTGGGCCCATCTGCACATCCACAAAAAACCCATCGATTTGTTAAATGTCAATAACTTTTATGATGGCTTTATCGCATTTCTTAACCATGCAATAAAAAACTATTTCATTCCCGCTAATGTGAAAAAACTCTTTATTTGTGCTCACACTGCTAATGAGCTACTTGATCTGTTACAAGCTTATAAACCGGAGCCAAACCCCTGGACCTTTGTGTTGGAGCGCCCAAATAATGATGGTAACAGTAGCCGCAGTAAGAAGTACAAATTAGATTTAACTCTCCGCTTGTAAATATTGTTTTCTGTGTTGCACCACCCAGGTGATGTCTTCTAAACTCTACTTCTTTCCTTTCAAACATTGAGGACAATGTTTCGTTCTGGTTGGGGGGAGGGAATAGTCAACAATTGTGGAATTTTGGTTAAGTTTTTACTAATTTTTGTTGTAGAAACTAACTGTTGCTAACTTTTTGTGTCGAAGATGGCTGAATATGGAGTGTAGTGACTCTAGAAACGCATCTTCATCGTAAAAAAAAAAATTAAAAAACTAAAAAAAAATTTCAGACATTTTCTTTTTCTTTATTATATGTTTATGTTTATTTTTCTTCTTTTTAATTTCTCCTCTATCAATATACATTTTCCAACTTTTGAGTCGAAGATGGCTGAATATGGAGTGTAGTTCCTCTAGAAACGCATCTTCTTTAAAAAAAAAATAAATAAATAAAAAAATTATTTTCGTTTTCTATCATTTTACATGTAACTTTTCTAATTAGTTTTTATGCATCATTTTCACATTTCTGCATGCATATTTTCCTTTCATGTTTAGAATAGGTTGGGGGGTAGAATGTTGTTTAAAAAAAAAAAAAATTTGTGTGATTTGTTTTAACATTGGGTGACATGATTAATTTTAAATTTTAGTATTTGTATTATCTTTGGTCTTAAGTGATGTTACATTATGTTTGCTACTCTACATGTTGATGTCGGAGACATATATGAGTTGCTTGAAGGAATGAACATGTCATAATAAGTACCAAGTGAGTTTTTGAGCCTATCATTTTTCTTGGAGAGTAACCATTTTGCCCATTCTTTATACAGCTTAACAGTTTATTATTGTATACACGATCTCTAGATTTCTTTTGAGTTAACCCTTAATAAAAATAAAAATAAAAAAAAGAAAAAAAAAAGTGTGTTGCTACATTTGGAGGCCCATCTAACTAGTAGATATGGAAGGTTATTTAGAGCCCTAAAAGACGATGGAAAGGCCATCTTTGATCCGTTTGAGCCTTTCTAGCCATCCCTTTTATTAAATATCCATAGTTAACCCTTTTGAGCCTTTAAAAAAAAAAAAAAAAAAAATTTTCTTTGTCAACTTATCATCTTGACCCACTCCGATTTGGAGTATTACCCGATATCTTATAAGTTCCATCACCTATTTATGTTTGAGAAAATGTAAATAATTATGTTGTTCAGTGAAGTTATAGCAAAAAAAAAAAAAAAAAACAACAAAACAAAAGTTGTTGTTTCAAAAGAATAAAAATAACAATAATAGGTGAAATCCACCTTGCAATTTCCAAAAAAAAAAAAAAAAATTCTCTGCATTTTTCTCAAACATACACTTTGTTTTCCTTATTTCCCTTCTTTGTTAACCATGTCCCTAACCTACGTTACGTCCTAATAAAAGTCCTTCTTGATTTTAGGGAACTATAATTCGAAGTAGAAGCTAGTTATATGGGCTAAAAAGATGTAGTGATGCATAATTAAAAAAAAAAAAAGATAAATAAAGTGGGTTGACTTACATTTTATTTGACTTGAGATCGTATTATTTCTAAGCTGAGGGCATATTTATTTCATCTTGGTGAGAGCATGTGATATCACTTCTTTATTATTTTCTCTCTCAATTACCATTCATTGGAGTGACTATTTTTATTGGGTTTAATTTATTTGTGAGAGTGTCACTACTTCCAGTGAGATTTTGGGGTTTGACATGTCATTCTTGAAAGTAGCTATAACAAAGTCTACTGGGCTAATTCATGTGGATGGTTGATGTGGGTGTGATGTTGCTTTAGACTGGAGATAATGCTTATACTTTTATTTGATTGCTATCATTAATCTGACGGAATAAATACGAGTGTTTCTATTAAAAAAAAAAAAACAATATTTTGAATTTGAATTTTGTTTTTGCTTTATTTGCTAGGGACTAGCAATAAGCTGGTTGGGGGGTGTGTTGAGTGTTAGAAAATGCATATTTATAAAGGAGAAAACCGTCATTTTACATTTCAAGTCTTACTAACAACCCTTACTTTTATGTATTTAACCTTTTTGTGATTTAATTACATGTGTTTTATTTTAATTAAGTATTTTATGTATTTTAGGGGCATTATAGTCATTTCACAATAAAGGAGAAATCAGACGGCAAAACGGACATCACTTTTGAACTCAGGACGGTCAAAAACCTTAGGAGGAGCATAAAAGGAAAAATGGCACTATTCACATGTACGGTACTATTCACGTGTACGGTACCGGCCCTCTAGTACAAGGTTATTATTATTTGGCACGATAAGCCCTTAGCACCATATTGATTAGAGCGTGGTTCATGAGGTGTGGATTCCCCCCTCATGATTTAATTGGCATTAATACGGATTATTTAGCCCATGATGCATGTTGATACGGATCCAGATCGCATAGACGGATGATGACGTGGCATTGACCGATGATGTGGCATTGACTGATGAGGTGTCACGATCCTGTTGGACTAAAATTCTTATGTACTGTTGATGGTGACGTGGCAGCATATCAGTGGACGAAAAATCTCGCGTACGGTGCATGCATCACACAGGATTATTTTCAACCAAACCGCGTTACTGTTCATCCGGGTCAAACCGCGTTACTGTTCATCCGGGTCAAACCGTGTTACTGTTCATCCGCGTGGTCAAACCGTGGACTGTTGACTGATGACGTGGCGCAATCCTGAGCGTCCAAACTGTTTTTAATCCGATGGCCATGATTTACTCCATGTATCTATAAAAAGGGGGCCTCTCCCCCCTAATTTGATATCTCTGAATCCATTGTTGGGATCCATTTTCTGTAATTCCCTCTCCATCTTGTATTTTCTTCGTATTTTAATAAATTTCCATTTTGCCCCTAGTTCAATTATGAGTGGCTAATTTTCTTTCAAGCTTGGGTTGAAGGTGAAGTCTCAACATGTGTCATGGGCTTAATTTGGTAAATTTATTTTCTCTTCCCCTCTAGTTTTTGTGGATGTTTTGACTTCTCGTCGACAAATAATACTAATCTTGTCTAGTACCGCCTTGGTTTCACCGGCCCTCTAGTACAAGGTTATTATTATTTGGCACGATAAGCCCTTAGCACCATATTGATTAGAGCGTGGTTCATGAGGTGTGGATTCCCCCCTCATGATTTAATTGGCATTAATACGGATTATTTAGCCCATGATGCATGTTGATACGGATCCAGATCGCATAGACGGATGATGACGTGGCATTGACCGATGATGTGGCATTGACTGATGAGGTGTAGAATTTATTCTCGCCATTTTAATTTAAGTTTTAGCATATTCCAAATCATTTCCACCATAAATCCAACAACCCATTTACAAAATTAATTCTACATACAATTAAAATCCACCTCCTCGTGGGATCGACACTCGTCACCATTAGTCTATACTACAATAGATTCGTGCGCTTGCGAGTACATTAAAATTTGCACAACAGTGATAACAACGACCAGGTATATTTAAATATGGACCTATTGACTGAGAAGAGGGAGGTAGCATCGAAGAGGTTAGCTACTTACCAGCAAAGGGTAGCTCACTGTTACAACTAGAAAGTGAGTGTACGACAGTTTAGGGTGGGCGATTAGGTGCTTAGAAAGGTGAATGAGAACACTAAAGACTCGACACAAGGTGTACTCGGTCCTAACTGGGAAGGGCCATATAGAGTCAAGTAGGTGGTCAGACTCGGAGCCTACAAGCTCGTTCGCACGGATGGACACGAGGTGAAGCGACCATGGAATGCAGCTCATCTCAAAAAATATTTTCAGTAAGACCTAGTAGTACTTAGAGTTATTTCTGTTTATTTCTGTTGCTATTTGTTTTTCTTGTTCAATCAATTTCACGTAAGACGAGCTCAGTGATCAATGAAGTTTGAAGGAATTTCATTCAACTAGCACTGATGTAAAAAAAAAAAAAAAGGAAAATTTCTAAGGCATACAAAGGGTTCAAAGTCTCAAAGTCTGCTCGATAGTGAGACAAGAAGCCAAGCTTGCCAGAATTTGCTCAACCATGAGAAGGCGAGCAGACAATCATAAATTCAATAAAGTTTCTAAGGCATACAAAGGCTTCAAAGTCTCAAAGCCTGCTCGATGGCGAGACAAAAGGCCAAGCTTGCCAGAATCTGCTCGACCAAGTGAAAGCGAGTAGACAATCATAAATTCAATAAAATTCATAAGGTAAGTAAAAGCTTCAGGATCTCAAAGCCTTATCATAAGTGAGACCCAAAGCCAAGCTCACAAAATCCGCTTAACCACATATTGGCCAGCAGATAGTCTAATGCCTGAAAAAGCTTCCAAAGCAAAGCAAAGAGTTTGAAGTCTTGAGCTAATTCAATAGCGAGACAAGAAGTTCAAATATGTGTGATTATGCTCGGCCAAAGAATAGCGAGAAATGTTCAATTGTTCCAAAAGGTTCCTAAGGCGAAGCGTTTTGACCAAGTAATTGCGAATAGGCAATCAAATGTTTGAAAGAAGATTTCAAAGTTAAACGAGCATTCTTTTAGTGAAAATCGCTGATCCTACTCGATCTAGGACATAATGTTGCAATCCTCCAACAGTAATAAAAAATAAAAAAGAGAGAAAGAGCAAATAAACTGAGGAATGTCATTAATAATTTGGCAGCAATAGTAAATAGTCAACAAACTGGACATACAACGTCTATAATAGAAACTTGTGATACATTCAAGAGGATGGAAGGTCAGTAAGCAGATCATCTACTGGGTGGTCAACTTGGGGAGTAGGGGGAGCCTCGCCAGTTATGCCTGGCGGGGGGTGCTGGCCTCGGCAGCATCAGTAGGAGTAGGACGAGGACGGGAGGTCACCTCCTTCGTTACGTTTGGCTCCAGCTCTTCCCCACCTTTTTTTTGTCGCCTCCTCGTTCATGTATTCAGTTATGCCAGCAACGCTCATCCATCTTCAAACCAGGGTGCTGCTTCCTGAGAACGGCCATGATGCATTGATAGGAATACCTGAGTCCCTCGTCGTATTGATTATCGACCTCCTTCTCCAAGTTCTCGATCTGAGTCTGGTGAGAGGCATGAAGTGACTCCAGTAGAGTCTCATAGGAAACCCTTTGTGCCTCTAAATCCTCCTTATCCTTACTCAACTCTTCTTCAAGAGTGATAGCCTTCGCCTGGGCAAAGAAGGCCTACTTTATCAATTTTAAGTTCTTGGGAATAAGATCTCTAGCTTTTTTCTCAACAGCGTCAATTTTACTTTTAGCGGATTGAATGTCCTCTTTTATCTTACGGTTATAGCGGTCGACCTTTGCCTAATAGTAGGTAGCCATACAACCCAGATGGAAAGTGCTAAATTGCATACGCCCAACCAGCTCGCCAAGGGTACTGCCATCAAAGTCCTCCAAATCCTTTTTGCTCATGAGCTTAGAAAACTCGTTGAGTAAGGAGTCAGGTACTTTAGTCGGTCTTTTGGCAATCGATGTTTTGGTCTTGCTGGGGGAGGGAGAGTAGCGGGACTAGCGCTGCTTGTAGCCCCATTAGCTTCACCAGCCGTTGGAGGAGGAGGTGGCAATTTCTTGAAAGGGGAAGTTCACTCTGCAGTATTGACCCGTTTTCCAGGGGAACCTCTTTGCTGCCACCTCCCTTAGGAACATTAGGGCGAGAACATTTTTTGCTCAAAGCCCCGATCACAACATCCTCCATAGCATAAGCGTCGGATACTAGGCAAGATTCGACCAGGCTGCAAGTAGACAACATGTCTCTACACGAGTAAGAATTCACTAATGCAGTCTTAACCCGCTTCCGTAATTTAGGCTTAAGGCCGTGATGTACACCCCAAGAACCTGCAACACAAGCAAAGACCATGATAAAAACAATTATGTCACTAGGACAGCTAAGGGTGCAATACATCTAAGGAGAGCAGGCAACATGGAACTATGAAACGAGAGGGAATGTAAACGTTTCCTCCATCAGTATATGCCACTTGACCCCAAGGACCCCCAGTGAAAAAGAATTTCCTCTTCCAATTCCCACCACCACCTGTTGGGAGATCAGTTATAGGTTTCCTGGCCTTGGTACTCAACATGAAATAGTACTGTCCGTCATCTTTTAGGGCTGCTCTTTAGCTGATATAGGTGTTTGAGACCTCATCAACTGTAGGCTCACTCTGACCATATCTATCCCACAGAACGAACAGACTAGAGAGAACCCTTCATCCGTTAGGATTAAGTTGACTAGGAGCTATATGTAGTCCACTAAGCATTTGGATGAAATAAGGTTGCAAAAGAAGCCTCATTCCCAATTTAAAGCTTTCTAAAAACAAAGTAACTAACCCCTTGGGAGGTCGACTGGGAGTATCTTTTTTCCCGGGAATTCTAAGCTCTATGCCACCAGATATCTTGTAAATGATTTGAAGCTCTTCAAGGTCGTCTACTGTGGTTAAATAGGTCATAAGGTCAACAGGGTAATGCTCGGCTAGAGTTATACCACTCAACTTCCTCTTTTTCTCTGGTCGAGCTAGTTCTGGTGAGGATGCTTCACCAGATTCTTCACTTGGGTGCCCATTTATGGTTTTCTTTTAGCCAGAAGATCCCTCATCATCACTGTTGCTAGGCGAGGTGGTTACTTCAGGAGACATCCTCCTGGCACTACTCCTAACACTAGAGGGTGCTACCGGCTCTAAGGGGATCCTGGGGTCGAAAGCGGGCTCTGCAAGTAGACCAAGGAGGAAATCTAGTTCGTCGTCATCAATCTCGATTACCTTTTCCTTGCTTTTTGACATTTCCTAAACTATACCTAGAACAACACAACTAAACGGCACTCAACCCAAGAAAAATGACAATTATCCAAGATTGAAGAAGAGAAAATAATACTTGGAACAGTGGCACACTAAGACAGAGGTAAGAAAAGTGACTTCAACTTCGGGGGAGAAAGATCACTCGGGCACCGGGGGTGAAAAGAAGACTAAAGGAGGAAAATTTCCTTTGAGAGTTAGGGTTCCCAAGTAATGTGAAAACCCTTGGTTTATTGGCATTTAGCGACGCACACTTCGAGGGTTTCATAACTGTCGGTTTGAATTTTGAACGAATGGATAAATTCCTGCCACCTCACCTGCATTCAATTACGATTCGATTCTTCAGGGAAATGATTGTTAGGAGCTGAAAAGGGGAGTGAATGTAGAAAGTGAGCAGATCCTCCTCCCAACATCAAGAGATCGAAATATACTGCGAGCAAACTAAGGTTATTAAGTTTCTAGTATTGATCCATTGCATTACCAATGCCAAAAGCTGGGGGACCGGTGTTTGGGAGGATATTATAGCGTGATCTGCCATACCCAACCCAGGAGTTGACCTTCTCGTAAGCGATGAACAATGTGATGTTCGAGAGCAGGAGTCTTCTCCTCGTCTATGAGGAGACCATATGTTGGGACTATAATACGAGCAGGTTCCTTGCTAGGCATCGAGAACATTTCCTGTTGGGGGCTAAATCAGCAGACCCAGTCCACAGTAATTAAACAGGACATGTGCTATTATATGAGAACCCAGGTACAAAGCTCACTTAGCTACGACCACCACGTTCAAGGATTCTGGCATAATGGCGAACATGAGTCAAGGAGGGCCGAATTCTTAGGGAGACTATAAAAGAGGCAATCAAAGAAGGTAAAATGGTTGGACACTAAGACACTAAAAATTAACTAAAAGAAAATCCAGAGGGCATTCTTATTGAAACCTTGGGAGAATTAAGACAGATTACAGTACTTTAGAAATAGTGATAGAGCCACCAGATTAATGGCAAGGATTTTCCACAATAAACCCAGATTGCTGACTTGAGCGTCTGAGGGTTTACGCTGGGAAAATCCCCGGTGTGCTCTGACTTATTTTTTTGTGTGCAGGAGCTTAAAGAGGAAAAGCAGCAAGCCTTATGGTCTGATACATCTAGAAGGAGCAGCACGAAATCATCCCCAATCAATTACAAATTCAATTGTTGAGGAGGAATCCTGGTCGTGCACGAGCAGAGTTACTTTTAAATTAAACAAATTAGAAGACTAAAAATATTATATTTTTAGTAAAAATAAAATTATTTATTTTTTACTAACAATGTTTTTTTTAAGATAAAAAACAAAGGGGCGGAGATATTTTAACTTAAGAATTTGATTGTAATCTAAGCAGCAAAATTTTAAAATTTATTTAATTCAATCTAAGGTATGAGATAATTGATTATCTGATAGTAAAACTTTAACAAAATAAGATTCAGAAAACAAAAGCATAGATGACATATTAAAACTTAATAAAATAAGAGAGAAAGAATACCAACTCTTTTTCCTCATTCCTCAACGATTATAGTAGTAATAACAATTCCTAACCGAAATTGAAAAAAAAATAAAAAAATATTCATCCCCATTCTCACAAATCACATTCATCCCCAAGAAATCAATACTCCATAATTTTGTCAACGACATATTCCGTAAGGTCAACATATCCATAGTTTAACATTAAGGGTGCGTTGGGGATTGAGGTGTTGTAGCTTGCTGTAGAAAAAAAATTGTAACTATAAAATAAAAGTTAAAAATATGTAGTAAATATAAATTTTAAATAATAATTTTGATAAAATTATTAAAGATATAATAGATTCTCTATTATACAAGTAAAAAATCATATCAACATATCTTTCAAGTTACAGCAGCTAGTATTTACTAAACACTTTACTAATGTAGCTTTTAAGCTACAGTTGTCCAACTTCAATCCCAAACGCACCCTAAATCGTGCTCACTATTCATCTCCACTTCTGTTCATTGATCTTTGTCATAGATCGTTTATATTCCTCCATTGCTTTACTTTCCCACTCAAATCATAGTTTTAGCCTCTCCAATCAACAAACAATCCAAGGGTCTGATCCTAAATTCGTGAGTTAATTGATTGAACGACATAAATGGTCATATTTTGATGTCCAGATTTAAGTTAAATTCTTAAATTAATTTAATCCCTCCCAAAACAAAAATATTACAAATACATACAACATATATTCATAGCTCTTATAACATTGGGTTATTTGCACACTAAATAGACTAAAACACTCTATTACTCTTGTGCACCGTCCACAATAATTTTGCTGGCCTTAAATTGCAGCTTTATGGCTATTGTTGAACCGCGTTTTCCAAAAGAAAGAAATAGTGAATGATAGCCAAAAATTAATAATAAAAAAGGTGAAAATACTATTCGCCACTGTCACTAAAGAAAATAATAAAAATAAAAATAAATAAATTTTCAATTAATCTCACAACATATTTTCCAATAGACTCATACTCACGATTACTTATTTTCCTTGAGCCTTCCTGGGTGTGGATGACAAAAAATCAAAATTTTCCTATTTACTTTTGAAGAGAAAAAACTTTCCTTGTCCCAAACTATACCTTTGAAGGGGGAAAAAAAATAACTAAAATTTTCCCTGGAAATTTTGGCGTATTTTTTGAAGATTTTGACCAGAAAAATCCTTTTATCACCGACAATTACATTTGTAATTTCATCTCATCAGATCACAATCAAAGCCGATACATTGAGTCGTCCGATTAACTACAACAATTGTGTCTACTAACAACTCGCGTGTACATCAATACAACACTTAGATTTTTTAGTACATTTTTTCTTTAAATACACCATCTACACTATTTCTAGTTATTCACGTTTCGATAGTTACAGTCGACTACAAATTTTTTATCGTGCAATTGGAAACAAGCCATGTTCGTTGTTCACTTTTTCACCAAGCCTAAAGTCGGAGACTTCGCATTCTAAAAGTCAAGATTTGCATGCTTTAATTGCGAGCTATTAGAGCTGATTTTGTTCCGTTATTTTTGACGTTGAAATCTAGATTTGCCTATAAATTGGATGCAAAATTCATAGGCCAGTAATTGAGATAACTAAAATGTTCTCGAGTGATGTGGGAACTTGATTGTATTAAGAATTTGGATTGTGAGATAAATATTTCAATATTTGTATTCCCTACTTTAATAGTGAAATACATTTTTTTTTTCTTTCCCCGCAAATATTGACTTATCTGTGTATGCTTTGTGTGATTGATATTTGCCGTATATTATGGGATTGTCGCAAAAAATAATTTCAATGAAGATGCCTAGAATGACCGTTTAATTTGATGACGGTAAGTTGAAGTATAAGATGAAGAGAAGAGAGCACCAAATGGTCAATGATCAGTCAATGTCATCGAGTAACTAGCAATCAGATGAAAAGACAAAGGCAGATTGTGGTCCAAAAAATTTAAAATTTCATGATGGTGGTCCAACAAATTTAATTTCTTTTCTCATTTTAAAGTCCACCCAGTAATTTCTTGGAAGCTGCCTTATGTTACTTGAATATGAATTTCAAAATATTGTCTGAGTAGACAAAATAAATATGCAGAAAAGTTTTCACATACAATGTTAAGGTTCATGCAAAATAAATATGCAGAAAATTTACTAAAGAGGTAAGAAAATGTTGATGGGACCCATTGATCTCATATTATTATTTTTCCATAAATTAATTAAAAGTTATTTACTTTAACTCTGGCTGAAAATTGGGTGCAAAAGTAGAAAAATTCAAATGTTGGTGCTGCGTTAACATTCAATACCTTATGATACTTGTGATATCTACTTGAGTTTTTGTCAAAAATTGGGTGATGTAAAATATAAACTTTTTTATAATATTATTAAATTTTATTTTAATTTTTTGAACTTACACTTTTATATCATAAAGTATTCGAAACTTTGTATGGCAATGGGTGAGAAATTGTGATTCCATTCAAATCCAAAATATTGAAGCCAAACAATGAAGAGGAGATGGAAAAGGACTTCATCGGAACATGGGTTTGTAGCTCGAATTAGAGAAGATAAAGACAAAAAAGAAAAGAGCTGGCACTACCTAATGCTATTTTGCTAATGGTCAACGAGTCAATGACAGCCAGAAGCAAATAATCCCAATTTATAAACAGAACAAAATGTTGCATTTTTTGGTTTATAGCATCCAGAGAACCTTCAATGGAGAAGAAAATTTATCGCATTGGGAAATAAAATATGTGATATTTCCAAATGGTACATTTGTTTATATAACCGATCGGGACTGATCAAACAGATACATCTATATCGTCCAAAAATGAGATAGGATTGAAAAATGGGAAAAAAAAGAGAAAAAAACAAAATAATGAAGTGAAGAATATGCTTAACGGATTTCAAATGCACTTTAATTAAATCCACTGTTTTGACATGGAGGCAAGGGGCACGCGTAAAATCCCAACGTTCAGGAACTATATGTAGTCCTAAGTACGCAAACATATTTCCTCTTCTGATGATTCTAATTATTCTAACAAATTGAATTTTATACAAAATGCGTGGTGGGACTGAGATCGTGGAATGGGTATTTTAAACAAGGCTTCACTCAATTAAAATATGCAGTCATGAAACTATGAATTATCAACAAAAATCATGGGATGCTTTTGAAGTCGTTGGTTGATGAAGATATAGGAGTTGCTTCTAGGGATTTTGCTTTTGCAGTGAGTTTGCTACGAATTTGATGTTAGATTTGGGTGTATAATATATTATTTTGAATTTCTTAATGATAGAGATAAAAAACATAACAAATTTTTTGTCAAACTCTTTCATATAATACCTCAAAAATTTATGAAATCTTTTTAAAATATTCGAACAGTTTTTTGAGGCACTGAACCACAAAATTTGTCAATGCATTTGCAATGACTATTGTCCCCCTCGTCAAGAGATTCAAACAACATATTATACACATAAATCTAGCCCATGCTGAAAAATGCTTTACATCATTAAATTACAAAGACGAAATCATCTTTTTGTAAAAATCCAGTACCATATTCTAACATGTTAATGGCAATTTTTTCTTTTTTCTTTTTTTTTGAGAATATGACTAGGTGTTATAAATGGTATATTTAGAAATTTCGAATACACAAATAGTACATTTCAAAGTATTGTAATATTTTTTACTTTTTGCCCTCATCGAAGTGGAAAAATGGCAATTTCCCATTACATAATCATTTTACACATATTTCCTAGCTGATGCTATCAAAGTTGACCAAACACACACACACACACACACACACACACACACACACACATATATATATATGAGAGATTACCAATTTTCCCTACTGAAATTAATATATACTACTTATCTCTTATTATTTTTGTAATAGAAAATTACCCTCCTGATAGTATAATTTTATAATATTACCCTTATTTCCAAATATACTTTACAATAAATTATATAAATAGAAATTAAAATAAAAAAATTAGGTGAATAAAAGATTAATAATAAGATTCTTATACTTTCTGTTATTTTATAAATATTTTGTTATAATAATATGAATAAAAATGTTTTTGAAAATAAGGATAATACTGTAAAATTATGCGGTCAAAGAGATCATTGAGTATTTTAAAAACAATAAGAAATAAGTAGTATATATTAATTTCAGTATGGGAAATTGACAATCCCGCTAAATATATCTATATCCTCATTTTATGAGGGGAGGATTAATGAAAAATGAAAACGAAAAAGCAAAAACAAAATAATGAATAGAATAATTAATATGATAAATGGAATTCAAATACATTTTGAATCCATTGTTATGACAGAAGGGCAGGCCGTACACTCCCAACATCCAGAAACTATAAATAGTCCTAAATACACAAACACGTACCCTCTTCAGGTGATTCTAATAAAGTGGGAGTGGTTATGCAGCACTTCACTCAATAAAAGTATGCAGTGAAATATGAATTATTTGAAGCAGCTCTTTAATCGTTGCTGTGCTTTTTGCAGTACCCAAAATGACACACTATCAATGTGGTCAATAAGTCAATGACAGCGTAGACAAACGTTGGTCACACAATTAATGGCAATCTAGATCGAAAAAGGAGGGGGGGGGGGAAGACAATGGTCCATGGTGAAGATGGTTAATTTAATGATATATTTTCTAAAATGAACTCCTAGATGCATCACTAGGAAGCGTTAACAAACTCAAAACAAACCATGTCTGAATCGAACTTTAAAATTTATGCGCTTCATACTAATTATGTTCTGGTGTCAAACTGTCTAAGGCGTAGTGATGGTTAATCAATAATTAACATAGATGATTACAAGTATTTGATGGTTAATCAAAAGCAGGTGCAAAACGATTGCGCTTTGTTTAGTGGAGCTTTGCACTTTAATCGTTCAAGTCCAATGCAAGTTTGGTTTTATGGCAAATTTGTCGTCACATGTGATACGCACGTTAGTCGCTTATGCTGACCAGGTCAAACTTCTGTTAAGTGTGTTAGAGAGAGCTGAAATCAGTTTCTGAGCTTAATGACCTCAGCTATAAAAGGCTGGCTATCGGCATAAATTCATGGATCACGTCGTGACTTTAGAGAGGGATTATAGAGATATTTCTTATTATAAATTGTTCTATGTAAAGTTTTTAGCATTCTTGTAATCTTCAGATCGCTTAATCAATAACTAAATCGATTTGTTACTTGCATGGAATTAGGCCAGTTGGTGGCTGAACCATCAAAATCATCTTCTTTTCTTGATCTGTTTTGTTAATTGTTTGTTTGCTGCAATTTGGCTTTCTGTGTCTCTTTTCAGATCTTATGAGTGCAGTCTTGGTCTAATGATGCCAATTGTTGTCTTTTTTCAAGTAGAACAAGGCAGAGACATAATAAAGTTTACCCTATAAACGTGCATGAAACAGAAGTTACAGGAGAGAAAGACGACAGGAAAAATGCAGGCAGAAAGAAACTTTACCTTCTAAACATGCTGCGAAAGATACAGCCAGCGTTGAACTTCAAATTGTGTTTAGAATTGGGAGTAAAAAGCAACTAAGCTTCAATAATGAAGAACCAATAAGATAAAAAACACAGTTAACTTGGCTGAGGGGGCAGTAAGTTTTAGGGAAGCTGAAGTTAGTTAAAACCTAATATACAGAGCGACAGTGTTCCATATGGCCAAAGTTTGTGAATTGATTCCTTCAAAAGTACGTAACACAGTAGACCAAAGGCAAAGAATAATGACCGCGTAGAACTTTTAACAGGATTAATTGAATGTTCAAAATTAACTGATACCAATTCAACAACATAATTGTTGCATATCGCAATTGGCAAGCAATAAGATTCTGTATTTGTACTCTGAAAAAGAATCCCATGTTGACATACACACCATTCAAAATAAAAATAAGAGAAATTATCAGCCATATACCCTTAAATGACACCTGTATCAAACGTGTGTGAACACTTTTCAAGTGTATCACTCGTATACCCTAAGCTGACAAAACACTTCTGCCGTCCACCAATCCGTTAACTTCCGTTTGCAAGTGCTGACATCATAAGGGTAATTTAGTCTTTTAAGATTGACGAAACTTTAATTAAAAAAGACATGTTATCCTATTTACCTAGTAAAAAATTATATGTCATATAATATATATTGATAAAAATGACATGTCATCCCATTTATCGGATAATTTTTAATAATTGCTAAAAAAACTACTTTACAACCGAATCTACTCCTCCAAGCTCCAACTAGAAATTTTTATGGTATAATATGTATAATTGTAAATAATATGTTGTTAATAATTTTTTATGGTATAATATGAATATTTTTTATGGATAATTGTTAATAATATGTACCATTAATAATTCATTTTTTAATCAAAAAAATGTATTGTTAATAACAAAATAAAAAAAAATTGTGTATTGAAAATTTATGTTAATTTTTGGGGTAAATTTATCTTTTTACCTTATTTTGAGTTTCAAGGGCAAAAGTGTTCACAAACGTTTGATACGGGTGTCATTTAAAGGTATATGGCTTATAATTTCCCTAAAAATAAAAATAAATAGATTGAGATAGTTTATCCACAAAAATGAGTAATGGTGGAGCAATTGTCTGATGGAACATACTGAATCGAGTATCTCATCTTTAGGAAATAGCACCTTTTTGGATTAATTATTTCTCTAAATGCTTAGACAATAATGGGTATTTTCTAGTTTCCTCCCCTAAGGTTTCATATATCTCCACTTTGATAGAAAGTATTATCGTATCTCCACTTTCCTCCCCTGCCATTAGTCCGTTGCCTTTTTTTTTTATAGACATTAATCCGCTGTTAATTGAGTTGTTTGTTGTTTGAATTAAATGACCAAGATACCCTTGACCATTAAAATCAAAGATCTGCTGGGTAATAGCTTCCTGTAAAAATTGGCGCCAAAATGTATAAACAGTATCAAATAAGAATACTATTCTTACGAAAATATCAATTTGTCTTTGCTATTCACAAATCAAAATTTAACCCAAAAAAGCTTAAAAAAATACTGAACACTGCCAATATTACTGTTGCAGGTAGTGAATTTGGCTATTTATATAGCCTCAAACAAGCTCAACATTCATAGCTGTTTTGCTGCTCATCTTCATTACAATCAAAAGCTGAAATAACATCTCATTCACATAAAAAAATCACATGACCAATCTTATTCATCATCCATCTCAAGCTACACACACAATCATCAACTACTTTTAGATCAAAACAACAGAATCAAGTCAATGAACCAAATTCCATAAAACCAGCTCAATAACCAGGAACAATACACAAATCAAAGGAATCAATCTTAGCAAAAATATACAAAAAATAAAAACATTATAGGTATTAATTCATTGCAGTAGCAATTACAGTTTAGACAATTAATTTAGGCTATAATTTAGGTAGCCAACACAGATCAACATAAGCCCTATATACATAACCGCAACTATTAAAAAATTGCTATGTTAACACCTTGAAAGGCAACACATGCCTTGTCAAAGATGTGAGTTTGATGGTATCTCACAATATACAAAATATATGAAAAAACTCAAACCTATACCTATGGCTGAGTATCAAAAGATGATAAAACATTTTATCATTTTAATGCTTATAGTTAGAAGCTGATGCATCATCTGCTCCCTATAAAAAATTATATGTATGTGAATAGATTGGTCTCTACTGCAATTTCTCAGTAGGCACAGCTGCTGTCTTCGCAGTTGCTGCTGGATCCATATATATGATGCTTAGAGTTAACTGCCCTGAATGAAATATCCATTCAACTAATTATTCATTATCAGTAAAATGTCTAAAGGAACGAAATTTTGTAAGTTGCTGTTTGGCAGCAAGGAAAATGTGATAAAATTTATTTGCATTTGATTTTTATTGAACGAGTAAAATGAAGCCACAACTTATGTATATTTGATGTAATTCTTAAGCTCCCACTAATTTTGTATTAACCTAACAAATGTAGAGCAGCACATCAAGCAATATATAACTAACTAAATGCTAAGCTCTAACTAGTGAATAAATACACTAATCTCATGTCGGGCATAATTTATTTTTCACCAACAAATTCTATCATGCAGTTCTTAATTTCAACATTAACAAAACCATTAACATAATTCTCAGTAACAATATAAGTAAAACCACACAAAAAAGTAGAAACTGAACTGGATGATGTATAAATAACCCCACCAAAAAAAAAAAAAATGAGCAAGTTCTATTTTTCTCTACTTTGAATGAATGCATGCCAAATATTCTTGACTGTTCAACTTGAGTCAAAAAATCTGAAAATGCACAAAGTATATATATCTTCTAATCCATCATTTTTAACATGCCTTGTAATAATTTCAGTTAAATAAAAATAAAAAACCCCATCATCTCAGAAAACCCCCATAATCAGTAACCATCACCAAGATTTTCAAAACCATCTTCAATTTTGAGTAAAATAAAAACCCCAAAAATATAAACAATATATAATGAGAAATTTGATACATTTCAAGTAAAATCATCTGTACGAACCACCATAATCAACAACCATCACCAATCTTTTCAACACAATCTTCGATTTCAAGTAAAATAAAAAACCTAGCAAGAAAAACAACATGCAATGACAAATTTGAGACAGTTACCTTGATCGTGGCTCAGTTCTAAAGGGATAGTTCGCCGGTCGTGCAGCGATGCTCGCAGGAACTGTCTGAGCTCGAGTTCTTGAATCGTCCACCGCTAATATGGATTTCAAATGGTTCGTCCTCATCTTCTCTTGATTAGAAACAAATTTATTCACAACATCGATCAGAATCTAAGATAATGTTGCTCTTCCTCTTCTGTCTTCAGTTTGGTTTTGTGATGGAGAGAACCGTGATTTTATTTTTGGTTTGTTTGTTACCACGATATCCAAAGTGCAAATTTTAAAATAGTTTGAATATTTAATCAATAAATTGTGCAATTACTAGCTTGTCCTCCATTGCTAACCATATACGAACATGTGTACAAACAGCAGGGGAACAAAGTGGAGATACCCTGATATTTTTTATTAAAGTAAAGATACACCAAATTTTAGGGGAGGAAATTGAAAATTACCCGAACCATAATAGACCATAGACCAGAGGCAAACACGATAGGCCGAAAAGATACCTTAATCGAAGAGTCGGCATGTTGGCGAGCTACTGGTCCAATGAAATCCTTGAAGTTACGCGAATGGTACAACCAAGGTAATGTAATTATCCAGCTCCACTTAACTTTTTGCTTTTGACATGTGTAAATGAGTTCTGCAATGCATATAAGAAGGGCTGCAAATGACATTAACATGCTCAAAAGTCAAACGCGCATACTGGGGTTTTTGCGTAGAAGAAAGTTGGTCAAAAACAGCTAATGGAAGCTCTAAGTAGGGGTGGGCAAGTTCGGTTCGGATCGAAATTAAGCAGAACTGATTTAAATCAGTTATTTTATAAAAAGAACTGAATAATAATCAAACTCAATTAAAAGTCGAACATAAATGGATCTTTTCAGATCGGTTCGGTTCCCTTTTTTTGGTTCTACGCTTATTGGGCCTATTTTAAATTTCTAAATTTTTAACCCATTGGACCTCATGAATGTAATTATTTTTTTCAACAATTATTTCATCCTAATTTCATTACAAATATTAACAATAAATACAAGGTATTCAAAACACATTTTATCACTAATATCTTACTAACTACTAATAAGGTACTCACAAATATGAAATGTTAAGATTTCAAAATACATAACCAAACTCCAATACTCCATTTATATAAACATAATGTTGCAAAGACAAATAAAAATAACAACAGTTACAACTTATAACACAAAATAAAAAGAAAATTTGGAAACAAACGCCAACAACATTCTCCCATCTTCACAAAAAAAAATAAAATGCAAACGAACGCCAACAACATTCTCCCATCTTCATCACTATCAGCATCAACTTTAGGCATTTTCCAACTCAATATTTGGATATATAAAAAAAATTAAAACAATAAATAATTAAATAAAAAATTATATAAATAAGATACTAGTTTTTTTTTAAAAAGAAAACTTACTGGTCAGCAACATCAATCAACTATCATTTGCTCCTCAGCGACTTGTTGTTGTTGTTGAGATTGTCAGATTGCATTGGCCTAAAAAAATCTTCAAGAAATTGAAACAATTATATTAAAATAATTAATTCTAATATACAAAATGTTATAAGTGAAATCACAAAAAATAACATAATAAATTACAATATTGCCTGTTTCCACTAATTTATAGAATTCAGCTTCCTCCTGACTTGGTTGTATTGTACGCTCTCCTAATAGAGTTGAGCGAAGTCAATTTTGAGTGCAGATTAATGACTCGAATGTTTTATGAGTTAAAGAACTCCTAAAAGGATCAGGAATGCGCCCTCCTGTGCTAAATGTTGATTTAGAAGCCACAGTAAACACCGAAATTGCCAAAACATCTTTTGTAATTTGAGACAAAATTGGATATCAAGGCCCATTTAATTTCCACCAAGTCAAAATATCAAAATGGGCATTACTAGCACTCTCACAAGTCTCTGACAAGTATTTTTCAACATTAGTTTTTCACTAATGTCATCATTTGAACTTTCTTTCATCTTTCTAAATTGTGTAAAAGGATCAAATGACCTATAACTACTACTAGCACCATCATGCACAACACTACTTCTCTCACCTCTGTTTGGATTACTCTCACCACCATGGCTTTCAAAAAGCTTCAACAACAACTCTTTAATGTTAACTCTCAATTCATCAACCTTTCTAGTATCATACAAGCTACTAAAACACCATATAACAAAGTCAAGTTTGCAGCGAGGATCAAGCACATTTGCCACAATCAACAACATGTTAACCTTTTCAAAAGAATGACCCCAATATTTGACAAACTTTTCCTCCATCTTGTAACCCATTTGATTTAACAAAAAATCATTAGAATCAACAAGTGACTTCAAATGAATATAAACTTTCCACATTTCATTAAAGTAATTATTGGAAGTGACAGTTAAAGAGCTACTAAATTTTAAAGTTACATGATAAAAAATTGAAAGACACTTGACTAACCTTTTTTCATTTTCCCAATCCTCATCAGTCGGTGGCCCCACCCTCCTTTTTTCACTCTCGTCCTCATCAAACTAGTTTGTATAATGGCCATCATCTTCCTTTTAGCCTATCAAATGCTTTCTCAAATGCTACCGATTTTTCTAACATCAAAGATGTTGAATTCTACCGAGTCGACATGTCTAACACCATAAGCCCTTTCCATGAACTCCAAAAACCCTTCAGCCTCTACAAATCTAAAAGGCAACTCATCTTTGATTATCATTTCAGAAGTGTCATTCTACAAGCCTCTCTATTAAATAATACGTGTATAACCTTAGCAGTACTATCATTTTTGCCTTTACCCTTTTTACGAACTAATGTATGTTGTTTTGCATCATTTGCAGCCTTTAATTTTTTGCGCACTTTACATCACCCCAAATGAGTCTTCAAATGGCTTGTTCCAAAATTACTATAGGCTGCATAACTTTTGCTGCAATAATGACACTTAGCTCTTTGTCCTCCAGGTAGCTTCGAAAAATGCTTCCACACAAATGATCTCAACTCAATTTTTCTTTTTTTACTCCTGCTGACCTTTTCTTCACTACTGACTTGTTGCACTTCATCACTAATTTCTTGCACTTCATTATTAGCCTTTTGTACTTCACCAACATTGTCAACCATCCTACAAAATTAGAAAAATCATAATGTCAAAATAAAATCTAAATATAGCCATTGTCTAACATACAATTGAAACGACCCGCCCCGAATCCCCCCAGGCGAGTCTATCTAATCTCATCAAAACAGACTTGAAAATAATTCTATTCGTAAAGAGTTTGCCGAAAATTCAGCAGAGTCTCCTTTATATATATAACACTCCCAAACTACAAATATGAATATAACACTCCCAATACAATCCAATATACAATAAACTCCAGTGCTCAACATCCTCAACCAAAATGCCGAGTCTTATATTATACAATCCCAAAAGAACAAGATGACCAAGATGTCCTAACAAAAACATTTATATATTCTAGCACCATCACGTGGCCAAGACTCAAAATATATATATACAGTTGCTGGGTCGGTCTGGTGTACCTGCAACCTCCTAGTGAGGGAGGAAAAATATAATAAAAAGGGGGTGAGTTTAAAACTCAGTGAGATCAGTGAGTAGATAGTAGGTTTGAAAATTAAATCTTACTTTAAAAGAAATAATAATTTCATTTCCAAACACGATTTCATTAAACCATAAGCGAAAAACCAGTGATAAATCATTAATCATTTAAATCATATTACCAACCATAAAAATCATATCACCATATCATACAGAATTCACAAATCTGAAAATCATCACCAAACAAGTACCCAGGGAAACAATCTCGTCATATCCGGACCTCAACGGACAGGCAATGACGTACTATCTGGGTAACGTCACACCTCGGAGCTACACGGATAGACAGGGAAATACCATCTCATATCTCATCATATCTCTGCATGCATAATCTAGTCCCCAAAGGACAAAAGCGCCCAAGCACACGGCCCAAAGCCTCTGTGTGTACTCAAACGGGCCCCAAAGGCCTGTATCTCATCTATATCATCTGTATTACAATATTTGTCTGTATCTCATGGCTGTATCATTTGTATTTCAATGTCTGTCTGTATCTTATATATGTATCACTGTAATCATACCGCATGCATATGCCCCCAAAAAGGCAAAAGCGCCCAAACACACGGCCCAAAGCCTCTATGTGTGTTTAGACAAGCCCCAAAGGCCTCTATCTTATCTCATCTCATATGTATCACTGTATCTGGAGGGAAGGGTACTGTTTAATGATTTCAAAAACAATCATGATACTCATATTCACATACCTCTTAACCATATTTCAAATCATACCACATTTGAATCCACTTTTCTTATCTTTAAAATACTATCATGCTTTATTCAAAATCAGTACGCAAAATCATTAACCAAACATTTCGAGAAATCATTAAATCAGAACATTTAAAATACTTATTTCGCAAACATGCTTTACTATCATAATTAACTCTAAAAATAGGTTTCGTATATTCCACTCACAGTGACGGTGTTCACGGTTGGTTATCGTCCACGTCCGTGGACCGGTTCTCTCTCGCGGATCCTCCTAAATCAAGGAAACGACATAATTATTCTCCGTAAGTCAGAATTCCGACTAAATATATGCAATAAACTCGAAACGAACATTTATCCATAATTACAACTCCCGTGTCGATAAAATTACTAAAATGCCCTTGAGTCCGTAAATCATTAACATGCTCCGAAATCGTAAATCACCGAATTACCCTCGGAATCGTAATTACACCCAATTCTCAATTCTAGGAATTACTAAAATATCTACAGGCTCAGAAATGACAAAATTGCCCTCATAGTGTGAAATTACCAAAATGCCCTTGCCGGTCAACGGTCACCGGAATTTGGTCAACACTGGCCAGGAAGCTCAAATCTCAAAGTGTCAATCACGCTGAGTTCAATGGTACCGGCGGTGAGCTTCAACGCGCGACAACGACGCCGGAATCTAGCTCGACAGCCGTGAGTTCCAAAAATCGACCGGCAGCAAAACAACGAGTCTCAGTGCCTATGGATGATCGGAAATAGAAGAGGAAGTCATGAGGAACAAATTCCAACCGGTGGTGTCACCCAAAACCGGTGAAAATCCCGACGAAGTAAAGTGAAACAGTCGCGGGTTTCAAGCTTCGATCGCCGGCGTTCCGGTTGGTTTTCGGCAACGAGGATGGGAGGGGAACGACGGTCGGCTTCTAAGTTTCAGATCGGTACCAAGCTCGGCCAAAACGGTGGCCGGAAATGGGAGATATGGCCGGGTCAAGGTCGCGGGTCGGGTCGGGTTTCCGGGTCTGAAATTGGGTCAGTTGACAGCTTCTCTCTCTCTCTCTCTCTCTGTGTTACACGTGCATAAGTTTCCTCTGTTTATAGTTTATTCCTTTGCTTAAAAACTCCTTAACCGCCTCATATCATTTTACATTCACAGGTGTTACAACAATTGGTAGCCATATTATAAACATAATCAGCAGCTAAACAGATTAAATTTGATGAATAATACACACAATTTTAGACATCATTACGTTTCACTCAAAAAAGCCAGCACTCCACTTAGCCAAAATTTTGCTTTCTCTCACTCACACACCAACTAATTGTAGACATTTGTTATTGAACAACATATATGCTTTGTAAATGGATTAAATTACTTAATTGAATAATTATTAATCGCATCAAAATAGAAAAAAATTGTATATGTATGTATACATACACACACACACAAACAAGCATATATATCATCACAGTTCTTAGGTTTCCCTTTTGATAAATCAATGAGTGCTGCTATCATGGATAAAATAACAAAATATGGCATCATCAAAATGGTGATCAATAGCTCTGAATCTGATCAAGTAATGATAAAATCATACATATGCCATTTCTCCATAAATTTTGATTTTGAGTGTTTCTCACTATAACAAACAGAGGAAAAGAAATAACTAAAGCAGGGGACCAGGGCAGAGAAAATATTACCCTATATTAATAATATAACATCATGATTAGAAGAGGTTAAAGGGTTATATACTGCCATGTACAACCACACAGAATTTGTCAAGAAATACTTAAGCTAGCAAGGACAATGCAACATACCTACTGGTGCATGGTGGTTGGCGAGCAGAGCAGAAGCTATCACACGGTTGCCTATGAGTTGAAGCTATCTCACGGTGAAAAGAAGTTGTGTGCTTTCGCGCGGTGAGAAGAAGATAATGGTTGTCGCACAGTGGAAGAAGGTGTTGCACAGTGAGCATAGCTGTTCTTGGGTGGGTGATTTGATTTCAATTTTGATTTTAGCCTTTAGGGTTTGTTTTGGGTGCAGAAATTGTAACAAATATATACCTGTAATTGTGTGTGTGCATGCCTATTTTAATTATCTTACGCAACCAATTAAAATTTAACACATGTCGATTTAAATAAAATCCCAAGAATAACCCGATTTTTCGGTTCAGCTGAGTGAACTGAAAACCGAACCTGCATTCCCCTTTTTTACAAACTATATATTTTGGTTATTTTTTAAAATTAAAACGGTCTAAATTGGAACTAAACCACTGACTAGGTTCAGTTTTTTTGAGGCCATGGTTTTTTTGCCCAGTCCTAGCTTCAAGACAAAGTTGATGATTATAAAGACCCACTCTAAATCAACCTACATTGAAAAGCGCAGCAAACTAATAATTGTTAGAGAAGCAACTAAAAATTACCTTCAAAGAATACCTATTTCAAAATGAGATTTAATCTACTTTTTTTTTAATTTTATGATTGAAAACATCTACAATGTATGCAGGAGAATTTAGCAAGATTTATATTACATGATGAGATCTCCGGAAACTTCCTAGAATTTGAGCTCAACCAAAGTTCAAGATTTTCTAGAGATTATGGATGAATGCTAATTCGGAGACTCATCAAGCTTTCACAAAATTCTGGATATAGAATTGAAATTTTATAAATTTATATGAATATTTTGCATTCGGACCCCTCATTTCTAAAAATTATGATTTCTCCATTAAAGTCATCATCTTTGGGCCCCAATTTTTACTAATTTTATATTATAGCCTATTTAAGTTTATAGTTTCTGCAACTTGGCCCTTGTTGAACTAAAATAGTAGTTCCATCACGATCAAGCTTGAACACAACGCTAAAATCAGTCTATCTTATTTCTAATGGTAAAGTTAATGCTAGTAGTTCTTTACAAATGTTCTTTGTTTTTCTAACTAATTCTATATTTGATGAATTAAAGAATATTTTACCTCCTAATTTGCTTTTACTGTACAAAGGTCATACTAGCTTACTAAGGTCATTTACGTACATCCTAGCATAATTTAATATTCCTAAAAAGGCTTGTAATTTCTTAGTACCTTCTATTTTAACCAGAAAATTGAAATACTAACTAGGCAAACCAAGAGGGGGGGTTGAATTGAGATTTTAAAACTTAAGCTAAATAAATCGCACAACAATTCAATCTATTGCCTCAATGAAATTAAAAACAATAAATTTGATAAAGCACAATAATAAAAGAGTAAGGGAAGAGAAAAATAAACACAAGAATTTTTACGTGGTTCGGTAATCCCCGCCTACATCCATGCCTCCAAGCAAACCAACCTTAAGGATTTCACTATCCAAGCCTCCCAAGACTTCAAATTCTTACAATTGACTTCTAAGGTGTCAATGGATCTTTACAACAAAGAGATTATCTCCCAATTTCTTCACCCAAATGTTTCTCACACTTATACACTCACAAATTTGATGAGAAAATAAATATTACAACAAAAACTCTATTTAAGAGTGGATATACAAATAATAACTCGATGAAAATTTAATCTATGATGATTTGCGAAATGGAAGCTTAATATATGTTGTATTCACTTGTTTATACTAGTTAAGCTTGCTAAAAATGAATTGGATATATAGTTTGAGCCCAAAGACTAGTCATTATTCACTTTTTAGTGATAACCGGCTTGCCGCTTTCTGAATTCGGTTAGCCACTTTTATGTTACCATTACAGTAAATATTTGAATTTTTGCACATTCGGCATGCCGCTTTCGGAATCCAGTTAACCGCTTTCATTCTAGTGAGCTACTGCCTATAATCCAGTTTGCCGCTTGTCAAAATCCAGTTAGCCGCTTTGCTACAGTGAACTATTTTCATAAATTATAGTTTTACCCCAAAACTTTCTATAATTACATTATGGCCCAAAATGTTTAAATATTTGTAAATAGGTCCAAATCCAGAATTCAAACACAATACTTGTTCATTTCAAAGTTTTCAAAACTCTTTCAATTAGACCATAAACTTGAAAAAAAACTAATTTCATAAAATCATTTTTCCATTAAATATAAAACCTTTATAATGTGAAAATAATGATTTATTTAAAATGTATGAAAAATAATTTGAGCTTTTAAAAACTTAATCATTTTTAATTTTGTTTGTTATCATCAAAATCAACATTATGGATACATAAATGTTAACAAAAATCTAGTATCATTTTTACTATATGTTCTTGTAATTTAATATTTCGTTTTCCTATTTTCATTCCTAAAGATTATATACCCATTTTCTTCTTACTAATTGTAAGTCCGTTATTAACAAACTCATTTAAGACTATAAGTAGTACTATAAGCAAGTGATTATAATGATTTTCTAAATTCTAACTAAAAACTAATATGTTATCTATATATACCACACAAAAATTACTCTATTTTCTAAATATTAGATCCATCTTACGTTAAAAGGTAGAAGGGGTATTTTTTAGTCCAAATGGCATAACAATCCATTTGAAATGCTCTCTAGGACAACTGAAAGCAATCCTACCCTCTAGGACAACTGAAAACAATCCATGGAATTGAATTATCATTGATCTTAATTTGCCAAAATCTTGATTTACAATCAAACCTGCTAAATATATTTGCATTTTGGATGCAATTAAGTAACTGATCTTTATCAAGGATTTTTTTATTGATCTTCATATGTATTATCATTCAAATGCTTATAGTTTATGATCATTCACACTTTTCCTCTTTTAATTTCTAGAAGATTTCTAACCATAGATGTTGTTGTAACACTCGTTCTTTGTTTGTTTGAATTTAATTATACTTATCTATTTAATTGTTTATCTTTGTTTGAGTGAATTTATTTTAATTAGCATTATTTGAGATAAAGTTTAATATCTTTTTATTTATTAATTAATTTATTTTTTAAAATAAATTATAAGGGATTATCATGTTTATCGTATAATGTATTTTTATAAAAGCAAGTGTTTCTATAAAACTTAAATTCTTCCTATCTCCTTATAATTTAAAACTCTTTAACTAAATAAATGTATGAAAGCAAAGAATTCTAGGGTTTTCTTTTATGCACATTTGAAAGACGTTTTCAGGTATTTGTCTTTCTTTAATACGTGCTCTCTAATACAATCTTATCTATTTGATGATGAATGCATCCATTGTTTTCTTGATCATGAATGACCACCTAGGCATTATGGGGCATGAGTACTGTGATTTGATTACTATTTTTCCTTTAATTTTTTATTCAATTTATGCATGAAATTTCCATAAAATTAAGATAGATATCTTGCTTTCAATGATGTATTTTGTACAAAGAGATTCTAAGTAACCAATTTGTTTTGAGATTCTAAGAGATTCTAAGTAACCAATTTGGAACAGTGGTGCTGGAAAATTTCGATTTTTAGTAGCATGTCTGACTTCACCGATGTTTCTGACTACCAAATGATCTCTAAAAATTTGATTTTTTATTTAATCATTATTATGTCTACATACTGTATATGTAATTTCATAATTTTTGGTTGAGTATAAAAATTATTAAAAATCGTTATGTTGGGTTGCTACAATTCTGGAGATTACTTTCTAGAATTGCGATGCCTGATGGTAAAATTATTTTAGGTTATTAAAATGCCTTAGAATGACCTATAAAAATTATATTCGTATAATCTTATGAGTCTTGTATGATTTAAAATTTATTTGACTAATGTTCATTGAGTTGACATTAAGTATGAATTTTTGAAGTGCAAAACACAAACCTGAAAATTTTCTGGATAGGTTTGTTGGTCTCTTAATATAAATTCGTTTAAAATAGTTTTACATAATAACAAATTCTAGAAATTTGATATATTGTTTCTTGATGTTTCTACTATTGTAAAATATATTGGTCTAATTTTTATGAGTTCTATTAAATATTTTACAAGCTTTTTAATTCAGCGAACCCTTTTTTATCACTGCTGGACATTGTGGATATGTACTAGTAAAATTCTTTTCGCATTATGTTTCTCACTTTTATTCTTTTTTTAATTTTTTTTATATGAAATACTACACAAGTTTATGGTTTCTTTTCTTAATTTTTACAATTTTCCAACATATGATTAGCTTGGTAAAAATTAGCTTATATAGGATGGTCAAGTTCAGACTACCTTTGATGGTTTAGTTCTTATGATTAGGCTTGATTATGTTGGATTTATATCGAGGTCAGAATGAGTAGTAATATTGATAAGAATGTATCTTGATGTTTTAGGACAAAGGTGAGCTCGTGGTTGAGGTTACTGCTCTTTTAATTGTTGAGGATCGAGGTAAGTAGATTCATGCATGGTACATGTATTTCACTATTAAATTAGTTTAATTTAATTTATGTATTATGTTGAATGAAAAGTATACAAAGCTGACCTATTTAGTCTATTACAACATTTTGTTAAGTAAAATCATTTTTTAAAATTATTTATAACAAAACTTTATTTATTAAGAACTTGTTTTATAAATTGTCTTTAAAATGAAGACTTTTATTAAATTTTTTAAAGTCAAATAATTTGAAATAATTATCAATTATTTAAATGTAATTTAAAGAAGCTTACAAATGATTAAAAGTTTAAGGATGGTTTCAAATGTTTTGGTTCATTGTCCGTAGTAATATTATGTTTTGTTATATTATGTTATGTTATGGAAGGCTAGGTGGATTTTGTGCACATATGATGTTAATGTTAAGGATTTTCAGGGGATACAGTACCCTAAATGATGTTATATAGTCGGGTCACCAAGTCCATAGGTGATACTATGTGACATGAGCTAATTACGTTTTATGTGTTTAAAATGTTATTAATGTTAAGGATTTTCGGGGAGGGGGGGTGCAGTACCCTGAATGATTTTATATGGTCAGGTCACCAAGTCCATAGGTGATATTATGTTTAAAGGATTTAAATGACTTGATGATGTTTCTATTTATATTTGTTAAATGATGATTTACAAAGGTAATTTCCCTTATTATTATGTATCTCTAAAAAATTCAATCAATTATATTTTAATGGTTTTTATGCTATGCATGAATTTATTTACCGAGTTGACGACTCACCCCTCATTACAACATTTTTGCAGATAGAGTTAGATAATATGAGCTTATGGTTTTAGGAGGAAGAATAAGAGCTCGGTTTCTTTTGGGGAACAATGTTACGTTAATAAGCTACAAATATTTTAGTTTCCCTTGGGATGGTACTTATTTAAGGATATGTTATTTCATTATTTATTTTCTTTTGGAGGTTTAGAACATTAATAATTTAGATATTATTTTTAGAAATGAGAATGATGAAATGCAGTTTCACTTTAATTTTATTGTAATACCTTGTTAGTAAAATTGGGGTGGTACATTTGTGGTATTAGAGAAAACTAGGATAGGATTATGTAGACTTTTAAGAACAAAATTTAGAAAAGTAAGATGGAAATATGATGTAGTTGAGGTGGTTCACTTATAGGGATAATTCCTTCAGTTATTCTGGGTAATAACAAGAGCTAATTTTAGGTAGGTTGGAAGAAAAGTATGTGTTTTTTTGTTGATGAATTTAATGATTGCATTGATTGATGATTTTGCTCGTTTATTAAATATTTGACCTTTTTTAAAAAAAGAAAATGGTTGAGTTAATTGTATATGAACTTATGCAATATTATTATTGAAGATGAATGTTCAATTGATTTTGATGTGTGTATGTTTGATGACCAATAGCAAAATGCCTCCTAAAAGTAGAAATAATGCTAACCGAGGCCTTTCTAATGTAACTAAGGCCAATTCCAAATTGAGGGTAGAGCGGTCTCTAGTATAGTTAATGCCCCGCGTGAGGATGGTGAGGGAACGAGCAATCCTCGCTGGGGAGATGGTGGGGCAAACCCCACTCTTCGTGAGAAGGTTTGTGAGCGTATGCCAACCATGCAGGTGTTAGCTGATATTATGGAGAGGCAGACTAGGCTGATTGAGGGGATGGCTTAGGGTGGTGGTCCTACTCAGAATGTTAGAGCTGAAGGGCATAATATTGCTATTGGAGGCAGAATGGTGGTGACTTTAGAATAGTTCTAGAAGTTGGGGTCACCTATATTCCGCAGGACAACTAATCCTATGGTAGATGAGGCATGGCTGAAGCAAGTACAAAAGATATTTGAGGCCATTGAGTGTACTAACGAGCAGAGGGTGGCTTTTGTCTCATTCGTGCTTTAGGGTGAGGCAGATCATTGGTGGGAGACTAGGGCTCGATTGTTGAGGAATGGCTTAGGTGATGGACCAATTACTTGGAAGATGTTTGTGGATGCCTTCTAAGAGAAATACTTTCCTTGAAGTGTCACCGAGAAGATGGGCAAGGAGTTTTTGGATTTGATTCAGGGTAATAAGTCTGTAGCAGTGTATGAGGACACCTTCAATGCCTTATCTCGATTTGCTCCAACACTGGTTGATACTGAGGAGAACAGATATAGGCGCTTTCTTGATAGATTAAATTTGTCTACTAGAGATCCTTTGGAACCCTTGAGGATAACAAATTTTGCTGATTTGGTGGATAGGGCTCTTTTTAGGCAGATTCGTGTTTATGAATCATGAAAAAAAAGGAGCAATGAAAGAAGCATAGACGACAAGGAGGATCACAAGGGAAAGGCTCTAATAATAACCAGAAGAGTACAAGTGGCACTGAAGGTCTTCACAAAAAGGTGATGAAGCTTCTTTTCATAGGAATATTCCTCCATACCATACTAAATGAATGATGAAATGATCATGGAAAGCGCTCCGAAAAGCATGGACATTCCAATTACGTCGGCAGTCGACCGTTCAACTAAGAAGACAAAATTCTAGGAACAAGGGGAGGATGGGGATAACCCCTTGCCTCCATCTTTTGCAGATATTGTGATAAAGATGCAAGCGAGGTCTGAGAATGTGCTATTTGGTAAGACAGGGGATTGGGATTTGGAGGAGGATGATGTTATCTTTTGGGATGAGGAACCTATGCCTTTTATTGCTTTTTCTAATAGAGTTCATGAACGGCTGGCGCATCCATGGGAACACTCCATGGTGGTTAAGATTTTAGGGCGGAACTTGGGGTATCGCGTGTTGTTGACTCGTTTGAAGTCGATCTGGAGTGCCACTAAGGGTTTTACTGTGGTGGATCTTGCTCAGGATTATTATTTGGTCCGGTTTTCTAATGAGAGAGACGTGGAGTACGCTCTTACGAAGGGTCCGTGGACAGTCATCGGTCAATGTTTAATCGTCCAGCAATGGTCACCGTCTTTTGATGTTGCATCTAATAAGATTGAGAAGATAGTGGCCTGGATCCGTCTTGCGGAGATGAATATACACTTCTATCATAAGAACATCATTAGACGCTTGGGAGAAATTGTTGGCCCTGTGGTAAAGATCGATCATAAGACGGTGGAAGCGCAACGAGGGAAGTTCGCTCGGATCGCGGTTGAGATTGATCTTACTAAACCATTAATTTCTCAATTTAACTTGGAGGGTAGAATTCAACGGGTGGAGTACGAGTATTTACCTACAATCTGCTTTGACTATGGTAAGGTAGGTCATTACAAAGATGCTTGTCCGGATAGTGCTAAAGTTGTTCCTCCTAAGCAAGTACTTCCAGTCCCTCACATGGTAGCGGAAACACAGGCAGCTGTTGAGACGGAGTTGGCTGGTCGGAGTGAGACAAAATTTGGGTCGTGGATGGTGGTGGTTCGAAAACCTCGGGCTAGGAAGCTCAATGCAAAAGGTATCCCAAAAAATATGGTAACAGGGCACCAACGCCCTATTTTTCAGGATTCTCGTTTTGGAATTCTAGATTCTGTTAACGAGGAGGAGTCTATCCCTGATTCCACGGCAAAAGCAGTAAGCCCTAACCATGATGAAGTCATGCCCGCTTCGACGTCATTGTCGTTTCGAACTAAACATCCCAAAAAGAAAAACCATAGCCATCCTTATAGGAAAATCCCCACCCGATTGGACTCTTCACCATTGTTTCTAGAAAATCCCATTTCTAATGAAGGAAAAATCAACACCAATATCCAGATTTGGTCCAGAAGCTCTATCCCTACGTCCAGCCCTAATAATAGCCCCATTGCCATGCAAGGCATGCTTGCTCAAACTGGAAACCTGAGTGCCAACCCCAACGGTGTCCCTACTCTTATGCATGGCATGCATGAAAATTTTAATGACCACAACACTACTTTCCCACATGATCCACATGCCAACCAATCTCCCATGCTAGACATGCATGTTATTTCTAGCTCCAGAAATCCCATGCACGTCCCCACATCCTTAAACCCCCTTCATCATAGTGTTGTGTCCTTTCCTAAAATTCCTAAGCCTCCTAATCTAGATAAAGCCCCTTCCTCATCTAGAACTACCCGAGATATTTCCCTGGCGGAGGGGCATGATAATTATCTAGATGGGGACCCGTCTGATAACTTTGTTTTTTAGGGCGAAAACCATTGCAGGGAGCTGGATGGGGATCAAAGCTTTCATAGTGCAAATGGAAAAGAGGCGTCTGTTTCTGATGAGGATGATTCGGTTGTAGCTGAGTCGGCCATGGATATAGGAGCTAAGTTAGTGGGGTTGTCTCAGTGAAGACCCTTCTCCCTTAAATTTATCTTTTATGTGTAGACAAATCATGTTTTGGAATACCCAGGGTGCCGCGTCACCTTTATTTCGCCGTACCTTTTCTATGATGGTGAAGAATTATCAGCCCTCTATGATTGTCTTGTTGGAACCTCGAATTAGTGGCCTAAAAGCTGATGCTTTTATTAAAAAAAGTGGGTTCGATAAGTCTCATCGTGTGGAGGCTGAAGGTTTTTCAGGTGGTATTTGGATCTTGTGGAAGGATATCTTCGATGTAGAGATTATTCGGAATCATACTCAATTTATTCACCTACGGGTTTCACAGAATAACCAGCTGATTTCTTGGATTACTGCTATTTACGGCAGCCCCATCACTAGTATCCGAAAATCCCTTTGGAGCGCTTTGGAGCTATTGGCCTCGTCGGTTCAAGGCCCCTGGCTTTTGGGGGGAGATTTCAATACCATTTTGTATGACTCTGAAAAGAAAGGGGGTTCTCCGACTGGGTTGGGAGCTTGTAGGTTGTTTCAAGCTTGGTTCCACTCTCGGGGAATGCATGATCTGCACTTCCATGGGCCGCGGTTCACGTGGTCAAGAGGTACTCTCTTCAAACGCTTGGATAGAGTTATTTGTAATAATGATTGGGTTCAGCGTTTTGCAGATTACACTGTCCTTCATTTACCAAAATTATCTTCGGACCATCGTCCCATTCTGGTTAAGTGTGAGACTCGTGCTTCTAACATCTCCCATGACCGTCCTTTTTGTTTTCAAGCTGCATGGCTTACGGATAATAAGTTTAGTCAGTTTGTTAAGGAAGCTTGGAATAAGGAGCTTACTTACAATGATGCTGCTAAAAGCTTCACGCTCAGTGCCTTGGAGTGGAATAGGCTCGTGTTTGGAAATATTTTCTAGAGGAAGAAAAGGTTGTTGGCTAGGTTGGGAGGTATTCAGCGGGCCTTAGAGGATTACTATTCCCACGGGCTGATTGATCTTGAAAAACAACTTAGAGTTGAGCTGGAGGAGGTTTTGAGTCAGGAGGAAATTATTTGGCTTCAAAAATCTCGCCAAGACTGGTTGTGTCTTGGGGACCGCAATACCACATATTTTCATAAAAAAACTGCGTCTAAAAGGCGTCGTAATAACATTGCTGCTGTTCAAGATGACTCGGGAGGTTGGATCTATGAAAAGGAGAATATTAAAGAATATGCTATTCAGTACTTCTCATCACTCTACAATTGCGAGCATCGGGATTTTCGGCCGTACCCTCATCCGAGTTGCTTCCCTGTTATTGAGGATGCCTTACTTTTAATGCTTCGGAATCCAGTTGAAGACGAGGAGATAAAAAACACTGTCTTTGGCATGCATCCTCTGAAAGCCCCCGGTCCCGATGGTTTCCACGCCATTTTTTATCACTCTCAATGGGCCACGGTTGGTCCCTCATTCTGTAAGCTAGTTCAGGATGTCTTCAAGCATAAGTGTATTACTGGTGAGTTGAATTCCACTCTTTTGGTCCTTATTCCGAAGGTTGAGAACCCTACTTCTTTAAAGATGTATCGCCCTATTTCCCTGTGCAATGTGGCTTACAAAACCATTACGAAAGTCATTGCTAATAGACTCCAGACGATTTTACCTCAGTTGATTGGTTCTCATCAAACCAGTTTTGTTCCGGGAAGGCAAATTACTGAAAACATAGTGATAGCTCAAGAGGTAGTGCACTCTATGCGTAGAAAGTCTGGCAATAGAGGGTTTATGGCCATAAAGGTTGACTTAGAGAAGGCCTATGATAGACTTTGTTGGGATTTTATCAATGAAACTCTTTGTGAAGCTCATATTCCGCCGGACCTTATTCAAGTGATTATGGCTTGTATAACATCTGCCTCTATGCGGGTTCTCTGGAATGGGGAGAATACAGAGTCTTTTAAACCTTCTAGAGGGGTCCGTCAGGGAGATCGTTTATCCCCTTATCTCTTTGTGCTTTGTATTGAAAGACTCAGTCATGGGATCCTTAATGCTGTTGCCGCGAGGAAATGGCGTCCTATCACTCTATCGCGAAATGGGGTCCCTTTGTCCCACCTCTTTTTTGCTGACGATCTTCTTTTGTTTGCTGAAGCCTCTGCTGAGCAGGCTAGTGTTATTTCGTCTGTGTTGGACTCCTTCTGTTACAGTTCTAGTTCGAAGGTTAATAAGTCCAAAACATTAATACACTTCTCCAAGAATGTAGGTGATCGCGAGGCTAGTGCTATTTCGGGGATGCTTGGGTATTCGGTTTCTAACGACCTTGGAAAGTATCTGGGAGTTCCTCTGCATCACTCTAGAGTTTCCAGTGGTATGTATCAGTCAGTCCTTCAAGCTATCCCCATCTATGTGATGCAAACAGTTAAGCTCCCCAGTGGAGTGCGTGATAGAATTGACAAAGCTTGTAGAGGCTTTATTTGGAGTGGTGTCTCTCCGCAGCAGAAGCTCAGTATGGTGAGTTGGCGGAATGTTTGCAAGCCCAAATCTATTGGTGGCCTTGGTTTTAAATCGTTATCTATGATGAATAAGGCATTGCATATGAAACTGGCTTGGGGTTTTATTTCCTCTCCCGAGAGTCTTTGGGTTACAGTCTTGAGAACAAAGTATGGGGTTGCTAATGACACCCTTCCCGAAACTTTGCACACTCGCTATGGTTCTCATCTTTGGAAGTTTATTGGCACAGTTTGGAGTGAAGTTCTTGCTAGCCGAAGGTGGTGTTTAGGCAATGGTGAGTCTGTTCGGTTTTGGTGGGACCTTTGGGTTACGAAAGATATGCCGTTGGCAGCCTATGCCATGGATACTATTCCTGTTAATATCCTTGATTGTAAGGTGTCGGTTTTTATAAAGAATGATAGTTCTTGGTGGTGGGATCAATTCGAGCATTTACTTCCCAATAACATCATTCTTCAGATTGCAGCTGTGCTTCCTCCTTCCCCCATGCATGGTACGGACACCTGTTTTTGGGCTCACTCTAGTACGAGGTTATTCACTACTAAATCGGCTTATTTAATGCTCGCTGGATCAAGTTCGGTTATTGAGGATTACCGCTGGAGGTCTGTTTGGAGGTGGAAAGGTCTCCAAAGTGTGCGTATCTTTCTTTGGCTAGCTTTACAGGACCGTTTGAAGACCAAAACTGAATTGGCTCGGCGTCATATTCCCATTTCAGAGGCTTGTGATCGTTGTGGAGCTTCAGTCGAGGATACTCTCCATGTTCTCCCTAATTGTATGGCCGCCAGGACTTTTTGGCTCAAAACTGTCCCTTTGGAGAAGCGGCAATCTTTCTTTAACTCCAATCTCTCAACTTGGTTATGTGGGAATGTGGAGGACGTGAGTAGAAGTCAGAATATCTCCAACTGGTCGGTTTCTTTGGTATTGGAGTTTGGAGGATTTGGTTTTGGCGGAACCAATTTGTTTTTAACAAGGCTTTTATGGATCCTACGGCTTTATTAGTGGATGTTTCCCTGCGTACTGAGGAGATGAGCAAGATTCACAACCATTGTTTGGTCACGAGAAGGTTAAAGATTGAGAAGTGGATTCGGTGGCACCCTCCCGATTGGCCTTGGTGTACTTTGAATACTGATGGGGCTCATAAGGCCAATGGTGTTTCTACTGCTGGTGGCTTGATTCGCGATTATTCGGGAATTTAAAGTGGAATTCCTAAGTTTTTAATGATGTATTTTGTGCAAAGAGATTCCAAGTAACCAATTTGTTGTGAATTTTTGAAGTTGGAAAAGTAGTGCTGGAAATTTTTTATTTTTAGCAGCATGTCTGACTTCATTGATTTTTCTAACTATCCAAATGATCTTTGAAAATTTGAATTTTTTTTAAGTCCTTATCATGTCTACTTATTGTATATGTAATTTCATAATTTTTGGTTCAGTATAAAAATGATTAAAAATCGTTACATTGGGCTGCTGCAATTCTGGAGACTGCTTTCCAGAATTGCAATGCCTAATGGTAAAATTATTTTAGTCTATTAAAAGGTTTGAAAATGACCTATATGAATATAATATAATCTTATGAGTCCTGTATCATTTAAAGTTTATTTGATTAATTTTTGTTGAGTTGACATTAAGTTATGGATTTTTGAAGTGCAAAATACAAACCTTAAAGTTTCTAAACAGGTTTGTTGGCCTCTTGATATAAGTTCGTTTAAAATAGCTTTACAACTTCAAAAATTCTAGAAAGTTGATATATTGTTTGTTGATGTTTCTACTGTTATAAAATCAATCGATCTAATTTTTATGAGTTTTATTAAATATTTTACAAATTTTCTAATTCAGCGACCTCTTTTTTTATCACGGTTGGACAATGTGGATATGAGCATGTAAAATTCTTTTCACATTATGTTTCTGACTTTTATTCTTTTTTTTTTTTGAATTTTCATATGAAATGCTACACCTGTTTATGGTTTCTTTTCTTAATTGTTATGATTTTCGGACATATGATTAGCTTAGTAAAAATCAGCTTATATAGGATGGCTAGGTTTAGACTAGCTTTGATGGTTTAGTGCTTATGATTAGGCTTGATTATGTTGGATTTATGTCGAGGCCAAAATGAGTAATAATATTGATAATAATGTGTCTTGATGTTTTAGGATGAGGATAAGCTTGTGGTTGAGGTTACTGTTCTTTTTATTGCTGAGTATCGAGGTAAGTAGATTCATGAATATGACATGTATTTCACTATTAAATTACTTTAATTTAAGGTATGTACTATGTCGAATGAAAAGTATATAAAACTGATTTTTACAATATTTTGTTAAGTAAAATCATTTCTTTAAAATTATTTATAACAAAACTTTATTTATTAAAAACATGTTTTATAAATTGTCTTTAAAATGAAGACTTTTATTAAATTGTTTTAAGTCAAATACTTTGAAATAATTATCAATTATTTAAATGTAATTTAAAGAAGCTTATAAATGATTAAAAGTTCAAGGATAATTTTAAATGTTTTGGCTCATTTTCCATAATAATGTTATGTTTTGTTATATTATGCTATGCTATGGAAAGCTAGCCAGATTTTGTGCACATACGATGATAATGTTAAGGATTCTGGAGGGATCACCGAGTCTACAGGAGATACAATGTGACATGAGCTAATTACGTTTTATGTGTTTAAAATGCTATTATTATTTTTAAAGGATTAAAATGACTTTATGATGTTTTGATTTATATGTGTTAAATGATGATTTACAAAGGTAATTTCCCTTATTACTGTGTATATCTAAGAAATTCAATCAATTATATTTTAATAATTTTTAGTACTATACATGAATTTACTTACCGAGTTGACGGCTCACCCCTCATTACAATATTTTTGTAAATAGAGTTAGATGATATGAGCTTATGGTCTTAGAAGGAAGAATAAGAGCTTGGTTTCTTTTAAGGAATAATGCTACGTTAATAAGTTACGAATATTTTAGTTTCCTTTGGGATGATACTTATTTAAGGATATGTTATTTCATTATTTATTTTCTTTTGGAGGTTTATAACATTTATAGTTTAGATATTATTTTGAAGGTTTTAGAAGTGAGAATGATGAAATGTAGTTTCCCTTTAATTTCACCGTAATACCTTGTTAGTAGAATTGGGATGTTACATTTGCGTCATGACCCAACCCAGAACTGGCGAGATATTGTCTGCTTTGGATCTTAACAAAACCCTCACAGTTTTGTTTCTGGGCCGTCCATATGTCCTAAAACACATCTTGCCAATTAAGATGTGGATCACTCCTTATAAACCCAGTATCTCTCTCGTGTTTTGTAGATGTGAGTTTGCCTAAGGTATTACAGCTGTAATTCTATGCCTACTATTACTATGCCTAATCACTCCTAATTTTAACAATTCTGCTATTTGAATACTAAATTCTCCCATGTCTTGTGGACTATAGTCTCCTTTAGCTATTTTAATATGTAAATTTTTTTATGTCCAAATGAGCTTTAAATTTATTTCTATCCCAATATTTGATTGGATCTTCCCTTAAGACTTGTGTAGTTTCTGCTAATCAAATTATTTCTTCTAAATTCTGTTTTTTATTTTTTTAAAAAAAAATCTAGTTCTTTTTATCTGTATATCTATATTTTTTAATATAAAATTAAGATCGCAAAAATCTTCTAAATCTAAATCATAAAAATCTATTTCTTTATTGATGTATGGTCTTTCTAAATCACCTAAGAAATTATCTACATGTTGTTTACAAGTTTCTATTATTAGATCATACTGAAAAATGAAATAATTGCAGATTTCTATTTCTAAATCATGTCACCACAGTCTGCATGTAACTCTGAGTGAACATGTTGATGTCATGAAAAATGAGAAAGATAAAAATCAGTTCGGGAAACAATTGCTCTTTTAAAAAATGTAACATAATTACAATTGATTAATATACCACCTTTACTACTACATACAAAATTTAATCCTAGAATGAATTCATATTTGTAATTTATTCAACTAACCCCATACTTGCAGTAAGGGATGATATTCATCGAATGCATTTTCTACTGTGTAGAAACTCATTTGTGCATCTTTAATACATTTATCATACCTTAATTTAGCTCTATTCATTTGTTCAGTAAATATCGGTTGTGATAATGCTTGCAAATAATCTGTTGAAACTAAATTAATATCTATATGAGGCTTGCTACTTCTTGTATCTATCATGGTTAATAATTCTATGGTATTACCATTTCTAAATTTAATCTTACTAATAATACTAAATAAGGAATTTGTCCAAATCTTAGAATGTTAATCTAGACATTCGTCCAAATCTTCCTACTTTGTTTCAATAATTGTTTATTCTTTTGCCTATTTTGGTTCGGTTCTAATTCAAAGATTTTCTGTCTAAAATCAAAGTATTGTTTTTCTAACTGAAATTTTAATCTTTCTATTTCTAATTTTAATCTCTCGATTAATTTCTAAATTCTAGGTTTCTATAGTTTGCTTAGATTGTTGTATTTCTACAGGCTAATTTTTATAGGTTTTAATTAAACAAAATTTGCAGACTTCTATCTTACAATTTTTCCATTTATATCTAAGTTCTATATTGGGAAAAAGTTTACATATATGAATCTAACATTATTAGATCCCTTTTTATGTACAAATCCATATTAACATTCTATTTTTCCATCTAGTTGTTCTAGGTGTAATCCTTATAGATCTATATTCATAAAACTATAATCTTTATCATAAGAATCGATAGATTGTTCAGAACTAGATTCTAAATTTAAATGTGTTAGTTTTAAAATTTCATAATCGCTAATTATACTACAGGCTTCACTATCATCACTACTTATACTTATTACATGATCTTCTAAGTTATGTATTAGATTTACTCGTTCCTCGAAATAGTCATTTCTTTTGTTGGGACAAGCATTGATAAGATGTTTTGGATCTCCATAAATGAAACAAGTACATTTATTCTTGCTAGGCTTCTTAACATATCTATCACTCTTTTTTTCATTTCTTATATGTTCGACTTTTCCTAAGAAATTTTCTTTTATTACCGTATTATAGGGCTTAAAATATTTTTTTATACTTTTTCTTTCAGTACTTTTGGTCTCTATATTATTGTGGAGTATAAATAATCTTTTTAAAGAACTCATAAGACTACTTTTTGAGAGTCTTTTGAATATTGGCTTGTACATTTTTTTCTCTAACCATACTATAAGAGAATACTATTCTTGGTCCTATTTATAAACCTTTCTTAAATTTTTTACTCTTCCAATAGTTTTCTATTTCTCTTTCTAAAATTCATGGTAACTTTCTAAAATATTTATAGTAACTTTCTAAAGTATTTATCTCTTATTTTTTCATCAAATAACTTACCATTTTTGCTGGCCGTTAATGCATAATTATTGCTGAATTCCCTAAGGTATTTCCAACTTGAAAATTGAATTTGGTCGAGGTCTCCTAAAGTTATATCTTGTATTTGCCTCTAGTGGGATCGACTTCTATACATATTTCTCTAATAAGGCTTGTAAAATTATATGGGTTATTTCCTAATACTTTGGTCTCTGAGACTTTTTTAGCAAAATCTTTGTTATAAGTATTGTACCAATTTCCTATTGTTTCTCTTAATAAAGTCTCTAAAAGTTCTCACATATCATCACTATGAGTTCGGTTTTGTCAAGCTCTAACTGCATTTGTTTCCCACCTATCTATGACTTTTGGCCATACTTGTGGATCCCACACTACTAAATTTGATATGCTACCAGAATAACTTGGTTTTGGCAATGTTCTAATCTCATCTAGAAGTTGTCATCTGCTATAAGTTTTATAATCTTTATTATTACTACTGCTATAATTTCCTTAAGTTATAGGATATCTACCTCCTAGGTTACATGTCGTATCTCTTGGTACTGATTGGCTAAAATTGATTCTAGCATGTTTGGGTGGATTAGTAATGCTGTCACTTGCTTCTTCCATAACATCATCTATTTTGATGGATTCTTATGTTTTAAATATCATATTGGCTTTTATCTTTCCTTCTATTATATCATCTATATATTAAGTATTATATTCTCTTTCTAGAGCTTCTGCTGCCTGATCATGACTCGTTAACATCATTAGTTCATCATATCTAAAATTGACAATTTAATTCATTTCTTTCCATATAAATTCTTCTTTTATAGTCATTAAAGTACTTTCTATTTTTTGTAGATCATCATCCTGACTCCTGGTTGTGCCTGCTTGGTAATTATAATTCCCATATAAATTACATTATATTTTGGTACTAACATTGGCTTTTCTATAAATTTATCTAATTTCCAATCTAGTCCTGCATCAGTTTCTGCTGAGAAACTTTTTGCCCGAATAACCTTAATTCTTTTAGTTCCTAGAATGTTTATTGTCTTATTATTATCTAATTTGTATTTAGTTGTGCTATTTTCATTAAATCTTCCTATAAATCCTGTGCAAAATTAATAAATTATCTTCATTTCTTTTCATATGGCAGCCTCCAGTTTTTATTCCTTTTCTTTAATCATGTAAAAAGTGTTAGCTTTTACTAAATAGTCAAGGGTAAAACATACACTTCCTCCCTTATTATTCATGTCTAGTTCTATACTTCCTAAAAGTCCTTGTTCTATATTTGTAAATCGATTGTCATAAAGACAAACTAAGGCTTTGCACCTACATTCTCTCTATGTAATCCTTTTACTCCGATTATAACTAATCCTAAATGGGCCTATTGGAGGTCATTATTACTAATCTGATTATAAGAATGCTTATCTATCAAATCTAATTTTATCATTTGATCCTCATGTGTACATGACACATATATTTCGTTATAATGTTAATATAGTAAAGATTTGCTAAATAAAATTTTCTTTTTATATATTATGTTTAGATCTAATTTATTTGCTCGTCTAAATCCATAAGACTTTCTATTTTAATATCCTCATCTTTTTTTTCTTTTACTGAATATTCTTTTTAAATAATTACCTTCCAATTTACTACCACTAATTATCTGCTTGCCTTTATCGATTAATAATAATATCTATAGCTCTTAGTTTTTATAAGTTGAAGGCTTCCTATATCAGTGTTGATTTTAATTTTTTCAAATCTTCCTATCAATCTTCTAATTTTAAAGCATGCGTTACTTCTGAACTCTTAGTATTGTGTAATTGCTTTAATTTTAATTGTCCTTCCTCTAATCTTGAGATTTTATCAAATTCTACTATATTTTGATCTTTTATAAAATTTAATTTTTCTTCTAGATATTTTAGAACTTCTCTATGTTCTCTTAAAGTATCTATGACTATTTTAAAATTCTTATTAATCTTATCAAATTTTTATTTCAAATTTCTACCTAAATTAACTATCAAATCTACTAAACTATTTAACGGAGAAATTTTTGTATGTTGATTGTGTCTAAAATTGCCATCTATGTTACAATATCTATCTAAAGTCGTCTTCTTACTATGATAAGTGCTAAGTTCTAAATCTAAATATTCTATTTTCTTCATAAACTATTAGACCTTCTAATTAGAATTAACTAATTAAACCATGCTCTAATACCAGTTCGTCCGCTTATCTTTTAGCTTAATACTAATGCAGGAGTGTAAATGACTAATTTGTAAACAATTAAAAACTTTAGTAGTGTAACTATTATGAAACTCACCGTTCGGTACTTAATGATGTTCTCTTTGTGGTGAGAACATCGTTTTCAGTATTAAAATAGAAAGTGAAGTTTATTTTTCTCAATAGGAGCAGAGGTGAATGCGAAGAACTCGAGCAAGGAATAAGCATTAGAGCATCTTCAAAGCTCACGAAGCTCAAAGCCGAAAGAATTCAAGCATGCAACAAGTCACTTAAGATATTCAAGTTATTAAACACAGCATAAAGTAATCATCATCAACAGAAGATGATCAAGAAAAGCTTCGTCATGAACTGAAGAAGACGATCAAAGAAAGGCTTCAATACTATCAGTTTATAGAAATTCATCTGTGAAGATTGAAGATGTACATTTTACATAAAAGACTGATGTCCAAGCCAGAGAACAAAAGATTATGAGAGAGCGACGAAGAAGAACACAAAAAGCTAGTTGAAGAGACATCTAACACAGAGAAAAGAAAAAGCAGCAAGCACAAGATGTTACTCAAATTTCTGACTACACCATACGCCAGTAAAGCATCCCGAAATAAACAAAGACCCAAAGAGAAATGCTGACAAAGACTACAAGAAGAAAACGCTCCTCCATGCTAATACGGTGATTTGTATGAGGGGGTGCGACTTGGGAGCATTTGATTATGATAGAATTTGAAATGAAATATACTGTAATAGTAATAACCAAAATTTACTCGTTTTATCTTGACGCTCTTCCACGAACTTCTTGAGATTGAGCCGTCGTGTCCTGCATGTTTACCCTGTTCACTGTTGCTTTTTTTTTTGAGAGACTGTTCACTGTTGCTTGCTCTGCCTCTTTTGCTTTCTTTGAAGATTGAGGCTTCACCTTCTTTCGGTGATGTCTTTCCATCCTAATAAAAGCAAAGAGATGTTCAGAGGACTTCTGGGAAAGCACTTTTGCAAAACTTTAGCAGTTCTGATGAACCATTCATACCAATTCGAAAGGTTAAAAAAAAGGAAAATGACCCAGCAAACTATGTTTAAACTATGAAATGTCTCCTTACATGTATTATGAATTTGATGAATAGACTTCTCATGCTGTGCCAAACCCATAAACAAGCAAGGATCTAAATATACTATCAAAACACAAGTCAAACACAAGAATATCCATTAAAGAAGCTCATACTCTTCCTCCGCACCAGATGAACCAAATGTTAGGAAGGGACAAAAGCTCGCTCTATATGCTGCGCGACCATCAGCTTTTAGCTTCATTCTTGGACCCATCTAATGCAGGCAGCAACTTGTAAGGCCACAACCGCCCACAAGCTTCAATTTTGAAACGTTTCACATATTCTAATAATTAAGAAGGAAATTTGAACCACGTACAGGTTAAACTATGAACGTACATAGACAAATATTATGTGATATTCTTGGTGGACCTTCATTTAATAGGAGAGCCTGCACAGCAGCAAGAGCTTTTTGGTCTGTAAAAGCTTGATTTATTTTACTTATTATACCAACGGTCCCGGTACCTGTCGTCAAAGTAAGTTCCCAATTTTATCTTGGGTTACAAATCCAAAAGGTACCAGCAAAAGCAATTTAAGACAATACATAAAAAGTCTAAGTCAGTTAACCATCTCCCTCATGGTCCTTGGCAAATCTAAGAGCTTGAGAAGAAGCAATTTCAGATGCCTATGCTCTGCACATTCACCAACCTACACAAGGGCATAGCAATTTGTGATATACCTGCCATACCACGAAAACATGCAGAACGCCACATCAATTTGAAGTGGATCAAGGCCTAGAAACATTAACACTCACCATTGACTTGTCTATAATTCGTTATGTTGATCCAAACCAGGCAAGTCAATTAATTTCAATGGAAGTGCTGGAAAAAAAATAAAGTCAGAAAAGATCACGAGACATGGCACCAAAAGAATGGTTTACAATCCATTTGTAAACCCATGCCTCGTAAATTGCTTTACGGCTTACCACTAATTCGACTTCCACTTTCACAATTTCCTGTGTCGAACTGCACAGCACGTCAAAATACTCTCTTAGATTCAATCAGAACTTGAGCTCTAGAATCATCAAAATAGCTGACTTTACTGAGAAGTTTCCAATAATCCAAATAAATTTTTGACCAAACAACAGGTCAAGCCTCTAGCTCAAGATAACATGCAGGAAAACGCAAGTCTGCAATCAGTTAATTTTGAGGTGAAAAGAGTCATCTTCGGGTTCAACAGGTATGATAGTCAATGCACTTTCCCCCAAAACTATTGCACAGAGAGTAGGCCAAAACATTTTTTACTAAGATATTAGACAAAGTCCGAACAGATAGAACAATGTAAATAATAAATAAGCAACCTGTACTTGTGTGAAATTGTGTTCAATACATCCCTCAAAACTTAACAAATCAAATTTTATTCTTATAAATTTTCGAAACTGAAAAAGAAACTACAAATGTATAATTTAAAGAATATTAATCAGCATATAACGTATTTTCAAATGTTAAATTATGTTATTACATGCATAACTATTGGGATTCATAGCCCCTTTTAACTTTACAGAAAATTTGACACGATTTTCAACCTCAATTCTCTCACTTAAATTCCTTAGGAATTGCTTTCTTTAGCAAGCAGAGCACAAGAGACCAGAAACTTGTATTTGAAAAATAAAACTTGTATTTGAAAAATAAAACTTGAATTGATTATTTTGTTTGTTTACAGACCATTGTCCATTTATACACAAGGAAACAAAAGTGATAGCTGGCTAAAAATAACAAATTCAGATAAAACAAAATAATCCAGCAATCATTAGCCAATGATATGATGCTTCCAGAATCTTCATCCATTCATTCCATGTGCTGGTATTTCTCTGTGTAGCAGTTTTGCCACCTCATTGAATTTGCATCAGCTGGTAAATAGGTGTAGCTTAGGTGGCATGCCAATGTGTCACATAGCTCAGCTGATGACTTGTCATGGCTGCTATCTTCAACACCCTCTCTCAAACACAAGGTTTTGTCAAACACCTTGAGTTTGCTTCTGAAACAGCTGAATTTATAGTAAGGTAATGGCTTGGTTAGGACATCAGCTATTTGGTCTCTGCCTGCAACAAAACTGATTCCAACTCTCCTCTTGCTACCATGTCTCTGATAAAGTGTAGATCTATCTCGAAATGCTTAGTTTTGGAGTGAAACACAGGATTGGTTGCTATTGCAGCTGCACTTGTGCTATCACTTAGGATTGTTGGTGTTCTTTGCATTTCTATTTTCAGCTCACTTAGCAGAGAACCAATCCATGTGAGTTCTGTGGTGCAAAGAGCCATTGCTCTGTATTCTGATTTAGCCGTAGATCTAGCAAATAAGCCTTGCTTCCTTGAACTCCAAGCAATGAGATTTCCACCCAAGAATACACAATAACCACTGATAGATCTCCTGTCATCCAAGTCATTTGCCCAATCTGCATCCGTATAAGCTATTAGATCAAAGTACTCTGATCTTTTGAATTTCAGACACATGTTCATGGTGCTTTTGAGATACCTCAACACTCTTTTGCATGCTATCCAGTGAGGTTGCCTAGGATCAGACATGTATTGGCTAAGCTTGTTCACTGAATAAGCAAGCTCAGGTCTTGTGAGTATTGAATACTGCAGGCTACCTATAATACTTCGATACAATGTGGGATCATAAAACTTTTCTCCTTCATTTTTCTTTAGTTTCTCTGTAGTACTGAAAGGTGACTCAATTCCTTTACAGTCACTCATCTCTATTCTGGCAAGCAGATCTTGTATGTACTTGGTTTGAGATAACAGAATGGCATTTTGGTTTCTGTTCACCTGAATCCCCAGAAAGAAGTTCAGCTCCCCCAAGTCTTTTAAGGCAAATGCTCTATTTAAATTACTGACCAGCTCTTCAATACTACCACTGTTGTCACCTGTAATGATGATGTCGTCAACATAAATCAGCAGTATAACTATCTCAGATTTTATTCTTCTATAGAATAGTGAGGTATCACACTTTGAGTTTTCAAATCCCCAAGAGTTCAAAGCACCCTTTAGTTTATCAAACCATACCCTGGGAGCTTGTCTCAAACCATACAATGCTTTCTTTAATCTGCATATGTGATTAGGCTTACTTTTGTCCACAAAACCTTCAGGCTGTGGCATGTAAACCATTTCTGTCAGCTCACCATTCAAGAAGGCATTATTTATGTCTACCTGCCTCAAACTCCAATCATTGTTTACTGCCAAGGTGAGAATGATTCTGATTGTTGCAGCCTTAACAACAGGGCTGAAAGTTTCTGTAAAATCAATGCCTGGAATCTGCAAAAATCCCTTCACCACTAGTCTGGCCTTATATTTGTTTATGGTTCCATCTGGATTCTCTTTAACTCTGTACACCCATTTATTTCCAATCAACTTGCAACTTGAGTCACTTGGTACCAAGGTCCATGTTTCATTTTTCAGCAAGGCATTGTATTCATCTTCCATTGCCTTTTTCCAGTTTGGTTCTTTTAAGGCTTCTGAGGTGTTGAAGGGTAATGCAGTCTGTGGTTGGGTAGAAGCTTGGTATATCTTTGGTTTAAAGATACTTGCCTTAGATCTTGTTACCATAGGATGTGATGGTATGGCTTCTTTTGTGTTTGGAACTATGATAGGAGATGTAGATTGGTCATTTTCTTGAGGTTGGTGATTTGTATAGGGAGAGGACATTTGATTATTTGACATCATATCATTGCTCAAGTTCTGATGTGTCTTACCTTGGTCAAGGTTCTGGAATTGTTCTGAAGCTTCAGGAGTTTCCAGAGAGTGGCCTTCATCAACTGCTGTCTGAGTGTTTTGAGGAGTATCAAGAGAAAATGACACAACCTGAAATTTTTCTAAGAGAGTAATAAAATCATTTTGACTTGTGGACTCTTGTCTGCTGAACTTGGTGTCATCAGAGAAAGGAAATGAGCTTTCATTGAATCTGACACTTGCAGAGATATATATTCTACCTGAGTGATGCATGCAAACATATCCCTTGTGAGTTATGCTTATTCCTAGCAATGTGCATTTGACAGTATGGAAATCAAGCTTGTGTTTGTTATATGGCCTCAAAAATGGATAGCATTCACATCCAAATACTCTGATTTGTAAGTAATTTGGTTTGTAATGGTAAAGCAATTCAAAGGGGGTTTTATTTCCAATAACAGGTGAGGCTAATCTGTTGATAATGTAGGTGGCATAAGTGAAAGCTTCTTGCCAGAATTTTAATGGCATTTTGGCTTGTGCCAGCAATGTGAGTCCAGTTTCTACCACATGTCTGTGTTTTCTCTCAACCTTGCCATTTTGTTCATGTAGATATGGACATGATTGTCTCAATGCTATGCCCTCTTTGTCAAGAAAAGCCTTGAATGGTTTAAATTCTCCTCCCATGTCTGTCTGTAATGCTTTAATTCTCAAATTCAATTGGTTTTCAATTTGGCTTTTAAAGGTGATGAATGTATTGAGAGCTTGGGATTTTGTTGTCAAGGGAAACAGCCAGGTGTATCTTGTCATGTCATCCACAAAAGATATGTAATATCTATGTCCATGACTTGAGGGAATTGGTGCTAGTCCCCATAAGTCAGCATGAATCAATTCTAAGGCCTTGCTGGTTTTAATTTCTGTGCTTTTAAAGTTTTGTTTAGATTGTTTTCCATACTGACATGCACAACAAAATGAAGGAACAGAATTCTTGTTTAATTTAAATTGATTACAAGACAACATGGTGCTTTTCAGAGCAGACTCATTTGGGTGCCCTAGTCTGAGATGCCAGAGATCAATATCTTTTAAAGCATCATTGCTTGATCTATCAATTTCAGAGGACTCAACACAAACATTTGCTAACTTGACACTACTCAAATTAAATGACAACATAGACACTGGATTGCTGATGTAATTTATTGACTCAGGCATGAAGGAAGAAGATAAGACAGCAGCATAACGAGTTTTGTTCCCACTCAGGTGAGTAGGTAAGCACAGCAGTTCATAAAGCCCCTCTCTAGCCACTCCTTTCACAAGAATTTTCCCTTGCCTCTTGTCCTTAATAAAACACACAGATTTTTTAAATTCGATATCAATGTCATTATCATGCAATAATCTGGAAATACTAATGAGATTTTTAGTGATGCTTGGCACAAATAATATGTCATTCAAGGTGATGTGTTTATGTGGATTTAAAGTGGAAAGCATAGAGTTACCAATGTGAGAAATCAGGAGTTTTTCACCATTTCCAACAATTAGCTTTTCATTACCTTGATACTCAGAGTTGGTGTTTATGTTGCTAAGGGCATTTGTCACATGGTTTGTGGCACCACTGTCCAAGTACCAGGCTCCACTGCTTTGGCCATCAGTTGCAGCCACATATGCACCTCTTGGTTCCCTCATTTGGCTTGGTTGTGGCACATAATTCTTTTTGAATCTGTGCCAGCAATCAGCAGCCGTGTGTCCCATTTTCCAGCAAATTTGACAAGGCCCCTTAGGATTTGCACCATCATCATCACTTACAGCTTTGCTCTTCCCTTTGTCATGAGGATTCTGATTTCCTTGACCATGACCAGAACCATTGCCAGGGGTTCTGAAGACTATGCCAGGTTGATATTGATTTCCAGCCCTGTTCTGGTTGTTCCAATTTCTTCTCCCATTTCTCATTTGTGTGTAGTTTGCTTCTATAGTTCCTGAGCTTAGGTTGTGTTCAGTTTTGTTTTCCTGGCTGAGAAGCATGCCATAGACTTCAGAATGTGAGGGACTTTCCTGCATTGAATTTATGCTAGCAATTACTGAATCATATTCTGATCCCAAACCAGCAAATATACACATGATAAAGTCATCATCACTCATATTACTCCCTGCTGCCCTAAGAGTATTTAATATAGACTTCATTCTAGAGTAATACTCATGAATGGTTAGTGAGCCCTTTTTGATGGTCTGGATTTGTGTTCTGAGGTGTAGGATTCTAGCTCTAGATCTTGCACCAAATTGATTGGAGAGAGTTGTCCACACCTCAAAGGAGGTGGAACAATCTACCACAGTGCCCAGTACATCCTCACTAAGTGAAGATAACAGCCAACTTAAGAGAATGTGGTCCTGCTTTTTCCAGACTTGGTAATTTGGGTTAGGTGTGGTGATTATTGTTTGATCTTGTCCAAGGTTTATGAAATCTCTAGGAGGGCAGACATGGCTGCCATCTATGAACCCCTCAAGTTCATTTGCTCTAATGCTGGAAATCACTTGTGATCTCCAGAGCATGAAATTGTTTTGATTTAGCTTAATGGGAGTTGTGAACACATATGTGCTGCTGGTAATGTGTTGAGTGGGTGAGGGTGAGTTGTGACTCGAGTTTTGTTCAATGTTTTGAGGAGTGTTTTGATTTTCATTTTGATTCAAGTTTTCCATCTGGTCGTTTGCTTGTGTGCTGCTGCTGCTTGCCATAGCTTTGAAGATGGCTCTGATACCAACTTAAATTCCTTAGGAATTGCTTTCTTTAGCAAGCAGAGCACAAGAGACCAGAAACTTGTATTTGAAAAATAAAACTTGAATTGATTATTTTGTTTGTTTACAGACCATCGTCCATTTATACACAAGGAAACAAAAGTGACAGCTAGCTAAAAATAACAAATTCAGATAAAACAAAATAATCCAACAATTATTAGCCAATGATATGATGCTTCCAGAATCTTCATCCATTCATTCCATGTGCTGGTATTTCTCTGTGTAGCAGTTTTGCCACCTCATTGAATTTGCATCAGCTGGTAAATAGGTGTAGCTTAGGTGGCATGCCAATGTGTCACATAGCTCAGCTGATGACTTGTCATGGCTGCTATCTTCAACACTCTCCCCTTTATAAATATTTCAGTCTTTTGGGGTGTGGCTCCTCTACTTCCTTTCGGTTGAAAACTTTGCTTGGATCTTCCATTGAATCCATAGAATCTGAGGCGTGAAATAAATGGATCCCACATTTTTTCACCCCACAACAGTCCAAAGTTTCAGTTTCAGAACCCAACACTTTCTTAAAATAGAATTGGACTGCCTCAGGAACGCAATTGTATTCCCAACAACCATTTAGATCCTGATGATTGAAGAAATAGTACCCCAAAAGTAAGTGATCAGGCTCTACATAATTAACTCGCCCCAGATATCTCTGTATGACATGCGGATCACAATCTTTGAGTTTGATTTTGAATTCACAGTAGAATTTAAAAGACCAATCCCTGACATGATGGTCTCGAAATGCTACAATAGCACAGAAAACAAAGCCGAGCACTTTGTTATTACTGAAGCAACTTGGTTGCATCTTCAAGGTTATAGAAGATCCCATACCTTGAGAGCTAAACCACATTGGAATTTCATTCCCAGGTAAAACGACATGGCCTTGAAGAGCTGGATAAGATATCTGCACCACAAAAATCATAATTTTTAAAATTATATTGTTGGCTTTAATTTCAAGGAGAGGGGGAAAAAAATTAGCAAACATTGTATAAATTAAAAGGAAAGAGTTAAAGGCACACCTTTTCCCGTATTTCTTTCCAACGTGCAGTTGCCATTAGCTGAATATTTTGCAGAGCATCTTCGACAATACCTCTGAGCTTCCGATCCAATTTAAAATTTTCGTTCAGGTAAAAAAAGACACATTTATAACTTGAGAATAAACCTGATAATGATTCCAATGTCGTGCAATGTTGTGCATCCAACCAGTATAGATTGCATGGAAGCTTTGGTAAGGATTGAAGCCTCTCACAATAACTTACGAGGAGACTTGACAACTTAGAAAGTCGTATGATGCTTTCTGGTATTCTTTCAAAATTGTTTCTCTCTAGATACAATTCTTCAAGTGAGGACAACAGGCCAAGGCTTTCAGGTAACTCTGTGATGGCACAATCAGTTAGATATAGATACGTTAGACTGTACAAGCCATCAAAAGGTAGTTTAAGACTCTTGAGACTTTTACAATCTCCAAGGTCTAAGACGCAAAGCGCTGAGAGACACTCGATGGGTGAGGGCAGCTCTTCAATTGCAGATCCTGTTAAGCATATCTCTTCCAGAGATTTCAACTTACATAGGCTGCTTGGGAGACTCTTAAGATTTTTACAATCTCCAAGGTTTAATTCCAAAAGCCTAGATAGACATCCGATGGATGAGGGCAGTTCTTCAATTGCAGTTCCATCTAAAAGTATTTTTTCTATATTACCAGCTGATGAGATCTCCGGAAGGCTCTTCAGTTTTGAGCAACCACTTAGATTAAGGATAACCAGCTTATTCAGATGTTGAATCAACGAGGGGTTTGGAGTTTTGGTAAAAATATTGCAGGCAGCCATGATTATCTGGTTTAACTTACCATGATGCTGCATGCTCAATCAAAAAAGAGGCCAAGACATATCATTAGCATGTACGATAATCAAATATTCCTAACACATTGCCAAGATTTATTAAGAAATATCTACCTGGACACTTTCAGAAAGCTGTTCAATATTGCTGTGAGGCATTTCAAGTATAACAAGTTTCTCCGGATGAATATTTGAAGGTAGTGATTTAAATGGATATCCATGCCAGTGAAGATACCTCACTTCAGCAAATCTAAGGGCTCGAAAATCAGAGACTTGACATTTGTTCTCTCCATTTATTGAACTATAAAATTTCAAAAATCTCAATCTACACATCTTTGTGAAAGTATCGGGATTTAGACAAATCTCTTTCACTTTAGACATATCCAAGCAGATGCCCTCAATTTTTTCAGTCCCCTGATCATCAATAAAAGACCATACATTTAAAAGCAAATTTAGAAAATTCAAGCTTGTAGTCAATGTTGGGCAAGCAAACTCTAAGTTGCAAACTAATTCAAGTAATACTAAATTATTAATTATCATTGCCATGTCAACTTGAAATTATAATTCAATACAAAAGATTACATGCAAGTTGACATGGCAATTTTTATTGCTCATCACCTATTCCCAGTTTTTGTGTTTTCAATCACTGTCAATCTTCTATTAATTCTAAAACTCATCATTTCGAGCTTATATAAGTATTTGTATAAGAAATTTGTCAATGCAATATTATTCCAAAATAATAATCCCAACAAAATGCTTACCATATTATATGTAAGAACTCCATATATATCCTCATGATACCATAACCGACTGCGGTTTCCAGGATTAACTGATTCTTGAAGGACAATATCCCTACCCAATTCTTGTAGCAAATCATGCATTGTTATCCTGTCATTGTTTGATATGACAATAAGAGACTTATCAACAAGAACACTTATTCCTATTTCTGGGTAGAATCCGCTTGCATCAAGGAACTTCATTACTGAATATACATCCTCACCTTTAAAGAAACAAGCAACATCTAGGAAAATATTTTTCTCTTTATCATCCAAACCATCATAACTTATTTTTAGTATCTCTTGGATACTTGGATGGAGAATACTTTTCAATTTGTTTATTGCACTTTTCCAGACTTCTTTTTCCCTTCCAAATAGAAAGCAACCCAAAACTTTAAGAGCTAAAGGAACACCTTGAGCATATTCCATTACCTTGCTTGAAAGTTCCTCATAACCAACAACTGGATGGGTTTGTTTGAAGGCATGTCGACTAAATAGCTCAAGAGCATGATCATATTCTAATGCCTCCATCTCATATATTTTCTTCACACCCCAATTTCTAAGCACTTGTTTATCTCTTGTGGTTATTATTATCCTACTCCCAGGCATAAACCAATCAAGACTTCCAATTAAGGATTCTATTTGGTTGAAACACGACACATCATCAAAAACAATTAGAATTTTCCGACGGCTGAGCCTTCTAAAGCTCAGGGCAATATTAGGCATCACATTGTCATCCTGCAATAATTTTGAAAGAAGTTTTAGTTGCAAGCAAGCTAATCCTCCCGGTCTTACTGATTCTTCTCTAACATTTTGAAGGAAACAAGAACCTTCAAAATCACTAGAGATTTTTTCGAAAATAGCTTTAGCAATTGTTGTCTTGCCTATACCACCGATGCCCCAAATCCCTAAAGTGTAAACATCTTCCCATTCAACACCTAATAGAGATTCAATTTCCTCCACTCTAGATTCTACTCCAACCAACTGGTTATTGTTAACACACGGAAAAACTGTAGCCAGTCTCTTCAAAATGTGATTGACAACTTCCTTTACAAGTTTCGATTCAGGCCTGGCAAATACATAAAATAGTAGTAAGTTCAAATAGGAGGGATTTTCACCGAATATGTGTGTGAGGGAATTCCCCCCGTCCTCTAATGGTATGTGATGAATGATAGATTGAAATTGCTTAAAATATGACAGAACCTCATTAATTTTATTAAACTTATAAACTTCTCGAGCTTTTATTAATTCTGTCAAATTTCTTTTGTAGGAGTTTAAAAGTCGGGAAGTCCACAAAACTAGAATTTGTTCAGACGATTCAGAATTTAGCACACCAAATGTAACTACCAAAGATCAATACCACAAAGCAGTCAGTCGAAAAATATTATGATGCCTAAAAAATTTTAAGTATAATTCAGCATATTTAGCTCAGCAAATGCAACAAACACTTTAACTAAGAAGTTAAAGTAACCTTTTACCTAATGTTGAGGGAATGAAAACCAGAAAAACTGGCCGCTTCTCTCAAAGCGTTCCTCCAAGTCTGCAGCTTCACTGAATTCTCCTTAAATCTTTCTTCAAGCTTCGAAAATGAATCCCCAAAAGACCCAGTTTGGTTTCTCACATCTGACGGATCAACGCGATAAAAAACTGGTATCACAATTTGTGCATATTCTTTCCTGCAATCGAGGATCTTTAAAAGTTCATCGAGACACCATCTTGAAGAGGCATAGCCTTCAGAGAAAATGATGAGTGAAATGGCTGATGCTTCTATTGCATTCATAAGTGACTCTGAAATTTCATCTCCTCTGTTAAGTTGGTCATCAATGAAAGTTTCAATACTTTTTTGAGACAAAGCTGAAAAAAGATGGCTGGCAAAGTTGTCACGGGTGTCCTCTCCTCTGAAACTAAGAAAAACATCATACTTACTGTTTCGAGGTTTCATCAAACTCAAACTGGTGGATGGATAAGAAGAAGAAGAAGAAGCAGAAACAGAAGCCATCAGAGTTCAATTGATCTCAAAGATTGTGATCAAATGAAAACAATTATTGACTCAAATCTCAGTTACTGTAGTCTTGTACAGAGATTATAACGATCTTGGAACCTACCAGGTGGTTTCTTGATAATTTTCATCTCCTTCCCTAAGCAATGCTTTGTTAACTTTTAGTTGAAACTATTCCGCGTTATTCAAGTGTAGAAAGAAAAAGTGAATTCTAGCTAAAAAGGTGAAAGGTGTGAATTCCCCAAAGGCACGATAATTTGGACATGCACAACTTTAAATCCTACTCTTTGCTTTACTGACAAGTTTGTCGGACCATAACTATTGGCAATAGGGTCCTGTTCTAGGCTTTTCTATTAAAATGTGAACTCTCAATTGCGAAAAAAAGCTATTTATTTTTCTAAAATATTCCATAAACATGCAAGAGAATCCAAGGAGAGATATAACACTAAGACAGCGATTGAACTGTCAAAAAAAAAAAAAAAACCTACACAATTGAGACAACAGCAGAACTGTTTGCCTTTTTTAGTAGCAGAATCTTCAACAGAGAAGTAAGTATATGAAATACAGGGCCATAAGAAAGGGGGCATAATAGTTAATATTTAATATATTGGATTTATTATTTTAATAGTTTCTTTATCTTTTAATTTGACTCTTTCTTAATGTAATTATTTTGTATTTGAATTGTATTGTTATAACACCCCAATTCCACTAATAAAATACTATCATGAAATTGAAGTGAAATTGCATTTCATCAATCTCATTTCTAAAACACCAAAACAAAATAAGTTATAAAATAACATATCCTCAAATAAATGTCATCCTAGTGAAAGCTAAAATACTCATAAATTATTAACGTAACATTAATCCCTAAAAGAAATTGGGCTCTTATTCTTCCTCCTAAGACCATAAGCTCATACATCATCTAACTCCGTCTACAAAAATGTGATAATGAGGGGTGAGTCTTCAACTCAGTAAGTAAATTCATGCACAATACCAAAAAACCATCAAAATATAATTATTTGAATTTCTTAAATATACATAATAATAATAAAAGAAATTACCTTTGTAAATCATCATTTAACAAATATAAATAAAAACATAAATTCATTTAAATCCTTTAAATAAAACAATAGCATTTGAAACACATAAAACATAATTAGTTCGTGCTACATAGTATCACCTATACACCTGAACCGGCCATATCACATCATTCAGGGTATTGTACCCCGCGAGAATTATTAATATTAACATCGTATGTACACAAAATTCAACTAGCCTTCCATAACATAACATAACATCACTACGGAGATTGAGCAAAAACATTTATAACCATCCTTGAACTTTTAATCATTTGTAAACTTCCTTAAATTACATTTAAATAATTGATAACTATTTCAAAGTTTTTGACTTAAAACAATTTAATAAAAGTTTTCATTTTTAAGACAATTTATAAAACAAGTTTTTAATAAATAAAGTTTTGCTATAAATAATTTTAAGGAATGATTTTACTTAACAAAGTATTGAATTAGACTAAACAAATCAGTTTCATATACTACTCATTCAATATGATACATATCATATTAACAAAGTATCATACATGAATCTACTTACCTTGATCCTCAACAATAAAAAGAACGATAACCCCAACCTGTCAACCATGAGCTCACTCTCGTCCTAAAATATCAAGATACATTCTTATCAATATTTTTACTGATTCTGACGTTGATATAAATTCAACATGATCACGCCTAGTCATAAGCCCTAGACCATCAAAGCTAGTCTAAACTCAACTATCCTATACAAGCAGATTTTTACCAAGCCAATCATTTGTCGGCAAATTGTAAAATCAAAGAAGAAAACCATAAACATGTATAGTATTTCATATAAAAATTCAAAAAAAATGAAGAAAAGTCATAAATGTAATGCAAAAGGAATTTTGCATGCACATATCCACACTATCCAACAGTGATAAAAACAGAGACTGCTGAATTAGAAAATTTGTAAAATATTTAATAAAACTCATAATAATTAGATCACTTGATTTTCCAACAATAGAAAAATCAACAAACACTATATCAACTTTTTAGAATTTTTGAAAATGTAAAATAATTTTAAACAAATTTATATTAAGAGACCAGCAAACCTATCCAAAAACTTTAAGGTTTATGTCTTGCATTTCAACAATTTATAACTTAATGCTAACTCAATGAAAATTAGTCAAATAAACTTTAAATCATAGAGGATTCATAATATTATATGAATATAATTTTTTTATAGGTCATTCTAAAGCCTCTTAACAGCCTAAAGTAATTTTACCATCACCCATCATAATTTTGGGAAGTAGTTTCTGGAATAGCAGCTGTAACACCCCAATTCTATTAACAAGGCACTATGGTAGAATTGAAGTGAAACTGCATTTCATAATTCTCATCTTTAAAACTTTCAAAGTAATAACCAACAATAAATGTAACATCCAAAAACTAACACGTGCGGAGCACGTGAAGAAGGAGGTTACTTACAAATCGTAAACCTTACTCATAAATTTCAAACTGAAATACCTCAAATTCTTATTCAAATAAATCCATAAATTCATACGTCTAACACAAATAATCTCTCCCAAAACATAACAATAAAAAAAGTCTCAAACTCTAAATTACAAGTTCATAATAGAAATAAACTGAATAGAAACATGAGTCTATTCCTCTTCTTATTCAAATAGCAAATGGAAAGGAAATCACTAACTCCAAAGCTACGCACACCTCTTAAATGGAACTTAATATGTAAAAAGTAATGACAAGGGGTGAGCCATCAACTCGGTAAGTAAAATCATTCCTAACACACTAGGTTTTTTCGTTAACGAAGATATTGCAAGCCTTCTTTTTAGTAAAACATATTTCATAAATTCATAAATTTTATAAAAGAGATATCACGATAACATAACATAAATTCTTAATAATTCAGAATATCCAAAAGCATATTTACTTATGAAGCAAATCATATAACACGTATACAGAAAACAAAAGGTTAGCTCATGTCACATAGCGTCACCTATAGTCCCAGTAACCCGGCCAGAAACGGAATCAGAATATCGTGTTCACACTCAGAACAAAACCCAATACTAGTCCAGATAGATATATCGTATATTACGATCAGAATCAGAATAAAAATCAGAATAACTGTAACACCCCAAAAATTACCCAAGAAAATACAAGGGTAAAATTGGAATGAAAACCTCACATCTTTTATCCTTCTTAATAAATCTCAAGATAGACAATTATTATTCATACTCCAATTGAATCCTTACATAAAACATCTGAAATAAAGTCTCCAAAATAAAGTTTCTAATCCAAAATAAAAAGTCTAGCCAAATTTAATCTTTAAAGCAACTCCAAAGATCCACTAAGAAAAATTCTCCATTTAAGCACCCAAGCCATATTTCTAATCAATCTGCAAAATATTAGAGACGAGGAGTGAGCCGTCAACTCGATAAGCAAATCCATGCACAATATTTGAAAACCTTTGTCATGTATCGTTAAACATTTTATAACAACATCTTCATTTAGCATAAGGGGTGGATTCATATAAAAACATTAAAACATTTATAAAAACATTAAAGCGTAAACATTGGTAGCTCATGCCTCGTAGTCATCATCATTCATCATTCATCATTTAGGGTGTTGTACCCCGCATTGTTCCTCATTCAGAGTACTATACCCCACATTGTTCGTAACATCCTTGTGCACAAGATCATCATCATACCAGCAAGCTGGCCATAATATTTCATAACATCATAACATTAACATCATATACATTACTACGGACTATGAGCCAAAACATTTTTGAATCCACCATACATTCTTTCATAAATAGCATTTAAAGTCTTCTAAAACATTTAAGAACCTTTCTTTGATCATTTAATTCTTTTAGGAAATTCTTTAAGAAAACATTTTGTTTAAGAAAACTAATTTCTTAAGAAAAATTCATTTTAAAATAATTTTATATAAATTCATTTAAAAGTGTTTTTATTTTACAAAATTCATTTAAATATTTTAGAAATCAGTTTTGTAAAAATTTCTATTTAAACATAATTTTTGTAACATAAATTGCATTTATTATAAAGCACATCATGCATGAATCTACTTACCTTGATCCGTAGCAATCAATTCAATACCTCAAGAATAACCAACGAGCTCACCCTCGTCCTATAATCATCATAAAAATATTCTTATCAATATCATCTCTAACCTTAAACATAATCCCAATCATCCTTAAATCATAGACACTAATACTACGTTAATACTTATACATATTCTAAACATATCCTATACTTATGAGTATCCTGCACATGCTGATTTTTAATAACCTATACACATGTCGGAAAACCATGAAAATTTACAGAGGCACTGTGAACATGCATAACATTGCAATATTTCACAAAAAATCAGCACAAGTCAAAATCGAGTCAGAATATTGACCTTTCACCAAAGTAACAAAAACTGTCCAGCACTGACCAAAACAGACCTTTTCTATTAAGAAAATTCATAAAATATTCTTTGGTACTCGAAATAATATGCTTCTTTTTTCTAATTACAGAAGACACATTCAAAAAGCATATAATTAAAATTCATAATTTTTGGACTCCTGAAACTATTTTAAAACGTTTTATTTCCGAGAACATCTAACCCGTCCAGAAAATTCCAGATTTGAAAACAGAATTTCAAAAATTCGTATCTTTTATTTTACATGCCCAAAAATCGCGATTCCAGTTTTTAAAGACAGAGGAAAGATTGAAATTTCATTATAAAATCCTAAGATGGCCTGTAATATTCATAAACTAGCCCAACTGTTACACGTTTCAGCTTCTGAAATTCTGGAAAACAGTTTCCAGATTTGCAGCAGCCATATGTTACGATTTTTAGTAATTCAACCATAAAGAATAAAACTACGAAATTAAACATGCAACCATAGGAGACATAGATCTGTTGGTACAAAAATCGGCATAATTTTAAAGGATGTGTAACCTTATAGAAAATTTTCCAGAGTTGAGAACCACTGCTGAAAATCGGAATTTTCCAGCACCGGTTACCCAACTTCGAAAACCCATAACAATTTGCATACTCAGACAATTTCAACACAAAACCTATCAATGGAAAGCCTAGGATGTCTAGTTCCATGATATGTAAGATATTCACGTGATTCTAAATAAAGAAAACGATTTCAAGTAAGGAATAGAGAGTATTCATATCATCACAACATTACAAACACACACATATTACCCAAATCATACTACAAGTAATTAAAGGCAAACAATTCCATAAAAATAAATTATATAAGTCGAAGAAATACTTAATACCTTAAGGCAAACACTAAGAAAAGAAGTGATAAAACTTTCTTTTCTTTCTCCAAAGACTTATATTTCCTTCTTTTCATTCTAGGGTTTGTAACGGTGTAAAAATAAAAGACGGCTTCTTAAAAAGATGACTTTCTCTTAAATACTTGGTAATTAATAAATATTTTAAAAAATTAATAACTTATGGAACTTATTTAAAAAAATCCGATAAATTTTACTCACACACAAACACTCAATAATAACTATCCTATTCAATTTAATAAGGGCAAAAGAGGAAAAATAAATAAATAAATAAAACTAGGCGTTACAATAACTATGGACAATGAGCCAAAACATAATGACTTATATGTGGCACTTTGCACTATATGTGGCACTTTGCGACGCTTTGGCCTTCAAGAGGTGGCCCCTATATAGTCCCAAGAGGTGGCCCCTGTACAATCATAAATAATTAAAAACATTCATAAGCACAAAAATATTCGTATCAATTTCATAAATGTCCATAACAACAATTTAGGCTTGCAAAATATTTTATAAATAAAATCATAAAAGTAGGCATGTAACAAAATAATTTGCATATTTAAAAAGCATTTGTTAAATACTTTGTTCGAAAGAATTTAGGTTTGAAAACATTTTCATAAACTAATTTTGTTATGAAAATCCATTAATCTTCTAAGTAGTATAAAAACATTTATACTTATAATAATAATATCAAAATACTGATACATATCCAGTAACTAGGAATGAAGTTGCTTACCTCGACAAAAGAATTTGAATTAACACACCTCTATGCTTCTAAGAGCCTCAATCACCTCCAACACCTTAAACAAATACAAGGTATGACAATTAATAACTTATTCTAAGAACCTGGTTTTTCTAATTTATACATGTGCAGGTCTGATTCTCAGACTTTTAACTCTTAATCGAAAACTGAGAATGACATAATATTCTACAAGACTATTCTGGACATCCATGGGTACCTCATGTAACATTTTCAATAGGATCTGATACCAAAAACATTTTCAAAACTATTTATTACTAGACAAATTCGAAACTGTTTTCACAGTACCTTAACCAAACAGAATGGGTTCTGAGATTTTTATAAAATACAATACTGATCAGAAACTTATAGAATTAAAACTGGGAATACTAGACACATATATTAACTTCCATATACAAGTTCATAATTGTTAGAGTTCATTTGATAGTACAAATAAATTTCTCATTCTGATCACATTGCTGAAATCGCAGTTTTCCAGTGCAGTGGTGTCTATTTCGAAAATACATATAAAATTGAAAACGAAGTCGAATTTAATGAAATAAAATTTATTCACGAATCCATACATGTCTAGTTTCCAGAAATATAAATTTCATGAGAAAAATCGTTCAGAAGATATAGGTTTAAATTCGAGATACTCATGCTGTCCAGAATTATCCTGTGTGCTTAATACGTCAAGGGTTGATTAACTAAACTCATAATAAATAAAAAACCCTAAAAAAAGCCTAAACACGTTCTAAATATCATGCATTATGATCTATAAAAATCTAAAATCATGCCAGTATAAACCCTAGATAGAGTGATTTGAAATCTTATGGGGAATAAGGGGAGTAAACTTACCAATTGCTTTGATTCTCTTCTAAACAAAGGCTTGAATCCTAGTGTTTGGGTAAGAGCGTAATGAGCAGCAAAGAAGAAGAAGAAACGTCGTGAATTTAGGGTTATGGAAGAGGAAAAATATGAATTTATAGGGAGTCTTAAGTAACCCTATTGAATTTGGAAAAATAATCATTTTCCAAAATTATCTCATAAATAACCCTTATTTATAATTTAATATCCCTTTCTAATAAGGGTTATAGGCCACACATGATTCATAATGAAAGCCCAATTTCCATAATTTAATGTTATGGAAATTTGCGGCGTTACAATAAAAGTTCTAAACCTATAAAAGAATTTAAATAAATTCTAAAATAACATATCCTCAATAAATATCATCCCAAAGGAAGTTAAAATTGTTCTTAGATTATCAACATAACATTAATCCCCAAAAGAAACAGAGCTCTTATTCTCCCTCATATGACCTTGAGCTCACATAATCTAAGTCTATCTGCAAAAAATGTGGTAATAAGGGATGAGCCGTCAACTCGATAAGTAAGTTCATGCACAATACTAAAAACTATTAAAATATAATTTAATAAAACTTCTTAGATATACATAACAATAAGAGAAATTATCCTTGTAAATCATCATTTAGCAAAAATAAATCACATCATAATAAAGCCATTTAAATCCTTTGAACATAACAAAAGCATTTTAAACACATAAAACTTAATTAGCTCATGCCACATAGCATCACCTGTAGACCCGGTGAGCCGGCCGTATAACATAATTCAGGGTACTATACCCCACGAGATTCATTAACATTAACATCATATGTACACATAATCCGGCTAGCCTTCCATAAAATAACATAACAAAACATCACTACGGACAATCAGTCAAAACATTTAAAATCATCCTTGAACTTTTAATCGCTTGTAAACTTCCATAAATTACATTTAAATAATTCATAATTATTTCAAAATATATTACTTAAAACAATTTAATAAAAATCTTCATTTTTAAAACAATTTACAAAGCAAGTTCTCAATAAATAAAGTTTTGTTGTAAATAATTTCAAAGAATGATTTTACTTTAAAAATATTGAAAAAGACTAAACAAATCAATTTCATATATTTTTCTTTTAACATAATACATACCTTGAATCAAAAGTAATAAATACATGTACCATGCATGAATCTACTTACCTCAATCCTCAACAATAAAAAGAATGATAACCTCAACCACGGCTCACTGTCGTTCTAAAACATCAAGGCACATTCTTATCAATATTATTACCCATTCTGACCTTGTTATAAATCCAACATAATCAAGCCTAGTCATAAGCACTAAACCATCAAAGTTAGTCTAAACCCGACTATCCTATACAAGCTCATTTTTACCAAGCTAACCATATGTTTGAAAATTGTAAACTCAGAGAAAAGAAACCATAAACAGGTGTAACATTTCATATAAAATTCAAAAAAATGAATAAAAGTCAGAAACATAACGGAAAAAGAATTTTTACATGTAAATGTCAACATTGTCCAGCAGTGATAAAAACAGAGATAGCTGAATTAGAAAATTCATAAAATATTTAATAGAACTCATAAAAATTAATTCACTTGATTTTACAAAGTAAAAACATCAAGAAACAACACATCAAATTCCTAGAACTTTTAACTATTTTAAACGAATTTATATTAAGAGACTAGCAAACCTGTCCAAGAACTTTCAGGTTCATGTTTTGCACTTCAAAAATTCATAACTTAATGGTCACTCAATGAAATCAGTCAAATAAACTTAAAATCGTTGAGAATTCATAAAATTATATGAATATAATTTTTATAGATCCTTCTAAAGTCTTTTAACATCTAAAATAATTTTATTATCAGCCATCGCAATTCTAGAAAGCAGTTTCCAGAACTGTAGCGGCCCAACATAATGATTTTTAATAATTTTTGTACTCAACGAAAAATTATGAAATTAAATATGCAGTAAGTAGACATAACGAAGATTAAACAGAAAAATCAACATAATTTGCAAACATCATTTGGAATTTTCCAGCACCACTGTTCCAACTTCGAAAATTCACAAAAAATTGATTACTTGGAATCTCTTTGCACGTAATATATCATTGAAAACCTTATGATGTATAATTTAATTTTATGAAAACTCCGTGCAGAAATGAAATCAATAATAAAGGAAAAATAATAATAAAATCACAGCAGTCATGTCTCATCATACCTAGCTAGTCATTCATGATAAAGAGAACAATGTGTGCTTTTATTATCAAAAACATAGATTAGAGAACATGTACTAGAGGAGGATAATTACCTCAAAATTAATTTCAAACGTGCATAAAAAAAAAAGCCTAGAATTCTTTGCTTTTATACGGTTATTATGTTAAAGAGTTTTAATTGTAGAGAGAAAGAAAGAGTTTGAGTTTTATAAATATACTTTTAAAAAAATAAATAAATAAAAGAATTATGCTTTATCTCAAATAATGCTAATTCAAATAATTTAACACAAACAAACGATAAACAACTAAACAAATAAGCATTAACAAACAAACAAGGAACAGTTATTATAGCAGTAGCCCAACATACCGATTTTAATAATTTTTATACTCAACCAAAAATTATGAAATTAAGCATATAGTAACTAGACATAATGAGATTAAAAGAAAAATCAAAATAATTTTCAGACATCATTTGGATTGTCAGAAAAATCGGCAAAATTAGACCTGCTGCTGAAAATGAAAAATTTCCATCACCATTGTTCCAAATTCGAAAATTCATAAAAAATTAGTTATTTAGAATCTCTTCGCACAAAATATGTCATTGAAAACCTTCGGAATTTCTATGGAAACTTTCGTGCAGAAATTGTCAAAAAAATAAAGGGAAAGCGTAATCAAATCATAGCACTCATGCCTCATAATGCTTAGGTAGTCATGTTATTCCCTAAATCTTCATAAGAATCCAGATTAAAATTATTGAGTACTATAATTTCGAAAGCGTACCTGAATCCATCGTTGTTGCACAAAGATTTCTTGATTTTAAGTGATGGTCTTCCAATCTAATCTCTTCTCCTTGATTAATAATTCTCGTTGAGAGGATTTTTTGAATTACTAAGAGTTAAGAGAGATAAGGGACCATAACCTCCTTTTCAAAATAATGTAATCGACAGTTTTAATAAAAAAACCGTTTAGCAGTTATCATGTGTTTATTATCACTTCAGCCCCTCATTAAAGTGATAATTAAAACTCTGGTATCTATGCATTTAACCCACAACAATTATACCCTTAGCCATTTAATTAGTATTAAATAGATCACATAATTATTAGATAACTAAATAATAGCACACACATTTTATTTGTTTCATGTGTGGCCCCGAATATTAGATTAATTAAAAATTAATCTAACAATCTCCCACTGGGCCACAAATGAAAACAAAATGTGTTTAACTTAATGAGCTCACAAAATAGCTATTATGTCCTTAGAGTATATTTGGGCAATCTCGTCCATTAACCACATTGATATAGGATCATAGCGGCCTTTGTTACATTAGTCGTAACTCAACCCATCAATAGTCACATATATCAATACAGTTAAATGACATAGACCGATTGTGGATACATAGCATGGAAATTACATGGAATGTGATTTAAACATGTCTATTCCCAACTGGTCATACTTTAATTTATTGAGATCTAAACTTAATTATCCTAACAGAGTGTAAAGAACTGAAATACTTTATTTCTGCATAAAATAATCCGAATTACATAATTAAAATCCAAAAGCCACACATAGTAAATAATACAAACTCTCACTAAATCTGAATATCCTCAAGTAAAATCACACCCATATGAGCAATGTGCTCATGAAAGACCTTAGGTGGCAATCCTTAGTGAGCGGATCCACTATCATGGAGTTTGTTCCAATGTGCTCTATAGATATTTGTCCACTCTGCACTCTTTCTTTCACAACAAGGAACTTGATTTCAATGTGTTTTGACTTTGTAGAGCTCATGTTGTTGTTGGAATATAAAACTATTGACTTATTGTCACAAAATATCTTGAGTGGTCTTTCTACACCCTCTAGAATGCGTAGCCTAGTGACAAACTTATGCAGCCATATTCCTTGATTGGATGCCTCATAACATGCTACAAACTCTGCTGCCATAGTCGATGAAGCTACGAGTGTCTGCTTGGCAGATCTCCAAGAAATTGCTCCACCAGCCAACATGTAAATATAGCCTGGTGTGGATCTTCTACTCTCTTTGCATCCAGCAAAATCAGAGTCGGAATACCCAATGATCTCTAATTGATCCGATCTCCTGTATGTGAGCATGTACTCTTTTGTCATCTGTAAGTACCTCATAATCCGCTTGGCTGCTTTCCAATGATCCATGCCAGGATTGCTTAAATATCTGCCTAACATGCCAACTATGAACGCAATATCTGGACGCGTACATACTTGAGCATACATAAGACTCCCTAAAGCTGAAGAATAAAGAATCTTTTGCATTTCCTTGATTTCAAGATTGGTCTTAGGGCATTAACTAAGGCTGAATTTATCTCCTTTGGCGACATGGGTGTCACTTGGTTTACTGTTTTGCATGCCAAACCTCTTCAAAACTTTATTGATATAGTTCCTTTTTGACAATCCCAGAATACCCCGAGAACGATCCCAATGTATCTCGATTCCTAAAACAAAGGAGGCATCACCAAGATCTTTCATCTTCAAATGTTTTGATAGAAAACTCTTGGTGTCGTGCAGTATGCCTATATCATTTGTGGCAAGCAATATGTCATCAACATATAAAACCAAGAATATATGTTTACTCCCACTGAACTTGTGATACACACATTCATCAATAACATTTGCCTCAAAACCATATGAGATAATTATTTGATGAAACTTAAAGTACCACTGATGAGAAGCTTGTTTAAGCCCATAGATGGATTTGGTTAGCTTACAAACCATATTCTTTGGATCTCCTGACACAAAATTTTCTGATTGTACCATATAAATTGTTTCATCTACGTCACCATTGAGGAATGCTGTCTTAACATCCATCTGATGTAACTCAAGGTCAAAATGTGCAACAAGTGCCATAATTGTCCTAAAAGAGTCTTTCGTAGAAACCGAAGAGAAAGTCTCTTTATAGTCAATTATTTTCTTTTGAGTAAAGCTTTTAGCTACAAGACGTGCTTTATATCTCTCCACATTACCATTTGAATCTCTTTTAGTTTTAAATATCCATTTACAACCAATGGGCTTCGCACTAGAAGGTAATGCGATAAGTTCCCAAACTTTATTGTCTTGCATCCACTTGTACTCTTCATTCATGGCTTCAGTCCATTTGTGAGAGTTGGAACCTTGCATGGCTTGATGGAAATTGATTGGATCGTCTTCCATCACTCCAGTTTCATCCCCATATTCCTGAAGAAATACTATGTAATCATCCGGAATTGCATTTCTCCTTTCTGTCGTGGATCATCTTAATTGCACAGGCTCTTGAGGTTGTTGAGTTTGATTCTCATGAACAATTATCTCATTTTGAATGAGGGGTTGAACAACATTGTCTAATGATTGAGGATCCAAATTTACTTCTTGCTTAATGACAGGTATTGAAACCTGTACATTGTCAAAAGCAACATTGGATCTCTCTTCCTCTTCAAAGACAATTGTCCTCACTGGATTTCTCTCCCCAAACTCAACATCCTAAAACAATACTGCAGTTCCCGTCTAAAAAATTAATTGTGTAATAGAATCATAAAACTTAAACCCCGTTGCTTATAGTTTTGGAATCCAATTCTTTTCATGAGGCCTGTAAGGCCTCGCTTCAGCTGGACATCCCTAAATATGTAAATGCTTTAGACTAGGCTTTCGACCCGTCCAAAGCTCATATGGCGTTTTAGCAGCCACTTTAGTTGGCACTTGATTTAAGATATAAGCTGCTGTTTTGAGTGCTTCACCCCAGAGTGATTCTGGTAAAGTAGAATAACTAATCATACTCCTCACCATATCCTTAAGAGTTTGGTTTCGTCTCTTAGATACACCATTCATGCTAGGTGATCCTGGCATGGTATATTGAGGGACAATTCCACATTCTTCTAGGTATTTAGCAAACGGTCTTGGGCGTTGTTCACCTGAACCATCATATTTATCGTAGTATTCACCACCACGATCAGACCTGACGTTTTTAATCCTTTTGTTGAGTTGTAACTCAACTTCGGCTTCAAACATTTTGAACACATCCAAAGACTGTGATTTTTCATGAATTAGAAATATATAGCCATATCTCGAATAGTCGTCTATGAATGTAATGAAATACTGTTGACCATTCCAAGTAGCTGTGGAGAATGTTCCACAGACATCTGTATGAATTAATTCTAAGACGTCTGAAGTTCTGTAGGCTCCTAATTTCTTACTTTTGGTTTGTTTTCCCTTGATACACTCAATACAAACATCAAGGTTTGTAAAATCAAGAGATCCTAAAATCCCATCAGACACTAATCGCTCAATTCTAGCTTTAGAGATGTGACCTAAGCATTTGTGCCATAATGAGGCTTAATTTTCTTTCTCTAATTTACGCTTTGTACTTCTGGAACTAAAATGCAGGTTTTCATTATAACTTGAAACAGTTTCTAACAAATATAGATTGTCATAAGCATTAAGCAAACCGGTTCCAATAACATTAAAATTGATAGATAAACTAAATTGTCTGTTTACAAATGAACAAGAATAACCAGATTTGTCCAAAATAGAAACTGAAATCAAATTCCGTCTAAAAGACGGAACAACAAAAGTATCTAACAAATCCAAATAACAACCAATTTTCATAAGTAATCTAAAATGCCCAATTGCTTCAACTTCTACCGTCTTGCCATCTCCTACATAAATGCCTCTTTCAGCATCACTTGGCGGCCAATAGCTCAGGCAACCCTACAGTGAAACACAAATGTGAGTAGTAGCACCCGAATCTATCCACCATGTGTTTCTTGGTATTGAAGCTAAATTAGTTTCAGAACAAACTAAAGTAAGAAATGTACTTTTCTTTACGCGCCATGCATGATATTTTTGACATTCCTTCTTCACATGTCCAGGCTTGCCGCAGAAGAAACAGCCATGCTCGGCCTTTGGTTTCTTTGGCTCTGGACCCTTAGAAGCAGCAGCTTCACCCTTTTTCTTTCTTTTGCCCTTATCTTTAAAAGTGCTTACAATATATGCATATTCAGTTTTCTCTTGCTTCAGTCTCTCTTCTTCTTGCACACAAAAGGAAATCAATTCATTGAGATTCCACTTCTCTTTCTGACAGTTGTAATTGACTTTGAATTGATTAAATTGTGCTGGGAGAGAAATAAGGACCAAATGCACAACCAAATCATCAGATAGGTCGAGCCCTAATGCCTTAAGCTTAGAAGCAAGATGAGACATCTCCATGATGTACTCCCGAACGTTTCCCTTGCCTTTATACTTCATTGAAATCAAGCTCGCTAAATGCGTACTTGTTTCAGCCTTATTATTTTTTGTAAAACGTTTCTGAATTTCGGCAAGAAACTCACTAGCACTTGTAACCTCATCGATTATAGCACTCCTAAATACTTCTGGAACACCGCGCTTCATGATCATAAGACTCATCCTGTTAGATCGATTCAACTTCTCATAGTACAACACATCCTCAGATGTACTATCATCAGTGAGTTCGTCCAGCTTAGGGTGTCTGAATGATAAATCTAGATCCATGCAACCTAAGAGAATCATCATATTCTCTTTCCAATCCTTAAAATTAGTCCCATTCAGAACCGAGATACTATTCATATTTATAGATATAGAAGTAGCAGACAAAAAAGCTGAATCGAGAAAAAAAGTAAATAAAATATAAATAAATAAATAATGCTCACATTAAACAACTCAATTAATAATCTTTAAAATTTAAAAGCAAATTATAACAATTCAAGATACCTAGCACAACATTAGTAACAAGTCTTTGGACTATAATACTAACTGTAAATGGTACTCTTGTTGCAATGATCAAATTTTGACAATAAGTTATGTCAAGTAATGAACCTATCTTTGGATTAGTACATTACTCACATTAAGTTATCCTAATAATCGTCATAAATTTACCATCACAAGTGTGTGTGCAATTAGGCCAAATATTAACCTTCCTTAGGGTCGATTAACATCCGCAGGAATTTCACAAACACAAACATCTAACACCCCAAATAAACTAATCTACACAAGAGATATCACTTTGGTGACTTCCCGCTTTAATTAGTATATTTTCAATGTTAGACCAATAATTAACATAAATGTTACAAAGCATTTTAATTTAAAGATTATAAAACCGGAACTGTACAAATCAAATTGATTTGATTTCATTAGCATATTATATATTTGCCCAGTTTGAAACCAATTATAATGCACTTAAAACATGGCCACTGAAAGAATTAAAAAAACTCAATTCATGTGATTGAATTTGAAATCATTATTAAACCCGAAACCGTGACATACATGGCCACTGCAACTTTATTGATTTGATTTAATTTAAAATTATAATTAAACTGAAATCGAAATTAGAACATGCATGGCCACCGAACTTAGAATCAAAGCAAGATCTTGAAACTTTGCACATGATTTCACGTGTGCAATCCACCAATAGTTTCGTTTCGTCATGAGGCCAATAAAACCAATTCAACTATTCCCGATAACTAAGTCAAGGATTAACAGTTTAATTCTAATATAACCATTAATCAATAATTACAACTCAATAATCTAATCATAGATGAGGCTCTGATACCACTTGTTATTCCCTAAATCTTCATAAGAATCCAGATTAAAATTATTGAGTATTATAATTTTGGAAGCGTACCTGAATCCACCATTGTTGCACAAAGATTTCTTGATTTTAAGTGATGGTCTTCCAATCTAATCTCTTCTCCTTGATTAATAATTCTCGTTGAGAGGATTTTTAGAATTACTAAGAGTTAAGAGAGATTGGGGACCATAACCTCCTTTTTAAAATAACGTAATCGACAGTTTTAATAAAAAATCGTTTAGCAGTTATCATGTGTTTATTATCACTTCAGCCCCTCATTAAAGTGATAATTAAAACTCTGGTATCTATGCATTTAACCCACAACAATTATACATTTAGCCATTTAATTAATATTAAATAGATCACATAATTATTAGCTAACTAAATAATAGCACACACATTTTATTTGTTTCATGTGTGGCCCCGAATATTAGGTTAATTAAAAATTAATCTAACAAGTCATTCATGATAAAGAGAATAATGCATGCATTCATCATCAAACACATAAGATTAGAGAACATGTATTAGAGAAGGATAATTACCTCAAAACTTCTTTCAAATATGCTAAAAGAGAACCCTAGGATTCTTTGCTTTTCTAGGTTTAATAGGAAGAGTTTAAGTTTATAAAAACACTTGCTTTTATACAAATACATTATACGATAATGATAATATTCTCTGATAATTTATTTTAAAAACAAAAATAAAAAATTATACCTTATCTCAAATAATGCTAATTAAAATAAATTAACACAAACAAACAATATACAATTAAATAGATTAGAATAATCCAACAAACAAGGAACATGTGTTACAATTTCTCCCCAGTAAAAAAGAATTCATTCTCAAAATTTAGTATGTTACCTCAATCATCAACAAGTTGAGGATACTTTTCCCTTATCTCAACCTCTCGCTCCTAAGTAGCCTCCTCTACAGTATGATTCATCCGGCGAACCTTTACTAGTGGAATGACTTGAGTTCTTAAGACTTGCTCTTTCTTGTCAATAATCTCCATTGGTTGCTCTTCGTAAGTCAAAACATTCGAGATTTAGAGAGGTTGGTAATCCAATAGGCTTAAGATGCTTGGAGGCAAGGTTATTCAATAAGCAATTGTACAAATCCTCTCAATAATCTAAAAATGCCCAATAAACCGTGGGTTGAGTTTACCTTTCTTTCAAAATCGAAAAACACCATTCCACAGTGAGACTTTCAAGAAGATATGGTCTCTAATATGAAACTCCAGATCTTATCTATGCCGATCAACATAACTTTTCTATATGTTTTGAACTATACGGAGACTGTTGATAAGCTTAACCTTATCTGCAGTAATCTAAACCAATTTTGGCCCTAATAACTTGCTCTCACCAACTTCATCCCAACAAATGGGTGATCAACACTTCCTCTCATAAACAGCTTCAAAGGGTGCCATACTAATGCTAAAGTGAAAGTTGTAGGCAAACTCCACCAAAGGCAAGTGATCCCCCCATCTATCTCCCAAATCCAGTAAACAAGCTCGCAACATGTCCTCAAGAGTTTGGATAGTTTTTTCTTACTGACCATCCATCTTAGGATGAAAGGCTATACTAAAACGCAACTTAGTACCAAAACTCTTATGCAAGCAGCCCAAAAGCTTAAAGTGAATCGTGGATCTCTATCTGAAACAATAGACATTGGCACTCCATGAAATCTCACTACCTCTTCAAGAAATAGCTCTGCCAACTGCCAAAGTTTGATGGTACTTTTGACTGGTAACACCATCATCAACTACTCTAAACTCAGAACAACCACTTTTTACTTCCTCGACGGTCTTCTGAGTTTAGGATCTTCCTTTTGTGCTGCCTTGATTCTATCTATCAAGGTAGGTTGAACACTTAAGTGATATAAAACATTCGTCTCACCACATGTAACCAATTCAATTCCCATCTTTCTGAAGTCCTTCTATATATGGCCTTAAGTAGTAATCATATGTTCTAACCAAAGAAGAGTTACAGCGGGCGAAGTAGGAACCCCATAGAGCCCATCTTCAAAGGGGCGTAGCACTTGTTTTTCACTCTCAAGACAAGACAATGGTATCTCTCTTCTTTCCCGTTCTTTCTTCGGAGGTTAGGGCAAAAGCGCTTTCCTGCTGATTTCAAGTGAAGTACTCAAATAAAAACTCTATAGCTATTTATTTGCCTACTTACTAGACTGATATAGGCTACCTGAGCAGGATTATCCTGCTCATGCCTCATAAAAAGAAAATGGTGGTAGAATGATAAAAAAAAAATTCTATAAAGCCCTCTCACTCGCCAAGTGGACATAACGTAACCACAATTATGCATGTTTCGGTATGCTAGCATATGGGAATTTGTTTCAATATTCCATGGACTCGTTAGTCACCCTTCATGATTGGGGTTGGTTGGCGAGGTGAGGTCTAACCGGATAACTTCCTACTCAGAGCAACGACCACTACATTTGCCTTAATAGGATGGTAATTGATCGAATAGTTATAATCCTTCACTAGCTCAACCATTTTCTTTGCCTTAAATTTAGCTCCTTCTAGGTGAACTAGTACTTCAAACTCTTGTAGTTCGTATCGATCTCACAAGTCTCACCATAAAGGTTGTGTCTCCGGATCTTCAAGGCAAAAACTACAGTTGCTAGCTCTAGATCATGGATTGGATAATTCTACTCATAACTCTTTAATTGTCGCGAAGTATAAGAAACCACTTTACCATGTTGCATCAGCACACATCCCAACCCTTTTCTAGAGGCATTGCTGTAAATAATGTATCCATCATCATCAAATGAAATAGTCAAAAGAGGTGCAGAGACCAACATGTTCTTCAACTCTTGAAAGATTTTCTCTCAGTCCTCATTTCATTCAAACTTCACATTCTTCCTGGTCAACTTGGTCAAAGGAACTACAAGATTGAAGAACCCATTCGAGAACCCATTCACAAATCTCTGATAATATCCAGCCAAGCCTACAAAATTACTAACCTCAGTAATGTTAGTCAGTCTTGGCCATTTCACCACTTCTTAGCTGGATCAACTAATATACCATCCTTAGAAACCACACGGCCAAGGAAAACCACACGGTCTAGCCAGAATTTACACTTCTTAAACTTTGTATAAAGCTTTTTTCCCTCGAAGTGTTTGAAGAACCACCTTCAAATGCTCGTCATGCTCCTTCATAGTCTTAGAGTACACCATAATGTCATCAACAAACACAATAACAAATCGATCAAGATATAATTGTGATTACTCTATTCATTAAGTCCATGAAGGTTGCAGGGGAGTTAGCTAACCCAAAAGGCATTACCAAAAACTCATAATGCCCATACCGACTACGAAAAGGAGTCTTTGGTACATCATCGTTCTTCACCTTAAACTGATAGTACCAGATCATAAATTGTAACATATGTGAAAATAAATAAAAATGAGGTGGTTAAAAAGTTAAAAAAAGCAAAAGAAGAAGCTGGAAAATAGGGGAAACATATACATGTGTGTGAGAGTAAGAGAGAAGCTGTCAAAATAGACCTAAAAACCCGACCCGTTTGACTCGTGAACGTGACCCAACCATATCTCGCGATTCTAGCCACCACTCTGGCCAAGCAAGGTATCAACCGGAAGCCCATGAGATGCTGATCATACCCCAGTCGTCATTGTCGCTGAAAACTAACAGGATCGCCACCATTACCAACTTGAGAAATCGCACCCGAAAACCCATCACCACTGTCGTTGATTCTACCAGAATTTTGCCACGTAACCACCTTAATTTTGTTCCCCATGACTCCCTCTTCCATTTCCGACCATCCATAGCCACCGGGAGTCACTGTTTCGCTGCTAATCAATTGTTGGAATTTCACGGCTACTGAGCTAGATTCCGGTGTCATTGTTGCGCGTTGGAGCTCACCGCAGGCACTATTAGACTCAACTTGATTGGAACTTTCAGACGTGAGCTTCCCGGCCAGCGTTGACTAAATTCCAGTGACCGTTGACCGGCAAGGGCATTTCGGTAATTTCACACTATAAGGGCAATTTTGTAATTTCTGAGCATGTGGATATTTTAGTAATTCCTGAAATTGAGGATTGGGTATAATTATGATTTCGAGGGTAATTTACGATTTTAGAGTATTTTAACGATTTATGGATTTGAGGGTATTTTAGTAATTATATCGACACGGGAGTTGTAAATTATTGATAGATGTTCGTTTCGGTTATATTGCATAAATTTAGTCGTAATTCCGATTTATAGAAAATAATTATGTTGTTTCCTTGATTTAGGAGGATCCGCGAGCGAGAACCAATTCGCGGACGTGGACAATAACCGAGCATGAACACCATCACTGTGAGTGGAATATACAAAACCTATTTTCATAGTTGATTATGATAGTAAAGTATGTTTGCGAAATAAGTATTTTGAATGTTCTGATTTAATGATTTTCTCGAAATGGATTTTATACACGCATTGATATGATTATTGCTTTTAAAGTAAGAATTAATTTTCAAAAACTACTATCCACTCATTGATCTCACTGAGTTTTATACTCATCCCGTTTTGATTATATTCCCCCCTCCTACCAAGAGGTTGCAGGTACACCAAATCTATCCAGCGACTGTAAATATATTTTGAGTTTTGGCCACGTGATGGTGTTAGAAGATATAGATAATTTTTATTAGGATATCCTGATTGTCTCGTTATTTTGGGATTGTATAATTTTGTTATATTATTCTTTTGGGATTAAGAATAATCTTGAGTAAAACTCAGCATTTTAGTTGAGGATGTTGGTCATTGGAGTTTGTTGTATGTTGAATTATTTTGAAAGTGTTTGTTTTATAAATTTTCAGATTGGGAGTGTTATATTTATAAAGGAGACTGCTGAATTTTTGGCAGAATCTTTACTAATTAGATTATTATCAATCCAATTTGGATAAGGTTAGATAGACTCACCCTGGGGTTCGGGGCAGGTCGTTTCAGTTGGTAGCAGAGTATGGTTTTAGATTTTGTAGACTTTGTTGTCTTAATAAGAATAAGTTTTATCTTTATTAAAGTTAGAATTTATATCTTGTAGGCACCATCATGCTTCGTCGTAACAGTATATGTGGTCGTGGCCATACTAGGCCAGTAGCTGGGTTGACTTCTTGTAGTGTACTTGCGGGGGAAAGTGAACCTGTGAATGAGGGGGTAGTTGAATCCTCCATGCATGAAATTGCACAACAAGCACCAGGGAATGCCCCGAATATTGAGTAGTCATTTGATAGGCTGGCTCAAATTATGACTACAGTTGTGCAAAATCAGACTCAAGCACATGCTGGTAACGCAAACACTATTCGAGCGAGTGAAGAGTTTAGGGGTGAGGAGCTTTAATGGTTCCGGAGAACCACATGAGGCTGAGTCATGGTTTGTTAAGTTAGAGCGCATTTTTGACGTGATGAAGTGTTCAGAGGATGACAGACTATCCTTCACCACTTTCCTACTCGAGGATAGAGTTTACCATTTGTGGCAGACGGTGGAGAGACGATATCAAGGGCATGCTGCGATTACTTGGGCCATTTTCCATAAGGAATTCTACGATCATTATTTTCCTCCTGTGTATCAGGATATTAAACGGAGTGAATTCCTTCAGTTGGTTCAAGGATCTCTGACAGTTGAGGAGTATGAGAAGAAATTTTTAGACCTCTCAAGATTTGCTACATCTGTAGTCGGTAATGAGAGAGAGAGAGATGCAGGCGATTTGAGGAGGGCCTCCAATTTGATATTCGCACCACTGTGACTGCATTACGATATACTGAGTTTGGAGAGGTAGTTGAGGTAGCTAGGAGAGTAGAGCATAGTATTTCAAAAGGACGCAGAGTTTACGCATTGAAGCAGAAGCATAGCCAGAGCTGTGCAGAGGGTGGTTCTAGTAGTGGGCCACCCAAGAGAGGGGGCATTCCTATGAGTTATTCTGATATTACGCAAAGGAGTCAAGGTACAGGCTTCACGGGAGACTCGAGACAAGCTGTCAGTCGTAGCTCAGTGCAACCATCAGTGGGGAGTAATACTAGGAATCAGGGACAGTACGACCGCAGTGGTAGGGGATGTCGTGATGATCGTTCTAGGAGTGTCCAGCAGACTTGTTGCCGCTCATGTGGGAGGAATCATCAGCCTGGAAACATAAGGAGATTATGCCCTACTTTATCTCAGGGTGATAGTTCTACAAGAAGGACAACCTCATGGTATCAGCCTTCCTCTGGTTAGTCTCAGGGTCAGAGAAGAGTGCAGACAGTTGGTTTTACATATACCTCTAGGAGTTAGACAACTGCTCCAGATCAGAGAGGTTAGCCTGGTCGACCTCATACTCAAGCTCGAGTTTTTTACTTTGACACAGCAGAAGACATGTGCTGCACCAGAAGTTATTATGGGTATATTATCTATCCTTGGCCGCGAGGCTTATATTCTTATTGATCCTGGATCCATACACTCCTTCGTTTCCCATACTTTTGCTATGCAAATAGAGCGAGAGCCCGAATTGCTAGATTGTGGTTTAGTTGTTCGTACACCTACCAGAGAGTCATTACTTGCTGAGAATGTGTATCGGGATTATATGATTGGAATGAGTGAACATGAATTTGAGGCGAATTTGATTTCCTTAGACATCCATGACTTCGATGATATTTTGGGCATGGATTGGGTTGAATCTCATTATGCTACGGTGGATTGTTTCAAAAAGGAAGTTATGTTTAAAAAGCAAGGCAAACTTGAGGTGAAATTATATGGGGAGCGCAAAGTTCTACCCTCATGTGTTATATATGTTATTAGTGCAAGGCAGTTGCTAAGAAAACGATGCTCAGCTTATTTAGCTTATGTGATAAATACAGAAGCTCGAGAATTAAGATTGGAGGATATTGCAGTAGTCAAAGAATTTTCAGATGTATTTCTAGATGAACTTCCTGGGATGCCACCTAACAGGGAAGTTGAGTTTTCTTTTGACTTAGTCCTTTGAACATCTCCTATATCTATGGCACCGTATAGGATGGCTCCAGTAGAGTTGAAGGAACTGAAGGTTCAATTGCAAGAGTTGATGGATAAAGGGTTTATTAGACCTAGTGTGTCCCCGTGGGGAGCTCCAGTCTTGTTTGTTAAGAACAAGGATAGGACTTTTAGATTTGCATCGACTACAGTTAGTTGAACAAAGTTACTGTACGCAATAAGTATCCACTTCCGCGTATTGATGACTTATTTGATCAACTCTAGGGGCAAAAGTATTTTCTAAGATCGATTTGCGCTCAGGGTACCAATAGCTTAGAATTAAAGATGTCGATGTTCCTAAAACAGCATTTAGAACTCGTTATGGACACTATGAATTTTTAGTGATGCCATTCGGGTTGACAAACGCTCCAGCAACTTTTATGGATCTTATGAAAAAGGTATTTCGTCCATACCTGGATCGGTTTGTGATTGTATTCATTGATGATATCTTGGTGTATTCCTAAAGCGAGGAGGTGCATGCAGAGTATTTGTGGATTGTTTAACAGCTAACAGTTTAGTGGATGACAGACACGTCAGCAAGTGCGAGTTCTGGTTAGACAGAGTAGTATTTTTGGGTCATGTGAATCAGCTGAAGGTATTTATGTTGATCCTCAAAAGATTGAAGTTGTTGTAAAATGGGAACGGCCTACAAATGTCTCAAAGATTCGGAGTTTCCTTGGATTAGCTGGTTACTATCATAGATTTGTGGAGGGATTCTACAAGATTGCTACTCCTCTGATACGGTTAACCATAAAGAATGCTAAGTTCCAGTGGGATGATGATTGTGAAAAGCGTTTTCAAGAACTTAAGACACGTTTGACCTCAGCACCAGTTCTTCCACTTCCGTCTGGTAATAAAGGATTTATGGTATACAGCGATGCCTCTAGACAGGGATTGGGTTGTGTGTTGATGCAGCATGGCAAAGGGGTGGCTTATACTTCTAGACAACTTAAAAAGCATGAGCAAAACTACCCAGCACATGACTTAGAGCTAGCAGTGTTGAGTGTTAGAAAATGCATATTTATAAAGGAGAAAACCGTCATTTTACATTTCAAGTCTTACTAACAACCCTTACTTTTATGTATTTAACCTTCTTGTGATTTAATTACATGTGTTTTATTTTAATTAAGTATTTTATGTATTTTAGGGGCATTATAGTCATTTCACAATAAATGAGAGATCAGACGGCAAAACGGACATCACTTTTGAACTCAGGACGGTCGAAAACCTTAGGAGGAGCATAAAAGGAAAAATGGCACTGTTCACATGTACGGTACTATTCACGTGTACGATACTGTATACGTTACTGTTCACGACACTGTTCACATAGACGAACCGATGACGTGGCATTGACTGATGAGGTGTCACGATCCTGTTGGACTAAAATTCTTATATACTGTTGATGGTGATGTGGCAGCATATCAGTGGACGAAAAATCTCGCATACGGTGCATGCATCACACAGGAGTATTTTCAACCAAACCGCGTTACTGTTCATCCGGGTCAAACCGCGTTACTGTTCAAAGTCGGGTCAAACCGTGTTACTGTTCATCCGCGTGGTCAAACCGTGGACTGTTGACTGATGACGTGGCGCAATCCTGAGCGTCCAAACTGTTTTTAATCCGATGGCCATGATTTACTCCATGTATCTATAAAAAGGGGGCCTCTCCCCCCTAATTTGATATCTCTGAATCCATTTTTGGGATCCATTTTCTGTAATTCCTTCTCCATCTTGTATTTTCTTTGTATTTTAATAAATTCCTATTTTGCCCCTAGTTCAATTATGAGTGGCTAATTTTCTTTCAAGCTTGGGTTGAAGGTGAAGTCTCAACATGTGTCATGGGCTTTATTTGGTAAATTTATTTTCTCTTCCCCTCTAATTTTTGTGGATGTTTTGACTTCTCGTCGACAAATAATAATAGTCTTGTCTAGATACCGCCTTGGTTACACCGGCTCTCTAGTATAAGGTTATTATTATTTGGCACGATAAGCCCTTAGCACCATATTGATTAGAGCGTGGTTCATGAGGTGTGGATTCCCCCCTCATGATTTAATTGGCATTAATACGGATTATTTAGCCCATGATGCATGTTGATACGGATCCAGATACCCAAGTACGTCAATTTAATAGATTTTCTCTTCAATTTATTCTCTCCATTGCAATTCCAATTTTAGAATTTATTCTCGCCATTTTAATTTAAGTCTTAGCATATTCCAAATCATTTCCACCATAAATCCAACAACCCATTTACAAAATTAATTCTATACACATAATTAAAATCCACCTCCTCGTGGGATCGACACTCGTCACCATTAGTCTATACTACAATAGATTCGTGCGCTTGCGAGTACATTAAAATTTGCACAACAAGCAGCAGTGGTGTTTGAACTCAAGTCATGGAGGCATTACTTATATAGGGCAACGTGTCAGATTTTCATCGATCAAAGAGTCTCAAGTATTTATTTACTCAAAAAGAGCTAAATTTGAGACATGGGAGATGGATCAAACTGATTAAGGACTACGATTATACTATTTATTATCATCCGGACAAAGTAAATGTGGTAGTTGATGCACTAAGTAGAAAATCTTCCAGCTCTATAGCTCACTTGCGAGTGACATATATGCCTCCGTTGATCGAGTTAAGATCTTTGGGAATCGAGTTGAACGTTGATAATTATGGAGCTTTAATAGCAATTTATTTCACGTATTTATTTTTTGTGTATTTTTATAGAAAGGTTGTAATAACGCAATAAGTTTAGTATCGTAATTTCTCCCTCTTCTTTATTTTTATTTGTTTTGTTCTCATCTTTATTTTTATTTTATTTGTTTTGCATGCATGGTCGTAGGTCATTATTTCCTAATCTTGAACCTATAGACCTTGAATTAGAAAAAACACTTCGCACACAAAAGCACATTAAAAATAAATTTGGAATGGATTTACAAGCACCACAGGAGAGGCCATTTAAGGACTATTTTAGTCCCTTAGCTAATTTGAGCACATCATGCATAAGATACCCAAATGTAGCTGCTAGGAGTTTTGAATTAAAACCTAGTGTGCTAAATTGTCTCCCCACATTTTATGGCCTAGAAAATGAGGACCCATATAATCATCTGAATGATTTTCATGCAATTTGTCAAACTTTTAAATATGAAAATTTTTCAGACGATGATATTAAACTCAGATTATTCCCATTTTCTTTAAAGGATAGAGCTCGTTCATGGTTAAATACATTGCCTGCCAATAGCATTTCATCATGGGAACAAATGGTAACAAAATTTTTGAATAAATATTTCCCAGTGCATAAAACCAACGCTATTCGCAGGGAAATCTCGGAGTTTACCCAGAGAGAGGACGAGCAGTTTTTCGAGACGTGGGAGCGATTCAATGGGCTACTCTTGAAGTGTCCACATCATGGGTACGAGAAATGGCACCAATGCCAATACTTTTTGGAGGGATTACTACCGAATGTGCAAGAATGGCTAATGGCAACAAGTGGAGGGGAGCTAATGTCAAAAAGTGCATCAGAAATTTGGGAGTTTTTCCAGCGACAAGCGGATAATTCCCAACAACGGAGTCGATCACTCAGGAATACTAGAAGAATTAAGGGAGTAAATGAGGTTCAAATTGGCGAGTCAACTTCGGGAATCAAAGAAGTCAAGGAGATGGTTGAAGGTCTTGCTCGACAAATAGCTTCGTTATCGACTGCTAAATCAACAGAGCCACATGACCATAACTCATACTCAGATCAAGCCAATGCCATAGGTGTAATGAGAAAACCATCGAATTACAACCCATACTCCAACACATATAACCCTGGATGGAGAGACCACCCCAATGTTTCATGGTCTCAAGGACTCCAACAGAATGGACCAGCAGCTCCAGCTCCACCAATGCAACCAATTCCTCAAGCCTCTCAGCCACCATTCAGACTATACAATCAGAACCAGAACCACTTTCAACCCAGACCATGGGAGGATGCATTCCAGAATTTCAGGAATGTTACTCACTCTACGATTGAGCAACAAAACCGCACCATTGATGGACTACGAAATGAGTTGAGAGCAGGTTTCAACTCACAAGCTCAATCAGTTTCAAGCCTCGAGAAGATGGTGGGACAACTTGCTTCTTCAGTTCAGACCTTGGCAATGACTGTTGAGAAAGGCAAGTTTCCAAGTCAACCAGTGCCTAATCCTAAAGGAGTACATGAAGCAAGTACCAGTTCACCACAACAGCATGGAGAGGTCAAAGCAGTAATGACCTTGCGAAAAGGAAAAGAAGTCGACAACAAAGTGGAGATGCCAGTGACAAAAGAAAATCAAATTGTTCCTGTGAGTGTTGAGGACTCATCACCGGAGGAGAAAGAAGAAACCAACCCACGAGAATATGTTCTGAAAGCTCCATTTCCTCAGCGGTTAGCTAAAGGTAAGAAGGGAAAATCCACAGGTGAGATTCTTGAAATCTTCAAACAGGTAAGTGTTAACATCCCTTTCCTTGATGCTATTAAACAAGTTCCATCTTATGCCAAGTTTCTTAAAGACCTTTGTACTAAAAAGAGAAATATGCATGTTCAAAAGAAGGCATTTTTAACAGAAAACGTTAGTTCTATACTCCAACACAAAATTCCTTTAAAATGCAAAGACCCAGGCTCCCCCACTATCTCATGTAGCATAGGGAACCACACAATTGAGAATGCTTTGTTGGATTTAGGAGCTAGTGTAAATTTGTTGCCTTATTTTGTATTTGTGAAACTTGGACTGGGAGAATTACACCCAACTCCAGTGGTGTTACAGCTTGCAGATCGGTCCACGAAAATACCTCGTGGTATTGTGGAGGACGTGCTTATCCAGGTAGACACGTTTTATTTTCCTGTTGATTTCATTGTAATTGACACTCAACCAATACAGGATTCAAGGAAGCACATCCCCATTATTCTAGGCCGACCTTTCTTGGCAACTGCGGATGCTCACATTCAATGCAGGACCGGAAATATGCAGTTGTCCTTCGGCAACATGACTATGGAGCTGAACATCTTCAACATTGCCAAACAACCTCACAGTGCAGATGATGGAATTGTTGATGTGGATTTAATTGAAGCATTAGTTGATGACACTTTTCTTTCAAACCTTAGTGATGATCCTTTACAAACATGTTTAACTCACTTTGGTTTGGATTTTGATATTGACAGATCGGTCGATGAGGTCAACGCCCTGCTTGACTCAGCACCATCTATGGATACTAATAAATGGAAGTCAAAAGTTGAACAACTAGCACCATCAGAGAAGAAACTCATCCCATCATCAGAATCACCACCGAAACTTGAGCTCAAACCATTGCCCAACACTCTGGAATATATATTTTTGGGAGAAGAAAGTACTCTGCCGGTAATCATCTCATCATCCCTCAATGACGAACAAAAAGGTAAGTTGTTAGATGTTTTGAAAAAGCACAAAGGGGCATTAGGATGGACCATAGCAGACATAAAAGGTATAAACCCAGTAGACTGCATGCATTACATTCACCTTGATGAAAATGCTAAAACTACTAAGGAGATGCAACGTCGGTTAAATCCTAACATGAAAGAAGTTGTTAGAACAGAAGTCCTTAAACTATTAGACGCAGGTATCATTTACCCCATTTCTGATAGTTCATGGGTCAGTCATGTACAAGTTGTCCCCAAAAAGTCAGGAGTCACAGTAGTTACCAATGCTGATAATGAATTGATACCCACTAGAGTAACTACAGGATGGCGTGTTTGCATTGATTATAGAAAGTTGAATTCTGTCACACGTAAAGACCATTTTCCTTTACCATTTATTGATCAAATGCTTGATAGATTAGCAGGCCATGAATTTTATTGCTTTCTAGATGGCTACTCAGGATACAATCAGATTCCCATAGCACCAAAAGATCAAGAGAAAACTACTTTCACTTGCCCTTTTGGCACATTTGCATATAGGAGAATGCCATTTAGATTATGTAATGCACCTGCTACATTTCAACGATGCATGTTGAGCATTTTTTCTGATATGGTTGAACGATTCCTTGAAGTCTTTATGGATGATTTTTCTGTCTTTGGTGACTCGTTTGATCAATGTTTACATCATCTAACACTAGTTCTGTAGAGATGTATCGAGAAGAACTTGGTCTTAAATTGGGAGAAATGTCATTTTATGGTAAAACAAGGTATTGTTCTCGGTCACATCATTTCGAGCAAAGGTATTGAGGTTGACAAAGCCAAGGTGGATCTCATTTCTAATCTTCCTCCACCCAAAACAGTCAGAGAAGTAAGATCTTTCCTTGGGCATGCTGGTTTCTATAGACGTTTCATTAAAGATTTTAGCAAAGTTTCTAGACCCTTATGCAATTTACTTGCTAAGGATGTACCTTTTATCTTTAGTGATTCATGTCTTATGGCGTTTGAAAAATTAAAACAGTTGTTGACATCATCACCCATCATTCAGGCCCCAAACTGGAGCTTACCATTTGAGCTAATGTGTGATGCATCTGATTATGCAGTAGGAGCAGTGTTAGGACAAAGAGTTGATCGAATTCCCCACGTTATTTACTATGCTAGTATGACATAAAATGATGCACAGTTGAACTATTCAACTACTGAAAAAGAAATGCTAGCAGTAGTGTTTGCATTGGAAAAATTTCGATCATATCTCATTGGTTGTAAAATAATTATATTCACGGATCATGCTGCTCTTAAATATCTTCTTACAAAGAAAGATGCAAAAGCCAGACTAATTCATTGGGTGTTACTTTTGCAGGAGTTTGACTTGGAATTCAGAGATAAGAAAGGCACAGAGAATGTTGTGGCGGACCAGCTCTCTCGTCTCCATTTTGACACAATTACAGAATCATTACCATTGAATGAGTCATTTCCAGATGAACAATTAATGAATGTGGAAGTATTACCTTGGTATGCTGATATAGTTAATTATCTTGTTACAGGTAAACTTCCAGAGCATTGGACCAAGCAAGATAAGTCTAAATTCTTTGCAGAGATAAAGAATTTCTTTTGGGATGACCCGTATTTATTCAAGTATTGTGCGGACCAAATTGTTAGACGATGTGTCCCAGAAAGTGAAATTCAGAATATCCTTTCATTCTGCCATGAACAAGCTTGTGGAGGCCATTTCAGTGCTAAGAAAACAGCGACTAAAGTTTTACAATGTGGTTTCTATTGGCCAACTATATTTCGAGATGCTTACACTTTCTGTTCTTCATGTGATAGGTGTCAACGAATGGGGAGCATTACACGAAGGAACATGATGCCACTAAATCCAATTTTAGTGGTTGAGATTTTTGACGTATGGGCTATCGACTTCATGGGACCCTTTCCCCCGTCTTTTGGCCATCAATACATATTGGTTGCTGTTGACTACGTATCAAAATGGGTAGAAGCAATTCCATGTAGAACCAATGATCACAAGGTGGTGATAGGAGTTTTGAAAAGCAACATTGTTTCACGCTTTGGATTCCCTCGAGCGATAATCAGTGATGGTAGTGCCCACTTTTGTAACAAAGCATTCAAGGCTCTTTGACAAAGTATTCAATCACACACAAAGTGGCGACCCCGTATCATCCGCAAACTAGTGGCCAAGTTGAGATTTCCAATCGAGAAATAAAGCATATATTAGAAAAGACAGTGAGGCCGGACAGAAAAGATTGGTCATTAAGACTTGATGATGCCTTATGGGCATATAGAACGGCTTTGAAGACCCCGATTGGGATGTCACCCTACAGGCTAGTGTATGGAAAAGCTTGCCACCTACTTGTGGAACTCGAGCATCGTGCATATTGGGCCATCAAGAAATTCAATTTTGACATGCAGCAAGCCAGCTCAGAAAGAAGATTACAGCTGGCAGAACTTGAAGAAATTCGCAATGATGCATACGAAAATGCCAAGATTTACAAGCAACGAATGAAAGTCTTCCATGATAAGCAAATTATGAGAAAATCATTCACTCCAGGTCAGAAAGTGCTTTTATTCAATTCTCGCTTGCACCTATTCCCAGGTAAGTTACGCTCTCATTGGTCTGGCCCATTTATTGTTCATACTGTTTTTCCACATGGGGCAATTGAAATTAAGGACCCAAAGAACGGTGTCACGTTTAAAGTTAATGGTCAAAGATTAAAGCCATATCTAGAATACCAACCACATGGAGAAGACACCGAAATAAATTTGAGTGACCCACCAGATTTGAATTGATTTTTTTTCTTTTCGTTGATTTGATTTTTTTTCTTTCTTTATATTATTCTTCTGCTAATTGAAATTATTTTTGCATAAGTGTGTTTGTTTAACTATTAAGTTTTCTTATATCATTTTTAATCATGAGTCTCATACTTAGACCGTTCCTCCTGAACATTCTTAAACCACTTCAACGTGTCAAAACTCATCTCAAAAGGCAGATTCAATTTTGTAAAACACAACGCATTTGGGCTCTACAACCACCAGAGTTAGTAGCCTATATTGAGGGTTTAGAACGCCAACTCAGAGACATTGAGAGAAGTGTTTACGACATCCAGTTGGAGCTTGAGGTAAATTCAATAAGAGGACGATTTTAATTGTGTGTTTTAATTTGTTTTTCTATTTGTGTGCTTTAGTTTGTTACCCCGGTGAAGTGGCGGATAACGGTACTCCGTGACAATCAAGTCGGTTACTTCAGTTTCCCATAATAATTGATATTCTGAGGCGAAGGTATGGACAGAAACGAGATTCTAGCGAAGCTTCACAAGCGATTCCCTTCACTTCCTCAGAATGCCCTCCTTACGGTCTATAAAGCTCGGTCCGAACGCATGCGATTACTTATGAGGAATAACATACCTGCTGACATCCGTTGGTTAATTGAGGCAAAAGTACGATCGGCAGGTGAGTTACCTCCAAAATTTATTGCATACATGCCTGGTTGTGGTAAAAGAAATTATGCAAGAAAACGACGAGCTCGACGAATTTCTGTTGCTTGTCATAAGTGTGCCAGAATGAGTTGCAATAAAACCCATGTTCTTTAGGAATGGTGTCTGATAACAGGGAAGATAAGATTCAATTCATTAGGGATGGCTTGAATAAGGAGTCATTGGATTATATCCTTTTGTCTCTTGAAACGCATCCCAGTGGATATGTGCAAGGAGCGATTCTCCAGTTATGGCCATTATTCCAGAAAGAGCATGCACGATATAGTCTCGGGAATCTGACTATAAACGACCTTGTTTGCCAGTTTATAAGAAAACTGGATAGGAAGCCTATCCTCGACCCATAGAGGGCGTTCAAGCCGTTTCTGGACGTAAAACCAGAGGAAGATGTGAGCCACAGTCGCAACTACCTGTAAATATCCTTTTACTTTATTGTTATTTTATTTCACTATTGTCTTATTGTTTGCATTATTGTCTTTAATAATTTTATTACTGTTTGCTTTTTCCTTTTTACTGTTTTCTTTTTTACTTGCGAGCCACGTGCTTTACGCGTTATTTGACACTGACATATTACCTCATACACAACCATGACCCACTATCACCGAGACTCTTAAATGTGATTTCTTTTTTGCCAAGCACTCACAAATTGTTTTTGAGAAGTATCACAATGTCAGCTACTCCCAATAGACAATTCAAGAACATTTGTGTGCTTTCTGGATTTACATATGACAAACATAAAGAGTTCGTTGAGGCAGCCATAGATCTTGGTCGAAGCATAGCAGCGAGAAAATTACACTTGGTGTATGGAGGAGGTAATCGAGGGTTATCAAAAATGGTCTCAGAAGCAGCTTTTATCAGAGGAAGTCAAGTGTTAGGCATCATCCCAAGAGTCTTAAAACCATTGGGCAGTTCATCTGACTCATCAACTGGAGAAGAGTTAGTCGTCTCAGGTATGCAAGAAAGAATAACTGAAATGCTTAATCATGCTGATGCTTTTATTTTCCTTCCAGGAGATCTTGCAACACTAGAGGCACTTATCACGCTAGCATCTTGGGCCCATCTGCACATCCACCAAAAACCCATCGGTTTGTTAAATGTCAATAACTTTTATGATGGCTTTATCGCATTTCTTAACCATGCAATAAAAAACTATTTCATTCCTTCTAATGTAAAAAACTTTTTATTTGTGCTCACACTGCTAATGAGCTACTTGATATGTTACAAGCTTATAAACCGGAGCCAGACCCCTGGACCTTTGTGTTGGAGCGCCCAAATAATAATGGTAACAGTAGCCGCAGTAAGAAGTACAAATTAGATTTAACTCTCCGCTTGTAAATATTGTTTTCTGTGTTGCACCACCCAGGTGATGTCTTCTAAACTCTACTTCTTTCCTTTCAAACATTGAGGACAATGTTTCGTTCTGGTTGGGGGGAGGGAATAGTCGACAATTGTGGAATTTTGGTTAAGTTTTTACTAATTTTTGTTGTAGAAACTAACTGTTGCTAACTTTTTGTGTCGAAGATGGCTGAATATAGAGTGTAGTGACTTTAGAAACGCATCTTCATCGTAAAAAAAAAAAAATTAAAAAACTAAAAAAAAATTTCAGACATTTTCTTTTTCTTTATTATGTTTTTATGTTTATTTTTCTTCTTTTTAATTTCTCCTCTATAAATATACATTTTCCAACTTGTGAGTCGAAGATGGCTGAATATGGAGTGTAGTTCCTCTAGAAACGCATCTTTTTTTTAAAAAAAAAAAAAACATTTTCGTTTTCTATCATTTTACGTGTAACTTTTCTAATTAGTTTTTATGCATCATTTTCACATTTCTGCATGCATATTTTCCTTTCATGTTTAGAATAGGTTGGGGGGTAGAATGTTGTTTAAAAAAAAAAAAAGTTTGTGATTTGTTTTAACATTAGATGACATGATTAATTTCAAATTTTAGTATTTGTATTATCTTTGGTCTTAAGTGATGTTACATTATGTTTGCTACTCTACATGTTCATGTCGGAGACAAATATGCGTTGCTTGAAGGAATGAACATGTCATAATAAGTACCAAGTGAGTTTTTGAGCCTATTATTTTTCTTGGAGAATAACCCTTTTGCCCACTCTTTATACAGCTTAGCAGTTTATTATTTTACATACGATCTCTAAATTACTTTTGAGTTAACCCTTAAAAAAATTGTATAATAAAAAAAAAGAGAAAAAAATGTGTGTTGTTACATTGGGAGGCCCATCTAACTAGTAGATATGAATGATTATTTAGAGCCCTAAAAGACGATGGAAAGGCCATCTTTGATCCGTTTGAGCCTTTCTAGCCATCCCTTTTATTAAATATCCATAGTTAACCCTTTTAAGCCTTAAAAAAAAAAACATTTTCTTTGTCAACTTATCATCTTGACCCACTCCGATTTGGAGTATTACCCGATATCTTATAAGTTCCATCACTTATTTATGTTTGAGAAAATGTAAATAATTATGTTGTTCAGTGAAGTTATACCAAAAAAAAAAAGCAAAAAAAAAAACAACAAAACAAAAGTTGTTGTTTCAAAAGAATAAAAATAACAATAATAGGTGAAATCCACCTTGCAACTTCCAAAAAAAAAAAAAAAAATCTCTGCATTTTTCTCAAACATACACTTTGTTTTCCTTATTTCCTTTCTTTGTTAACCATGTCCCTAGCCTACGTTACATCCTAATAAAAGTCCTTCCTGATTTTAGGGAATTATAATCTGAAGTAGAAGCTAGTTATATGGGCTAAAAAGATGTAGTGATGCATAATAAAAAAAAAAGATAAATAAAGTGGGTTGAATAGCATTTTTGTTTGACTTGAGTTCGTATTATTTATAAGCTGAGGGCATATTTATTTCATCTTGGTGAGAGCATGTGATATCACTTCTTTATTATTTTCTCTCTCAATTACCATTCATTGGAGTGACTATTTTATTGGTTTTAATTTCTTTGTGAGAGTGTCACTACTTCCAGTGAGATTTTGGGGTTTGATATGTCATTCTTGAAAGTAGCTATGACAAAGTCTACTGGGCTGATTCATGTGGATGGTTGATGTGGGTGTGATGTTACTTTAGACTGGAGATAATGCTTATACTTTTATTTGATTGCTATCATTAATCTGACGGAATAAATAAGAGTGTTTCTAAAAAATATATATATATATATATATATATATATATATATATATATTGAATTTGAATTTTGTTTTCGCTTTATTTGCTAGGGACTAGCAATAAGCTGGTTGGGGGGTGTGTTGAGTGTTAGAAAATGCATATTTATAAAGGAGAAAACTGTCATTTTACATTTCAAGTCTTACTAACAACCCTTACTTTTATGTATTTAACCTTCTTGTGATTTAATTACATGTGTTTTATTTTAATTAAGTATTTTATGTATTTTAGGGGCATTATAGTCATTTCACAATAAATGAGAGATCAGACGGCAAAACGGACATCACTTTTGAACTCAAGACGGTCGAAAACCTTAGGAGGAGCATAAAAGGAAAAATGGCACTGTTCACATGTACGGTACTATTCACGTGTACGGTACTGTATACGTTACTGTTCACGACACTGTTCACATAGACGGACCGATGACGTGGCATTGACTAATGAGGTGTCACGATCCTGTTGGACTAAAATTCTTATATACTGTTGATGGTGATGTGGCAGCATATCAGTGGACGAAAAATCTCGCATACGGTGCATGCATCACACAGGAGTATTTTCAACCAAACCGCGTTACTGTTCATCCGGGTCAAACCGCGTTACTGTTCAAAGTCGGGTCAAACCGTGTTACTGTTCATCCGCGTGGTCAAACCGTGGACTGTTGACTGATGACGTGGCGCAATCCTGAGCGTCCAAACTGTTTTTAATCCGATGGCCATGATTTACTCCATGTATCTATAAAAAGGGGGCCTCTCCCCCCTAATTTGATATCTCTGAATCCATTTTTGGGATCCATTTTCTGTAATTCCTTCTCCATCTTGTATTTTCTTTGTATTTTAATAAATTCCTATTTTGCCCCTAGTTCAATTATGAGTGGCTAATTTTCTTTCAAGCTTGGGTTGAAGGTGAAGTCTCAACATGTGTCATGGGCTTTATTTGGTAAATTTATTTTCTCTTCCCCTCTAATTTTTGTGGATGTTTTGACTTCTCGTCGACAAATAATAATAGTCTTGTCTAGATACCGCCTTGGTTACACCGGCTCTCTAGTATAAGGTTATTATTATTTGGCACGATAAGCCCTTAGCACCATATTGATTAGAGCGTGGTTCATGAGGTGTGGATTCCCCCCTCATGATTTAATTGGCATTAATACGGATTATTTAGCCCATGATGCATGTTGATACGGATCCAGATACCCAAGTACGTCAATTTAATAGATTTTCTCTTCAATTTATTCTCTCCATTGCAATTCCAATTTTAGAATTTATTCTCGCCATTTTAATTTAAGTCTTAGCATATTCCAAATCATTTCCACCATAAATCCAACAACCCATTTACAAAATTAATTCTATACACATAATTAAAATCCACCTCCTCGTGGGATCGACACTCGTCACCATTAGTCTATACTACAATAGATTCGTGCGCTTGCGAGTACATTAAAATTTGCACAACAAGCAGCAGTGGTGTTTGAACTCAAGTCATGGAGGCATTACTTATATAGGGCAACGTGTCAGATTTTCATCGATCAAAGAGTCTCAAGTATTTATTTACTCAAAAAGAGCTAAATTTGAGACATGGGAGATGGATCAAACTGATTAAGGACTACGATTATACTATTTATTATCATCCGGACAAAGTAAATGTGGTAGTTGATGCACTAAGTAGAAAATCTTCCAGCTCTATAGCTCACTTGCGAGTGACATATATGCCTCCGTTGATCGAGTTAAGATCTTTGGGAATCGAGTTGAACGTTGATAATTATGGAGCTTTAATAGCAATTTTGAGTTAGACCAACTTTGATTGACAAAGTTCATCAGATGCAACCTCAAGACCCACAGTTAATGATGTTGAAAGAGGATGTGCAAAATTGTTTACAAATCGATTTTACAGTGAAAGGCGACAGAGCCTTAGTCATGGGTAATAGACTCTGTGTACCTGATATTAAAGATCTAAAAGAAGAGATTATGGAAGAAGCTCATTGTTCAGCATATGTGATACATCCTGGTAATACGAAGATGTATCGTACCCTAAGGGATCATTACTAGTGGCACGGTATGAAGAGAGAGATAGCAGAATTTGTTTCTCAATGTTTAGTTTGTCAACAGATTAAGGCTAAACACCAGTGTAATATATGTCAAAATTAAAAAAATAAAAGAATAAAAATGAGGCGGTTAAAAGTTAAAATGAGTAAAAGACGAAGCTAGAAAACAGGGGAAAGATATGCACGTGTGAGAGAGTGAGAGAGAAGCGGCCAAAACCAACCAATGACCCGACCCGATTGACCCGCGAACGTGACCCGACCATATCTCCAATTTTCGGCCACCCCTTCGGTTGAGCAAGGTATCAATCGAAAGCCCATGAGACGTTGGTCATACTTCAGCTGTAATCTTTGTCAAAAATTGATCGGAACACCGCCGTTTAGAGCTCGAGAAACCGCGACCGAAACCCATCATCACTGTTGTTGATTCTACCAGAATTTGACCACGCCACCACCTCAGTTTTGTTACTCACGACTCCCTCTTCAATTCCCGACCATCCACAGTCACCGGGACTAATTGTTTCGCCATCGGCCAATTGTTGGAAATTCACGGCTGCCGAGCGTGGAAACTCACCGCTGGCACTATTAGACTTAACATTATTGGAACTTTCAGACTTGAGCTTCCCGGCCAGCGTTGACTAAATTCTGACGACCGTTGACCGGCAAGGGTATTTCAGTAATTTCACACTATGAGGGCAATTTTATAATTTCTGAGCCTGTGGATATTTTAGTAATTCCTGAAATTGATAAGTGGGTGGAATTATGATTCCGAGGGTAATTCAGTGATTTAGAATTTCAGAGTATTTTAACGATTCACGGATTTAAGAGTATTTTGATAATTATATCGACACGGGAGTTGCAAATTATGGATAGATGTTCGTTTCGAGTTTATTGCATGAATTTAGTCCTAATTCCAATTTACAAAAAATAATTATGTTGTTTCCTTTATTTAGGAGAACCCGCGAGCGAGAACCGGTCCGCGGACGTGGATGATAACCGAGCGTGAACATCGTCACTATGAGTGGAATATACAAAACCTATTTTCATAGTTAAATATGATAGTAATGCATGTTTGCGAAATAAGTGTTTTCAATGTTCTGATTTAATGATTTCTCGAAATGGATTTTATTCACGCATTGATATTATATTAAAATGTTTGGTTAATGGTTTTCCGCATCGACATTGAATAAAATATTACAGTATTTTAAAGATGAGAAAAATGGATTTAGATGTGATAATGAAAAGAAATGTATGATTTAAAGTATGAATAGAATATACGTGAATATGAGTATAGAGATTGTTTTTAAAATCATTGGACAATACCCTTTCCTCTAGATACAGTGATACAAATGAGATAAGAGGCCTTTGGGGCCCGTTTGAACACACATAGTTTGAGGTACAATTTTCTTAAATATAGTAGAATTTATTTTTTTAAGCTAACAAGCCCCTTGAATTTATAATATTTAATTTAAAGGAATGATGACATAAGCAATGACATAAGAAATGATGACGTAAGCGATGACATAAGCGATGATGTAAGAAGAAGTGAAGAGAAAGTTAAAGAATTCTAGAATTTAGTAAGTTATTTATGAAGGTTAATCTCAACCATTGATCAAGAGTTATGGTGGAAAAATCCTAGCCATCCATTAGCCTTAAGAAATCCTATAAATACCCCTCACTACCTCTCATTTGAAATGCAACCTAAAAATTCCATTCCCTTCTATTTTAAGTCATAATAACAAGAGTAGAGGAATCTTTAGCTTAGAAAGGTTTAGAGAAATTAAGATCAAGAGATAAGTAACACTTCAACTGCAATGGAATGACAAAATTACTTTTATACTTAAGTTCAGTTTTAACAATCCCTTTATATTATGATGGCTGTTATAGTGTGAATAGTTATATTCTAAATCTTTATATGGTCAGCTCTACTACCTAATATGTGATGCTATGGTCGACTCTGCCGCCTAATATGTGATGTCATGGTCGGCTCTACCGCCTAATGTATGATGCTATGGTCGGCTCTGATGTCATGGTCGGCTCTGCCGCCTAATGTGTGATGCTATGATCGGCTCTACCGCCTAATGTGTGATGTCATGGTCGGCTTTGCCGCCTAATATGTGATACTTATACTTAATTATACTATGGTCAGCTATGCCGCCTATACTAAAGACTTTTTTTAAATAATGTTGTGTGTTGATTTTGTTACGCATCGAGAAATTTTCAAATGTTATAAGTTGCATTGGATACATGCATTACATTATGAAGAAGATGTTTCAGAAAATGAATTTATGAAAAATAGGTTGTTGTACTATCAGGTGGCAAAGTTTCTAAGGAGGGCAAGCCCTCAAAGCCAAGTAAAAAGAAATCTTTTGGGGACGGCAATACGTAACGCCCAAAAGACCAACTAATGAGGCCCAAGGACATATTGTTTAAAGAGTAAAAGGGTCAGCCTTGTAGTGCAATATACCTAAGGCCCAAACAAAGTTGTTTTAGTATTTCTAAGTTTATTTTAAGAGCTTAACATGGTCATCCATATGCATCATAATTAATACATGCATCAAAGTGTTATCTTACTGGGCTTTAGCTCACTAAGTCCTTACATTGCAGGAAACGATGAGTAGGACAAGTTGATGCCAAGTCCTAACCAAGACGAAGTACATATGGGCATAACCGACCTTGAGATTTTATGATGGGCTCAGCTTTGTGTTAATAAAAATAAGTATCTTGGCTTTATATAATAATAAAGCTTTTAAATAAAATAAGAAATCTCTATATGACTTTTACTTTTCTGTAAGAAAGTTTTTGTTGGATTGTGCTAAACTTTTAGAATTCGTATTTATATTAAGAGTAACTGTGTTTTTAAGCATTTTTAAGTAAATAATATAATGGAGTGTTACAAATTGGTATCAGAGACCAATGTTTAAAGCAATTTTGTAGACCGTCCATATGCACAAGTCAAGGGGAAGGACAAGGCTCGGCTTTTTAGTTATAACTTAAAATTAAGGTAATTAGGAAAAATCTTACATTTGATTTGTCTGACACGTAGAAACTAGATTAAAAACTTGTTGAGATGTCAAGCGCTAGGGGTAACAGAGGCAGAAGGGCGGAAGGAAATGCAGTGGAGCAATCTGTAATTGATCAACTTACAAACATTGTGGCTCGACTCTTAGAAAGAGAAGTTAGAAGGGATGAACATGGTCAGGCAATGAACAACGCCGGAAGCGAATTTAGAAGATTAAATCCACCCACATTCGAAGGCGGTGTAGATCCTATCACAGCAGACAAATGTTTGCGAACTATGGAAAGAATAATAGAAGTAGCCAAAGTGCCAGAAGAAGAAAAGGTCACATGTGTCTCCTTTATGCTACGAGGAGCGGTAGAATACTGGTGGGACTCAATTAAACGAATTCATGATGAAGCAACAATGCAATGGGTGGAATTTAAAGAACACTTCTATAACAAATACTTTTTAGAGACTGTTCGCTCAGCTAAAAAAAGAGAGTTTGTTTATTTACAACAAGGAAGGATGTTTGTGCTAGAGTACATCCAAAAATTTGATGAGCTCTCTTGATATGCTCCACATATGGTTGCAACGGAAGACTTGAAAAAGGACCACTTTAGGCAAGGATTGCGTAAAGATCTCACAAAAGACTCAAAGGTGGCTGGAGTTCGTAATGCTTCCTTCAACGATCTCATCAAGCCTTGGTAATTGAGCAAGCAGATGAAGAAAAGAATTAAGAAAAATGAAGAAACAAAAGAAGTGTGGAACATGGGAACTTTGTTAAACAACACTCAAATAATAATAAGAGAAAGGGAACGTCAGTGGTCCAAGATCAGAGTAAAAATAAATGCCAAAAGAATCATCAGAAGGAAGTCCCACAAAAACCAAAGTGCAACCAATGCAGCAGAACTCACCCTGGGGAATGTCGAGCAAATATCAAAACATGTTTCAAATGTGGAAAGGAAGGACACTTCATTAGGGACTGCCCGAAAAATGGTACGTAACAAGAAAAGGCTAATGCTCGAGTATTCAAACTCACCAAGACGGATGCGGAAGGAAACCCCTCAGTAATATCAGGTGAACTATCTATCTCCAAAACTCCTGCATATGTGCTAATAGACTCAGGAGCTACACATTCATTTGCCTCACTAGCATTCATTAAGAAAATCGATAATGTCCCTGACATAGTAAATAGGCCTTTTAGTGTCATGCTACTATCGGGTGAAATATTAAACTCGAGGCAATTAGTTAAGGCATGTGAAGTCAGCATTAGTGGTAATACACTATGTGTTGACCTAATAATTCTTGAGATGCATGACTATGAAGTAATTCTTGGCATGAATTGGGAGTGTTATATTTATAAAGGGGACTTTGCCAAATTTTCGACAAATCCTTACTAATAGAATTATTATCAAGTCCGTTTTGATGAGACTAGATTGACTCGCCCGGGGGGATTCGAGGCTGGTCGTTTCAACCAGAGGCCTGCAGGGTATTCTCAGCCGCTTCCTATTCCTGAGTGGAAGTGGGTTCACATCACTATGGATTTTGTAGCGAGACATCCACGTACTCAGAAAGGACATGATAGTGTTTGGGTGGGTATTGATCGACTTACAAAATCTGCTCATTTCTTACCATTCAAAACCACATATTCGATGGACAAGTTAGAGAGTATTTATGTGGCTGAGATAGTTCGACTTCATGGAGTACCTGTGTCCATAATCTCAAATAGGAATTCTCGGTTTACTTCTAAGTTCTAAACTAGCTTTCATCCACAGACTGATGGACAGTCAGAGCGTACTATTCCAACGCTGGAGGATATGTTGCGAGCTTGTGTTACGGAGTTTAAAGGTAATTGGGACAATTATTTACTTTTAATGGAGTTTACTTACAACAACATCTATCAAGCTAGTATCGAGATGGCACCATATGAGGCTGTGTATGGTAGAAAATGCAGAACTCCAATATGTTGGGATGAGGTTGGCGAGCGGAGGTTATTCGGTCCATAATTAGTTTAGGATACTAACAAGATGATACAATTGATCCGGGATAGACTAAAAGTGGCCCAAGATAGACAGAAGAGCTGTGCAGACAAGCATAGGCGCGAACTTGAATTCGAAGTTGGTGATAGAGTTTTCATACAGATATCTCCTTGGAAATAGGTGCTTCGATTTGGGAAACGTGGGAAGCTAAGCACACGTTACAATGGGCCATATGAGATCATCGAGTGCATCAGTCTATTAGCTTATCAATTAACTCTACCACCTAAGTTATCCAGAATCCACGATGTGTTTCATGTCTCAATGCTCCAAAAGTACATATATGACCCGAGTCATGTGTTATCGAAGCAACCAATTCAATTGAATGAAGATTTGACTTACGAAGAGGAACCCGTGGAGATACTGGAAGAGAAACACCAAGTTCTATGTACTAAGACCATTCCTCTAGTAAAAGCACGATAAAGAAATCCTACAAAGGAAAAGGCTACCTCGGAACACGAGGACTTAATGCGAGCTCAGTGTCCTCATCTTTTCTCATTAGGTACATAAATTTCAACAAAATTTTTATAAGTGGGGAGTATTATAACATATGTGAAAATAAATAAAAGTGAGGCGGTTAAAAAGTTAATAAAAGAAAAAGAGGAAACTAAAAAACAGGGGAAACATATACACATGTGAGAGAGTGACAGAGAAGCTGTCAAAACTGACCCAAAAACCCGACCCGTTTGAACCGCAAACGTGACCTGGCCATACCTGGCGATTCCAGCCACCATTCCGGCCAAGCAAGGTATCAACCGGAAGCCCATGAGACGCTAATCATACCCCAGTTATGATTGTCACTAAAAACCAACTGGATCGCAGCCGTTACCAGCTTGAGAAATCGCGGCCAAAAACCCATCACCACCGCCGTTGATTCTACCAGAATTTGACCACGCCACCACCTCAGTTTTGTTACCCATGACTCCCTTTTCAATTCCCAACCATCCACAGTCACCGGGAGTAACTGTTTCGTCGTCGGCCAATTGTTGGAAATGTTTCCTAATTAATTAAGGACTTTTAATTTCCTTCCCAATTTAGAATTTTGTTTCCTTTTTAAATTAGAATTTTGTTTTCCCTTAGTAATTTAGGATCATTACTGCTACTATAAATAGCTTCCTCTTGTAGCATTTGAAAGTGGTTCGATTTCAATAATATTTTTAATTTTCAAATCTCTTTGTGAGTATTTGAGCTCAGTTAATTCTCGGTATTTTGCGGAATCAACGAGTCTTAACCCCTAAATTCACGGCATTCTTTTGAATCAACGTGAGTTTAGTTGTTCTTTTATTCCAGCATTCTCTAGAATCAACGAAATATTTTGAACCGTAAACTTCCGTTACATCACTATCCTGTAGTGTGACAACCAAGGAGCAATATCTTTGGCTTATAATCTAATGTATCATGCTAAAACTAAGTACGTAGAGTTAGATATTCATTTCATTAAAGAAAGGTAGCTACTAAGAAAATTAAAGTGTGCTTTATTCCTAGTGAAGACCAAATAGTAGATGTCCTTGACATGCTTTTAACATTCGGGCAATTTCATTATCTAAGAAGCAAGCTAAACGTCAATTCTAGACAATTTAACTTGAACATGGATGTTAGTAATTATAGTGAAGCATATTCTCTGTTGATGACTGAGCACAATTAGTTAAGCTAGCTCAACATAGTGTTGAAGTTGTTAAGCATTCATTAAACATGTAACATAATTAGTTTTAGTTGAGAGCTACTTCTATAAATACTATTAATGTAATCATTTTAGTTGCTAAAGAAATTATAATAAGAAGAAGCTTTCAGATCTTTCTTTTCTCAATTCTCTTTTCCTTCATTTTTTAGCTAGCCAAACATCCTTTGTTTTCCTACAAGAGTTGGGTGTAAGCATGACAACTTTATTATGTATTGCGACAACCAGAGTACCATTCACTTGGCAAAGAATTCAACATACCATTCAAAGTTTGAGCATATTGATATGAGGTATCATTGGGTATGAGACGTGCTTGAGAAGAAACAGTTGCAGGTTAAGAAGATACACACAACGGAGAATGGGTCAGATATGATGACAAAGTCATTGCCCAAGGAAAAGTTGAAAAGTTGTATGTAGAAAACGAGCTTGGTAGTGCCCCCCACATGATCTGGGGGAGATTTGTAAGGTCCATCTCATTTGGGTGGTCTAAACCCAAAGTTTAATAAGTTTGGGGGTAATTAAGTAATTAAAGAAATATTGAGGGGCTACGTAAAATTTTACAATGAAATTTGGCTATATAAAGAAGAGAAAGTGGAGGCGGTAGCAACCTTTTGACAGAAGAAAAGGCGAGAGAGAAGGGAAGAGACAGTAGAGTTGGGGCTATTTGGGGGCAAGATTTTCAATCTTTAATTGGGCGATTGGAAGGTGAAATTAACTATGTTTTCCCTCATTCTCTTATTGTGCCTTCAGGCCTGGGCGAGTGCTGTAAGGTTAGATTAGAGGGAGGGGGACTGCGAACACCCGTCCCATTAAGCACCAGGGAACCATGCATTCCTCCCGTGTTGGGCTCCTGGCATCGCCTTCTACAATCCTACTGGTGTTGATTTTTCTTTTATCCTCTCATTGGCTATTATTCGAGATACCTACTTGTTAGAGAGACACTGATTAGGCTGTTACTGTAAGCTAAAAATATTGAGATTCTTGGTGTTGGTAGCCTTTAGTATTATTTAGAGAATGATTTGTACTGTAATTCCATTAATATAGTAGAAGATTATATCGGACTACCGTCCCGTGGTTTTTCCCGTTTTGTTTTTACATAAAATTTGTGCCTCTTGTGGTTGGTTTTTTTGCTTTGGATTTATTGGTTTATTTTTCTTCCTATTTATTTATGGTGCACATCCTATTTTAATCACATAAAGAGGGAAAGATTTTTGTTTCCGCTTAATTTGTAACTCGTTATGGTAGTCCCTCTCCCAATACTCTCATCCTAAACCATAGAAAAATTTTGATAATTTTGTTATTTATTTTATTGGAATTGTTTTCGACAAAACTACTTGTTCTATTTTTTCTCGAATTAGTCAAGCTCCTCTAGACCATTTTGTTTTTCCACCCATTATGAGTTGATTTAAAACTTTTGAGAGCAAACGCAATGACTTCACTTTCATGTTATTTAATTGCATTTTCTATCACACCTGCTAATTGCCAAACTAATCCATCATTTATGACGTGCATTAATGCTAAACAAGCTGTGAATCATAAATTTGTTTCTACAATTACCGAAAGGGATATCAAATCCAACATGATAGATTAATTTTTCAACTAAATGGACTAGTGCCTACAATAGGTTTGATGCCATTGATATTTAAAGGAAAGCAAAAAAGAAGGCAAATACTTTGGAGTCAAATTTCCATAGACCAATTCATTCCAATTTTAAACTTCAAAAGAATTCATCTCAAGTCTTTTTGTTAATCAGCCGACTTCCAACATGTAACATTAACCAATATTGTTGAGCATTAATTGGTCTAACTTTTTAATCGAGTAATAAGAAATAAACAAAAAGATTTTAGTACATGCATAAAAGAACAAAATCAAACTAGATCGTGTAGTGGTGGTGCTGTCGTGGTGGGGTGGCAGTGGAGCTGGTGTTGCGTGGTGGTGTCGCGCAGCCAAGGCAGATCGCGTGGTAGTGGCGCCCGGCAAAGGTAGATCGCACCGTAGTGGAGCTGTTGTCTCGTGGTTGTGGTAAAGCTGGTCGCATCGAGGTGGAGCACCTCGTGGTGGAGCTGCTGTCACACGATTGTCGCTTCACATTAGAGTTGTTGTGGTGGAGCTATTGTCGGTATCGTTTGTTGAAGCACACCAATGGCTATGTGGAGTAGTCGTGTGGAGAATTTGGAGATGGCAGGGAGAACGTGAGAAAAAAAATTGAATTTTTTTTCTTAAACAAAACTAAAACTGTTAGAAAATTAAGCTTCCTCCCAAAATCACTCCAAGCAATTTGTCAAGCAACAAATTAACATAAAAAATTAAATGTAGAATACATCAATCATACAACACAAGATTTACGTGGAAAACTTCAAATCCGAATAAAAACTGTAGTTGTTGTCAAAAGACAACCAAAGAAAAATGTTCACCATGTGGAAAATGTTTACAACCACATTCTCAGAAATAACTTTCTCTCACCCAAGCCCCAAATACATGATCTTGAGAAATATTCCTTAACAAAACAAACTCATAATACTCATATTGAGAAGCCAAATGCTTCTTCAATATATTTACATGCTTAAGAATATTACTCTCCTCTCAATTTGGATTGCTTCTCTGGGATAATGAAAACTTATGAAAGGCTCTCCTATTTAAAACCAAACGGATAGCACTGTTCAAACCGCGTCACTATTCATACAGCGTTACTATTCATGTTGCGTTACTATTTTCACCACGTGGTCAAACTGTGTTACTGTTCACCCCGGGGTCAAATCGTGTTACTGTTCACCGTTTTTTTAATCAATTTTCAACAAAAACCGCATAAACCTAATTCTCACACGGGTTTGGCTTTGAGGGTTTAACTGCATTACAAGTTCTTTTGATTACATTATAATACAACGAGGAGTAGTTAGCAAACATGATATCGTAATATTTTAATACTACGAGGAGTGCTGATACCATGTAATAAGAGTTGCCGAGTATGTCCAAGAGGAATACAAGTTGGCGGTGGTTAATAAAAAACAGATGCAAAACGACTGCGTTTTGTACATTGAAGTTGTGCGTCTTAATCGTTCAAGTCTAATGGTTTTATTGCAAATTTGTTGTCACGTGTAATACACATAGGGATGGCAAAAATCCCCATAAGGACGGGCCCTTTGGGGATTTTTTCCATTTGAAAAAGGTATGGGGACGATTTATACCCAATTTCTTATTCAGAGAAATGATAGAGATGATTTTTTTACCTAATTTCTTTTTTGAGGAAGGGACGGGGATGAGCTTGAATCCCTATCCCCTCCCCAATTCCCCATTTTCTCAATTTGATTTTTAATTCTAATTTTATTTTTTAAAAATAATAATGAATAAATAATAAAATATAAAATATTAGTATAAATCAGAAATATCAACATATTTATACAAATATACTATGAAATTTTTGGGCCCAACAAACAAATTAGAGTCCTAAATTACTATTTGATTAGATTTTATTCAAAAGGCCTTGGCCCAAAATTTTTTATTTTTAACGTTTATCTATTAAAACAAAACTAAAGCAAAAGCCAATCTATAACATCCAAACTTTACCAAGATATATTGTCAAACTTTTTTTTAAAAAAAATTATTTTAATAGACTAAATCAAATTTAGAAACTAAAAAATGTATTGGTTATTTAGGAATTTTTTAGGGATCGAGGACCCTCGGAGATTCATTTTTATTATTCGGGGAGGGGACGGAGATTCCTTTAAGTAATTTTGATGGGGACGGGGAGGAGACAGGAACATATGCAAAATATTGGGATGGGTACGGGGATATCAATCCCCTCCCCTACCCTCCTCATTGCCATCCCTAAATACACACGTTAGTCACTTATTCTGACCAAGTCAAACTTCTGTTAAAGTGTGTTAGAAAGAGCGGCAAATCTCTAAAATCAATTTCCGAGCTTAATGTAACGTATGGAAAAAAAAAAAGGCAGTTAAAAAAATATAATAAAAGAAGCTTAGCAATTTTGTAATGAGAAAGAGAAAGAGCACACGTGACAGTGACAGAGAGCTGTCAAAACTAACCCGAAAACCTGAACTGAACCTTCAAAATTGACCCGGTTGTATCTCTGATTTTCAGTCACATCACTGGCCGTGGAAGGTAGCAAACAAAAGCTCTTGTGCCGGCCATCACTTCCTTGTCGTCACTATCACCAAAAACCGACCGAAACGTCGTAGTTTGTAGCACAAAAAATCATGGCCAAAACTCGTCACCACCCTTGTCGATTCGCCGAAATTAGACCACGCAACCACATTAGTTTTGTTCTCCTACAACTCCCTCTTCAATTTCCAACCATCCACAGCCACTAGGGGTGCAGATTTGCCATCCATTAGCTGTGGGAAGATTCACGGCTGTCAGGCTACATTCCAGCGTCGTCAGCACGTGGGAGCTCAATGTCGGTACCATTGAACTCAGCTCGGCTTGAAGTGCCTAACCTAGGGGTGGGCAAAATCAAACCGGAACCGAAAAAAATTCGGTTCGGTTCGGTTTTTTATTTCAAAAAATCGAATATAATTCGGTTCAATTTTCGGATCAAACTTTAAGAAATCCGAACTGAACCGATAATATCATTTAGGTCCCTCTTTTTTATAAAATTATAATAAGACCCAATATTTAGAAAATATTTGCATATAAAAATTATATTATGACCTAATATATTTTGCAAATTTTTCAACAAGGTCCTTGACCAAAAGCCAACAAGGCAAGATAACATTCTGATCCCTATGTTTTTAATAAGTTATATTATAGCACAGAAACTTATTTTATTTTATTTAAGTTTTGCGCCAAAAGTTTTAATATTAAAAACAATGACGATGATTCTAAAAATTATTCATTTTAGTCCAAAATTTTAAATTTTTTTTTCTTATACAAATTTGTAAATTTTTTTTTGTTGATTATAAATTGATTATAATAGGCCTTGTGTGCAAGTTAAGATAAACCGAAAAACCAATTTGTTAGTTTGATCCGTTAAGTGAACCGTTACCGAAAAATCGAAACCGAATCAAACCGAACTATCGATTCCTGTTCAATTTTTATTTTCTCTTAAAACCGATTAGATTTTTTTGAATTTAGGACCCGAACCGAACTGAACCAAAACCGAAAATTTATTCCAAAACTGAACCGAACCAAACTGATGCCCACCCCTAGCCTAACCTGAGCTTCCCGGTCACTGTCACTTGAATTCTGACCACCGTTGACCGATAAGGGCATTTCGGTAATTTCATATTTTAAGGGTAATATTGTAATTTGTGACCCTATAGATATTTTAGTAATTTCTAAAATTAAGGATTGTTTGGTAATTAAGAATTCAGAGGGTAATTCAAAGTATTTTAATAATTTACGAATGTGAGGGTACTTTGGTAATTTTATCAGCGTGGTAGTTGTAAATTATGGCTAGATGTTCGTTTCGATTTTATTGCATGAATTTAATCCTAATTTAGATTTACAAAAAATAATTATGTCATTTCCTTGATTTAGAAGGATCCGCGAGCGAGAATTAGTCCGCGGGCGTGGTCGATAACCGAGTCTGAGTATTGTCACTGTGAGTGGAATATATAAAACCAATTTTCATAATATTATGATTTAAAGTGTAGTAAAGCATGTTTGCGAATAAATCTTTAATGCTCCAATTTAATGTTTTCTTATAAATGAGTTTTATTTACGTATTGTTGTATTTTTAAAAGTGCATGATTATCAGTTTCCCTATCGATTTTTTAGTAATGCATGATAGTATTTTAAAGAAAAGAAAATAGATTTTAAGTACGTTAAATAGAAAGGAAATGAGATTTATATAGTATGATTATATGTTCATGTATATGTGTATAAAACATTGATTGCAAAATCAATGGACAATACTCTTCCCCTTAAGTTATAATAGCACAGATATGATGAGAGGTCTTTGAGGTCTGTCTGAACACATATAGAGGCTTTAGGCCATGTGTTTGGGCGCTTCTGCCTTTTGGGGGCTTATGCAATATGATGATGTAGAGATATAGTTACTGAGACACAAATGTGATACATGCCTTTGGGACCCGTCTGAGTACATATAGAGGCTTTGGGCCATGTGCTTGGACACTTTTGTCCTTTAGGGACTAGTTTATGCATGCAGAGATACAATGAGATACATGAACTCTATGAGATGGCATTCCATTGGTCTACGTACCCGTTGCAGATCTAGGGCATGATGATATCTTGATTGTATGTCACTGCCTGTCCATTGAGGTTCGGGTATGACGAGATTATTCTGTTGGGTACTTGTTTAGTGACAATTTTGAGAGTTCAGTATTTGAGATTATAGTGTGCTTATAATTTTCTTGATTTTTTGTGGTATTATATCTTATGCTTATGTTAGTGTATGATTTATAATTAATTTATCTAAGTTTTCTTATGGTAATTTGGTCAAATTATTTACTGAAATGATATAATTATTTTGAAGTAAATTTATTTTCAAAACTATTATCCACTCACTGAGCTTATTGAGTTTTTATACTCACCCCGATTTTATTATATGCCCTCCACCCCCCCCCCCCCCCAAAGAGGTTGCAAGTACACAAAATTGACCCAATGACTATAGATATTTTGAATTTTGTTCACATGATGGCGTTAGAAGATATAGATGATTTTTGTTAGGGCATTTTGATCATTTCATTTTTTTCGGATTGTATAATTTTGCATTATTCTTTTGAGATTATGAATAAACCAATGTATGTTAATATTAGTTATAATATAATCTTTTGATACTATATAGATATCTTAGGTAAAACTTAGTATTTTGATAGAGGATGTTGATCATTGGAGTTTGTTGTATATTGAATTACTTTGGGAGTGCTTATTTTACATATTTGCAGGTTGGTAGTGTTATATTTATAAAGGAAACTTTGCCGACTTTTGCATCTAAAAAGGAGCAACTTCTAAAATATTTTGCTTGAAAAACTTTGGAGATTAGAGAGTTTAGGACTTGAATCAACCGCCACCCTTGCTTGGCCACCATAGGTTGATTAAAACTTGTGAAGTCTCGAAATCCCAATCCTCTCTTACTTTTTACACAACTCATCTTGCTCCATCGAGCCCAATGGATGTCGTGCTTGTCTCTCTTAGACCCCCACCAGAATTTAGCGATTGCACTTTGAATTTCCTCATATAAGCCTTTGAGGAGCATGAAAACACTCATGGCATAGGTAGGAACGGCTTGAGCTATAACTTTTATAAGAATTTCCTTGGCTCCACTTGAAAACATCTTGTGCTACCAATTATTAATTTTGCTTAAGACCTTTAGCTTGACTTCTCTAAAAAAACTAGTCTTCTTCTTTCCTATCATAGACGGGAGCCTCAAATATTTTTCGTATTTGGATAACACATTGAGGTTGAAGATGTTTCTTATTGCTGCTCTCTGCCCCTTAGAAATCTTGCCTCCAAAAACATTGATGATTTTTCAAAGTCAAAAATCTGCCCCGACGCCTTTGTATAATTGTCAAAAATCCTTTCAGGTGCTTGCATTATGTCACTGATGCAATTGCGAAGACTAAGTTGTCATCTACGAAAAGTAAATGAGATATTGTGTCATCCTTTGCGAATTTTAGGCCTCTGATTTTTTCCTTTATGCCTGAAACAATAAGCTTAAAAAGACTTATGTACAAAGGATAAACAAATATGGGGAGAGGGGATAGCCTTGCCTTAGGCCTCTCTTTGGATGAAAAAGAAACTAAAGTAATGCAGCCCGTTATCAATTCCAACCACTTCTTTGAGAAACCAATCTTTTTCATTATTTGTTTTAGGAAATGCCATTCAACCATATCATACGCTTTGCTGATGTCTAACTTTAACGCCACCAACCCCTTATTTTTTCTTTTACTGTGTCTTATTTTGTGGAAGCATTCGTATCCAATAATCAAATTATCTTAGATGAGTCTATTGGGAATAAATACACTCTGAGTGGGGGAAATAATTTGCGAAAGAATTGGCTTTAGCCTATTTGCAATAGTCTTGGCCATTATTCTGCATATCACATTACAGAGGTTAATTGGCCTAAACTCAACAACCTTCATAGGCTTAGTTGTCTTGGGGATCAAGGCAATAAAAGTGTGGTTAAGGGTAGCTAAGTTACCTCCATCATTAAGAATGTGCAAGCATGTTCCTATCACACTACTCCGAACTGTCTGCCAATGCTTTTGGAAAAAGGCAGCGGGCAAACCATCTGGACCTGGAGCTTTAGTTGGGCTCATCTAGTATAGGGCTTCCTCAATTTCTTCTGTTGTGAAAGGCTCCTCCAGTTGTTGATTCATTTCTGTGATTACCTTTGGTTTTATTCCATCTAAAACATTTTGAATCTGGCTTTGATTAGGGCTGGAAGTTGTGAATAGGCTCTAGAAATTCTCATAAAATTCTCTCTCTACTTCCCCTTGATCTTCTGTCCACTACCCTTGAGAGTTTTCAATGCCCCAAATTTTATTTTTTCTCTTTCTTGCTGAAGCCTTCGAGTGAAAGTACTTAGTATTCCTGTCTCCTTCATTTAACCAACCTGCTCTCGATCTCTGCCTTTAATAAATCTCCTCGTCCATCAGCATGCCATTGATTTGATTTTCAAGCCTTCTGATTTGGTCCTCATCCATTCTTTGGGCTTTACCTTGCTTTCTATGTTTGAGTTGATTGATCAGCTGATCCTGCTTCTTTTTCCTATCTGCAAACTCAGTCTTGCTCTATATTTTAAAGTTGGCTAGAGTGTTTTTAGCAACCTTCTGGAAATGCTTCACTAGATTTTCCCATGTTCCTTTCCCAATGGAAACCCATTCATCTCTCACAATGTTTCTACAATCTTTATATGAGCTCCATATGTCTTCGTAATGTTCTCTGTGGAATGATCTTTTAACATAGCTCCGTTCTTTTTTCCTCTCTCTTACTTCTATTAAAATTGGGCAGTGGTCGGAAACCCAATTCACCAAATTCGTTTCTGCCAAATCATGAAAGTTTTCTCTCTAGTCGTTACTGCATAAGAACCTATCTAAGCGCTCCTCAATGAAGTGCTAGCCATACCTCCTATTCGACCACGTAAATGGGTACCCCTTATACCCCATATCGACAAGATTACAAGCCTGAACAGCCTCTCTGAACTTTATTACCATCTCTATATTTTTTTCATTTCCCCCTGATTTTTCTTGTAGATTCAATATTTCATTGAAGTTACCAAAACAACACCAATGGTAAGAGAAGATACCTACTAACCTCTTCAGTAAAGTCCAAGTGTGGTGCTTTTGGTTAGTTTTTGGGTGGCCATACACTCCGGTGCACCTCCATACCTTGCCATTTTCATTTTTCACAACTGCATCAATATGGTGTGAGCTGTAGGATTTTATTTCAACCTCCACATCTGATGACCAAAATAAAGCTAGCCCTCCCCCTAATCCATTTTTGTCCATAGAAAAATAATTTTCGAAATTAAAATATCTACCTTCTAAGTTTAACTTGCTTGGCCCGAATTTTTGTTTCACAGCAAAAGAAAATATCTGGCCTATGCAGGTGGAGAATTTTCTTGATGACTAATCTCGTTCGAGGCTTCCCCATACCTCGAACGTTCCAGCTTAAGATCTTCATAGCTGCCTATGGGGCTAACGACCAGTTCCCGTCGATTTGATGTCCACCATTTCCTCCAATTCCATCTCTGCATCATGCTCTTCATTAACTAGCTTCAATTGGGTCTTTGCTCAAGAAGGACTAAGAAAACACCCACTGCTTGGTTGTTTTAAAGGGCTAAATCTTCTTTTCTTTTTATTTTCAGGGCTGGGCGATATCAATACATTGTTGGGCCTTTTGGTGCACATAGGCCCTTTTTCACTTAAGGGACTATAGCACTAATAACCAACTCATTGCTTCGTATTATCTGAATCCAAAGAACCAGTCAAGATATAATATAGTGGTCATATCGTTGTAGCAACTGAAATTTGCATAACATAAAAACCCAATCTGATTGTAGGTTGTGAAGTTCGAAGTTTTGAAAGAAAATCGAAAAGCATGCGGATAAATGGAATGATGAGAGAAAGAGAGAAAGAAAATATCAATTATATAATATTCAAATATGTAAGGTCTGTAAGTCATCTCATAAAAAATAGTGTAATACAACATCAATAATGATTCATCCCTAACTAGATGAATCCACTCATAGAACAAAAAACATCAAGAGCCTTGAGCCAATAAAATTTGAGAAAATTGACTTAAGAAAAAATTTCATTAAGGGCTCCGTTGGAGAATTCAGACCTAACCATTAATCAAGAAGCAATGGGAACGACGGAAACCGTGAATAAAGAAGATTCTATTGGAAATGAATCTTAATGATTTATTGGGTGGGATGGCGAAACGAACCCAGGAACTAAACTATTCTTTTATTCGTAGAGGTCATGAACTAACCCTACAACTGAAATAGATATTGAAAGAGTAAATATTCGCCCGTGAAAGGTTTATTTTTTTATTTAATTAGATTGATTCATTTTGATCGATCTGATACGGTAAAGGGCAAAACAAAATAAAGATTTGTTATAACGATAAAAAAAAAACATTGAGATTATCTATAAATAGAACATAAATGTTTCAATTCTATATCTAAACATGATATACAAATTTAGAATAGATTAATTAGATGAACTTTCAAAAAATCCTATACTTCAGTATATTATTCATTAAATCCCCCTATATCTTGATAAAATCGTTTTTAGTCCTTTCATTCGCGAGGAGCTGGATGAGAAGAAACTCTCATGTCCAGTTCTGTAGTAGAGATGGCATTGGGAAAGAACCATCAATTACAACCCCAAAAGAACAAGATTTTGTACACAACATAGAGGAAGAATGAAAGGGATATCTTATCGAGGTAATCATATTTGTTTTGGCAGATATGCTCTTCAAACACTTGAACCCGCTTGGATCACATCTAGACAAATTAAAGCGGGGCGCCGCGCAATGACACGAAATGTACAGCGCGGTGGAAAAATATGGGTACGTATCTTTCCAGACAAACCAGTTACACTATGACCCACGAAAACCCGTATAAGGTCCGGTAAAGGATCCCCCAAATATTGGGTAGCCGTCGTTAAACTGGGTAGACTACTTTATGAAATGAGTGGAGTAGCTAAAAATATATCTCAAAAGGCTATTTCAATAGCAACGTCCAAAATGCCTATAAGAACTCAATTCATTATTTCGGGATAAGAATGTCGAAACAAAGGAAATAAATCTTGGGTATAAAAAAATGCGAGTCTTCCCTTTTTTTTCTTTTTTCTTTCTTTTTTTTACTTTGTCCTTTCAGTGCTTTACTTTAAATTAAACATTAAAAAAACAGACTCAAAAAATAATATGATTCAACCTCAAACCCATTTGAATGTAGTAGACAATAGCGGTGCCCGAAAATTGATGTGTATTCGAATCATAGGAGCCAGTAATCGTAGATATGATCATATTGGTGAAATTGTTGCTGTGATTAAGGAAGCAATACACAAGCAGTACACAATATGCCTCTAGAAAGATCAGAAGTGATCAGAGCTGTAATTATACGTACTTGTAAAGAACTCAGACGTGATAACGGTATGATAATACGGTACGATGACAATGTTGCAATTGTCATTGATCACGAAGGAAATCCAAAAGGAACTCAAGTTTTTGGTGCGATCGCCCGGGAATTGAGACAGTAGAATTTTACTTAAATAGTTTCATTAGCACCTGAAGTATTATAAGAGAGGATCGCGATATAGTGATAGTATGAAAATAAAATAGATAAATCAAAATTTAGTAGAGTATGTCTCACGCATATACTTTTAATAATTTTCATTAAAAAAAAAGAACATGTTGATTATATCAAAATTCGGAAGCAACAAAATTTTCAGTTTTATCATGGGCAAGGACACTATTGCTGACATAATAACTTCTATACGAAATGCTGACATGAATTGAAAGGGAATGGTTCGAATAGCATCTACTAACATCACCGAAAACGTTGTTAAAACCCTTTTGTGAGAGGGTTTTATCGAAAACGCAAGGAAACTCGTGGAAAACAAAAACAAAAAAGAGTTTTTGGTTTTAACCCTACGACATCGAAGGAATAGGAAAGGGCCGTATAGACCCATTTTAAATTTAAAACAAATCAGTCGACCCGGTCTACGAATCTATTTTAATTATCGATGAATTCCTAGAATTTTAGATGGGATGGGGATTGTAATTCTCTCTACTTCTCGAGGTATAATGACAAACTGAGCGGCTCGACTGGAAAGAATCAGTGGAGAAATTTTGTGTTATATATGGTAATTATTCTTCTATCCGAATTGTATTTGGAGCTTACTTTTATGTTGTGAGAAAAAAAAAGGGGGGGGAGGATTCCTCGAGGTTTAATTACCGAATAACTTATCAAAGGTATGCTCCAGGTTCTTTTAGATAGTTTAGAGAGCGAAGTAAGATTCTAGATTATGTTTCAGAAGGGATGCGACCCGTTTTTCTACATCTACTTATACTATTATACATATACTCCCGATGGCTAGAGGCAAAATTGAAGGAAGTCGTTATGATTTAGATTCAACTGGAGGATATAATAATAATATATAGATTTGAGTGATTAGGTGATTTTTCAACATTCCTTTCAAGGGGATACAAATCGCGGTTCAAAAATTTCAAGAAACTTATTTTCTTCTAACTTCCAATAAGTAGATTCGAAATTCATTTAAGGAATAACAATTATGAAAATAAGGGCTTCAGTTCGTAAAATTTGTGAAAAATGCCGACTGATCCGCAGGAGGGGACGGATTATAGTAATTTGTTCCAACCCGAGACACAAACAAAGACAAGGATAATCTTTCGAAAAGTTTAGAAAGTAACCGATGAACAAATCAAAACAAAAGATCGGTTTTGACATGAAATGGATATATCCATATATCTCTGACTTATATTTATGAAATAATCAAATATGGCAAAATCTCCACCATGAAGTGGTTCACGTAGGCCAGGAGGGATTAGTTCACGTAAAAGTGGACGTCGAATACCAAAGGTCTTTTGATTCCTGGCTTGCAGCTTCCACTTTCTAGCTTTGGGTCTAATTATTTCTTTGCTTGGCCCATTCACCACCTCATCCTCGTCTGATCTGGCTTCAGCAAAAGTTTCCAGGCTGTCTTCTAAATTTGTTTCCCTCCAATTTTCATTTCCCGCATGCGCTTTCTTGTTTCTGAAGTGGCTGTCATTGTCAGTCTCTTCCACTTGCACCTTACTGATTTCCTTTCCCCTGCTCAGAGTCTCTATTTGCAGATTTTCTGTCAGCTCTGGATCTGTCATTGATGGTTCTTCGTCAGCTACTTGCCCCTAGTTTTTGCCTTTTGGTTTACCATTGTTTCCATGTTCCTTCTCCCTTTGGCTATGATTTGGCCCCTGATTGCTGATTGAAATAGGTGGGTTTTTTTGTGATTCTCGGTTACTGACTGCTATGAAGTTTTCTTTGGCTTGGGCTTGCTCCCTATCACTTTTCTCATTCATTCTGTTTTGTTTCACCCTCTCTGCCTATGATATTGCTCTCATCCATCCTCCATAAGGCAATTCGTCTTTCGGCTGTCTTTTATATTTCAAGCATTCTCTAATTTGGTGTCCAATGTGTGCACAACCTTTTTTAATGGCTGTGTTATATTAATGGAAATTCTGGCTCAAGCAAATTGCCCTATGCATTCTCCTGCATCGTCGGTTTCAACTTCCTCTACTTTACCTATCATTCTTCCCCAACTCTTGAATAGTCTCTCGATTCATGCACATGATAGGAATATTGTGAAGCTGAACCTAGAAGGATGAATGCATAAAGGATTGTTTTTTAATAGCCCCTATGCCATCTGGTTCAGTAAGTACTAGTAACTCTCGATCAAAGTGCAATAGTCCCCCCATTAGTACTCTTTTCTTTTCCCCTTCTGAGCCAAACTTAAACAAAAATATGTTTTCCCCCATGCTTTCGATCTTAACCTCGTTGACTTTTTTCCAAGCTTGTTTCATGGCCACTTTCAACCCCTCTCTGTTCACTCTTCACGTGAGTAAAACTTTCCCAACCAAGCAATTAGCAGCCATTTTTTCCCCTCTGGTCTTCATGCTTCCCATAAAAGTTAAAATATCTTCCTCTTCTTCTTCTAAAGCAATTGCTTGACATTTTCTAATCAATTCCTCTGCAGCCATATTTAAAGTAGTACTACAAACAATAATAGCTCATGTGAAAATTTATCTCCTAACCCCCTTTTAATCTGCAATAAATAACTTTAACGATAACAAAAGATGAAAGTATGTGGGAAAAGAAACGAAGAAGATAGAATAAGAAAGAAAAGAAACACCCAATCAAGGGATGACTAAAAGATAAGCCATGACCGGCTTTACTCTACTTTCATTCTAATACTTTTTTCTCTAGAAGAAAGATTGCGGAGAGATTTTACTCCTCACTAGGAGTTTAATTTTGTGATTTGTCTACTTTTTAAAGTTAATCGAAGTGCGTTACATGAGTAAATGACAAAAAAAGCTGAAAAAGGAATGATTCAAGCACACTAAACGGCCGAAAATATTGCAGCTGGCATGGACTTGGTGTTCAGAGAGCAGGACACAGTCATGGGAAAATGAAATGGTGATTGAAGTGATAGTGCACTCAATGGGCTCAAATAACTTGAAGGGTGAAAAGGGCCAAAAAGAATTGACCAAGAATGAAGGGATGCTTGGGCCAGGAAAACTTATAAAGGCTATGGGAAAGAACATAACCAGCATGTGTGTGATTGGATGCGCTTTAAGTGCTTCAACTCCAATGGAGAATGGAAAGCAATGGAGATGCACGGGGATATACGGACACCCAGAAATGCAGCAAAAACAACACACTTGGACGCTACTTCGAAGGCTGTCAGGTTTGTCTAATCTCCCGTGGTTATGCTTCGGCGATTTCAATGAAATTTTAAGTCCAAATGAGAAATGTGGGGGGAAGGATCGAAATTTGAGTATGATGGCTAGTTTCAAAGAGGCTGCTCAAGCCTGTAATTTGGTGGATTTAGGTTGCATAGGCTACCCTTTTACTTGGTCTAACCGGAGATTTGGCCACCATCTTGTTGAGGAGAGATTGGACAGGTTCCTATGTAGTCGAGATTGGGTTAATAACTTTTATGATTATGCAGCAACGAATCTCTTAACCGTGAGCTCTGACCACTACCCAGTGTTGATAGAAGTTAGAGAAAGAGGTAAAAGTATCCGCTATGAGAGGAAGGCACCTCGTAGGATTCATTATGAGGATATGTGGAGTGCCTATGATATGTGCAAGAGCATTGTTCAAGAGGAATGGAGTAGTCAAGGGAATTGGAAATTCGGGAATCCAGTACTTCAATTTCAAAAATCCGCCAAAAGTTCTATGGCTAAGCTTAAATGGTGGAGCAGGCAAGAGTTCGGGGAAAGAGAAAAAGAGTTAAAGCAGATGATGGAGCAGCTAAAAAGGTTGAAACAGAATTTTGATCATTACAACAGCGGAGATGAAATTAAAAAGTTGGAGAGGAGAATCAATAATATGTTGATTGATAAAGAAATGTATTGGAAGCAAAGATTAAGGGCTGACTGGTTAAAAGAGGGAGACAAAAACATAAAGTTCTTCCATTTAAAGGCTTCAGCAAGGAAGCGAAAGAACAAAATTTGGGGGATCGATGATAAACAAGGGCGCTGGACATAAGAGGAAGCTGAAGTGGAAGCATAATTTTGTGAGTACTTTCAAGAGATTTTAACTTCTTCAAGGCCAAGCCAAGCTCAAATAGATGCTGCTTTAGATGGATTGTTGCCAAAGATAGATGAAACCATGAAGAATCATCTGAATCAGCCGTTTACAGCTGAGGAGATTTCGGAGGCTCTAAAGCAAATGTGCCCCACAAAGGCACCTGGCCCGGATGGACTTCCTGCTGTCTTCTTTCAGAAGCATTGGCAAGCAGTGGAGTGTGGAGTTGTTTCAACTTGTTTACACATTCTGAATGAATGAGGTAACTTAACTTCGTTAAACCACACTTATATTACTTTAATTCCAAAAGTTCATAAGCCTAGAAAAGTCACTGATTTTAGACCCATTAGCCCTTGCAATGTAATTTATAGAATTATCGCTAAGGTTATAGCAAATAGAATGAAGCCCATTCTTGAACAAATTATTTCGCCGTTTCAGAGTGCTTTCATCCCAAATAGACTCATCACTGACAATATTATTATTGGGTATGAGTGTCTCCATAAAATTAGGCACAGTAAAGGGAAAAGAAATGGGTTAGTGGCTTTAAAGCTAGATATTAGCAAAGCTTATGATAGGGTGGAGTGGGAGTTTTTGAAACAAACAATGACAAAGCTGGGGTTTCCAAATAATTGGGTAGATTTAATAATGAATTGTATCACTACATCATCTTTCTCTGTGCTTGTAAATGGGAGTCCCAAGGGCATGATTCACCCGCAAAGAGGCCTTAGACAAGGCTGCCCTCTATCCTCATATTTGTTCATATTATGTGCAGAATCTTTTTCTAACTTACTGCTGCAAGCAGAGCAGAATCATCAAATCCAGGGGCTGAAATTTGGAAAGGAGATTACTATTTCGTATTTACTATTCGCTGATGACAGCTTGGTGTTCACAAAAGCTTCAGTGGATGGTTGCAAGGTTCTCAAAGCGATCTTCGACTGCTATGCTGCAGCCTCAGGTCAACTCTTCAATTTTGACAAGTCGTCTATGGTTTTCAGTGGCAAAATCCTAGCAAACAGAGTTAATGCAATCAAGGGGATATTTCAACTCAAGGTGGTGTCTAGACACGAAAAATACTTAGGCTTGCCCTCTATGGTTGGAAGAAACAAGAAAAACTTCTTTAATGAAGTGAAACTCAAAGTGGTGAGCAAGATTTCAAATTGGCAGCATAAATTTTTTTCGAGTGGAGGTAAAGAAGTCCTTATTAAAGCAGTGGCTCAAGCGGTTCCAGCCTATGCGATGAGTGTTTATAAGCTCCCTATAGGGCTATGCGATGACATTCAGATGGCAATGGCGAAGTTTTGGTGGAGATCAAAAGAGGACAAGCGTGGAATCCATTGGGCAAGGTGGGAAAAGATGAGTCAAGCAAAGAGTAGAGGAGGCCTCGGACTTAGAGAGATGTCTAGATTTAATCAGGCTTTAGTGGCAAAACAAGGATGGAGACTGTTGCAATACCTGCATTTATTGGTTACCAAAGTGTTGAAGGCTAGGTATTTTCAAAAGTCAGACTTCTTGAGAGCTCAAGCTGGTCCTAATCCGTCCTACGTATGGAGAAGTATATTGTGGGGAAGACATGTGCTGCAAAAAGGAATTCGGTGGAGTATTGGCAATGGTGAACAGATTCTAATTTGCAGGGATAATTGGATTCCAAGGCCTGAAACTTTTAGGCCCCTCTCAATTCAAAATCTGCCAGCAGAAGCTACAGTCTCAGAGTTTATTAATACTGAAAATCAATGGGATCACAGAAAGGTGCAGCAGTGGTTCTGGGAAGAAGATGCCAATGAGATCTTGAGAATTCAGCTGCCGAGAAAACCGAGAATGGATGAGATAATCTGGCACTTTGATAAAAGAGGAGTTTATGCTGTGAAAAGCGGGTATCAGCTAGCGATAAAAATGAAGTACCCTGATAAGCCTAGTTGTTCTTACAAGAGCCTTAATCACTGGAACCGTTTATGGACCCTCCAACTTCCAGAAAAAATCAAAATATTTATGTGGAGAGCTGGCCAAAACTTATTGCCCACTGTTGAGAACCTATGGAAAAAGAAGATATTGGTAAAGCCTCATTGTCAAGTTTGCAAACAAGGAGTGGAAAGCGTATCACATGCATTGGTGCACTGTAAAGCCACAAGGAAGGTATGGATTCATGCTCCCTTTGAAATGCATTTCCCTGCTGCTTCTAATCAAGATATGTGGAATGTTATGCTTGAAATAACTAAGAAGATGAGCAAGTCAGACACAGAAATATTTTTTGCATACTGCTGGGCCATATAGTATGGCAGGAATCACAAGATTTTTGAAGGAAAAAATATGGACTGCTGGCGAGTGGTGGCTAAAGCTGAGGCTGTACCTATAAACGGGTGAGTCAGCAAGGGCAAGGATCAGGGGGAAAGCACAGTCCAATGAAGATCCAGAAGTGGTGCCCTCCTCCTACAAATGTTTTCAAGGCTAAAGTGGATGCCGCTATTAATCATGAAAAAGGAATAGCATGGTTAGGAGCTGTAATCCGAGATTCAAATAGCAGAATCATTGTGGCTGTTGTCAAGACCAAAAAATTTTCTGGAGATGTTAAGGTTGCAGAAGCAGAAGCTGTTGAATGGGGATTAGTTGTGGCAAAAAATGCAGCTCTTAGCTCTTTAATGGTGGAGATAGATTGTCAAGATGTGGCAAAGTTGATTAACAACCAAGAGGGAAGCAAGACAGAGATTGTTTGGGTGATTTCTGAAATCCAAGATCAAAGGAAGGATTTCCAGCACATTAGTTTCCATTACACCCCCAGATCATGTAATGCCCATGCCCACTCCTTGGCTAAGCTTGCTTTAAGGAGTCTTTCAACTGCTGTATGGACAGCACCGTTACCAATTGATGTGGAATCTGTATTCTCTTGTTTGCTTTAATGAAAGTTTAATTATCTTCTCAAAAAAAAAAAAACTCCAACCTGAATATGTTGTGATTGTTCCTTACTGTAAGTTTACTTCAATAGGTAAGATTTACAACTCTTTTAATAGTATTTTCTTTTTATTACTTATATCTAAACTTTGGTTATTTGATATTTGTCAAGTCCTTGCCTAATATAATCATGTATAACACTATCCAATTATGGGTTGGAGGATTTTGCGTCTACAACTAATGCTTAATTAAAAAATCTATAAGATGGTGATTGTACATGTTCTACTTGTAACATGTGATACTTTGTAAGCCGATGTTCCAATAACATATCTAAAACATGTATTTTTGTTCCACTTCAACACTAGTTATTTTATCATTTAACCATCATCATTTAGGGCGTTATGAAATATGCTGCTGTGAAATAAATGATATAGCTCTTAAGTAAAATTAATGAGTGTTTAGTAAACAGTAAATAATATTTAGACTTTGTTTAATATTGAGATTGGACAATTGTACTTTAAAAATTATATCTTTGGTAAATATTAATTGTTATAAACGCTATTAAAACTTATAATATCTTCATTTTCTTCAAAATTATTATTTAAAATTTATATTCATTATACACTATTATATTTTATTTCATAGTAATATATTTTACCTCAATGCGAAACAACATCTAAAGTTGATAATAGTTTATAAATGAAAGTGATTATTATATTTATACTTATTAGTATTCCGCTACTAAAATTAATTAAAATATTGAAATAAAATCACAGTCGCCGGCAAATTGCCAGCAGATAACCACTGGTGACGAAAAACTATCATTTTGGTGGTCATTGGCACCTTTTCGAATCCTTTCACTACGATTTATCTGAAAGTGCTATTTTAATTATTATATCATTATTAATGTCGTCGACATCATCATCATCAGCATTATTAAACTAATTTTTTTATTTTAAGTAATACTATTGTCATTGTTATTATTTTGCCTTAAGTAAATATTTAAAAACTTTTAGATTTTATGATTTTGTAATAAACAGTAGGGACTTAAGTGTTAATAACCAATTGAGCACATCTCAGCCGTTAAACACTTTAGCCATTAGATCTATTGGCTAAACCAGAAAAGACAAAGTTGGGTACCGTGCAACTGTTGCACAGTAAGCGGACACACTAAATATGTATGCTGAAAACTATCTTGAAACAAAATTCAAAATTTAATTTGTTTTTCCTTTCCGAAGTCCACCCAGTATTTTCTTTTTATTTAATCTCTTATATTTATTTTCATACACGCTTATCCCCTTTTCTTTAGATTTTGTAAGTCTTGTATCAATTGTTAGTCAGGTCTCATAACTTTTAATAATGTAACTAGATGCAAATAAATATGTAAATCATTTACTGAAGAGATAAGAAAATTAATGTTGACGGGCACCAATAAATTTTATGTTGATGCTGATCACGTATCATCATCATCATCACTACTATTATTATTATATTACCTTAAGTTAACTGAAAATAGTTACTTGAACTTTGGCCCAAATTTTAATAAAAAGATTTCTAAAGAAAATGTTGAAACCTCAGCACTGCCTTTTATACTTGTGACATTTACTTCAGTTTTTTTTTTCCTCCGAAAGTTGGCTTGTGATTTCATCTTATCTTTGTACTACTGTGAAATTATTTTTCTATCTCTTTTCTAAAATTGATATAATAATTTAAATAAAGATTCTTGTTAATTATTCGGACAATGCAAGTTGAAATAATAATGCAGGATGTGATAATTCCTAATTAATAGAATGAAATGCATGTAGGACATATGAATGTTTCACTACTATTGAAGACCGACTAATGTGAGGTAAATGAGAAAAAGCTAAAATATTTCCCAGAAAATGCGACATGTCTTTATCTGGCAAGTCAAAATCAACAATTGCTCAAAGATTTTGACTAAAAATTTTCTTTTTCCTCCGAAATTTACATTTGTAAATTCACATCTCAAGTCACAGTCATCTAATTAACTACAAAGTGTCTATTAACCAATTCACATGTACATCAATATATGACTTTAGATTTTTCAATACATTTTTTCAATAAATACACTATTTGCACCACTTCCACAGACCAAAATGTATAAAGTTATTTATTATATTTTTAATGCTTCTTCTTGAACACATGATTTATTTAAATTTGGGCTCGGCTACCTTACAAAGGTACATTTAAGTTAAGCCAAATGGATTAATTGGAGGTCGGTCTAAGTGGACCAGACACCCTATTTTACAAGGTCTGTGTCATACATAAGGTAGGATGATCCATTAAATTTATCTGTTAATTGTGGTACTGGTACCCAGGGATAGTAAATTCTGAGTCCGGGTCTGGGTTTGGCCGTTCCGGTTCCAGACCCGAATGCGAATTTACTATACCGGATCCGGATATAAACCCGGATAATTAGACCCCGGGTCCGGAACGAGTTTAACCTGAAAAAATCCGGGTTTTCGGATTGCGGGTTTCAAACCCGGATACCTATATGAATTTTTCTTTTCCACTTCTCTTAAGGCCTTGGGTACAATGGGAAAAATGGTACAGCCGCATAGCAATTTCACCCAAAAAAGCAAAAGCAGCAGAATGTGAAGCAATGCAATTATAGAATCCAACTACTACAACAAATAAGCAAGCAAAAGAACACAAGCTACAAAAATTACAAACACAGATCATCTCCCTGATCACCATGTTCACCGTCACCAAATTCAGCACCAACCTCCTCATAATCCTTCCCCAAAGCCGCAAGATCCTCGCGGGCTTCAAAGAATTCACCTTTCTTTATGCCCTCTAAACATTACATCAAATCAAATTTGTGGTCAATGCGAGAAAACACGTTGGCCTCACAAGCTGAGTTCAATATCACGCACACAGCCTCTACACCTTCGCGAGATCAACACAGCCATGATGGCAGCAAAGCAGCAAATGGGCGTCACGACGATGGCAGCAACAGCAAAGCGGCGTCACCATGATGGCAAGAAAGGCAATAGTTGGTGGCTGTGTTCGATTAACGAAGAGAAGAGGAAAATGGTGGCGGCTGTGTTGAGAGAAAGTTGTAAAGTATAAACTAGGGTTTCCTCTTTTCTTTTTTATTCTTTTAACTTTTTGTTTTTTCTATTTATATTAAGAAAAATTAAAAATATAATATTAAGAATAAAGAAATCCGAGTCCGGGTTCCGAATATACGGGTTGACTCATTCCGGTTCCGGACTCGGATACGTCCGGGTTTATTATTTTACTTCCGGATCCGGATATTATTTTTATCCGGTATGGGTTGAACCCGGTCTGGATTATCCGGATTTATGCGAGTTCGGACCGGATTCGGGTTATTTTGCCATCCCTACTGGTACCCGAAGTCATAACAGAAACAGTTCAAAACACTGTGGAATATATTAATGCTCGGAATCTTCCTGGAAGTTTCACATTTTCCAAACGCAGGGGACAGCAAGTTTTTCTCCAATTTCACAGAAGATGCAACTTTGTTGACTTTTTATTTCAAGTGAAGAAAGAAAATAGGGAATGCCGGGTAAAAAGGTGAAAGTGTATATTTGATATTTCCCGACATATTTAAAATAAAGTAGCTTTTTTACTCGGCTTTTTTATCCAGGAAAATGATGTTTGTTCCCGGTCAAACCCCGGGGCAAACCCCGAAATTACATCAAACGACGCAAATTCGGCTCTTAATTTTTTTTGTTTTCAAGCGCTATTGAACGACGACGTTTCTGCTTCAATTTTTTATTTGTTCTTATTTGCTTTCAACGAAGTCGTTTTGGTTTGTAAATGGCAGCCTTCTTCTTCCTCTTTCTTTAACACAACTGAAACTTTTCTTCTTCCTTTTCTTCGTTCTCTTAACGGCAATGTTTCTGCTTGAATTTTTTTTTTGTTTGTTATGATTTGCTGTGAACGAAGTCGTTTTGGTTTGCAAATGGCAGTCTTCTTCTTCCTCTTTATTTAACCCAGCTGAAACAAGTAATTAATTAAGCTTCTTCTCTCTTTTTTTCTTTTTTTCTTTTTAAAAATTTTATTTGTTTAGGGGTGGGTAAATTTTAATTATTAGATCTAAAAAAACTTTTTTTTTAGGTGGGGGTGTTTTGAATTTGTGTATTGTGCAAGTGGTCGTTGATAGTTAGAAGATTATCAAGAAGCATAGATAATAAAATAAAGAATTATTGGAATACACACATCAAGCAGAAGTTACTTAACCGTGGCCTCAAACTCACCGCCCTCTCAACCAAATTCATAACCATAATAATTTCAACAAATAGACTATTAATAATAATGAAGAAATAATGCATAGTAGCACCCATTATCAAGAAATTCTTGACTTAGAGCTATCCATTGGACTTGCTTCTTCTGGATCTGCGAACTCAAGACCACTGCAACAACAACAATAGCCGCAGCAACAGAAGCAGGTTGTTGGTTACAAAAAGTTTTTTGAAATGAAGCAAACAGTTTGTTTGTGTTGGCAATTGGGTTTTGGGAGAAGTAAACTGTGTAAGAATTGTACTCAAAATTCTAGTATGGTGAAATGAAAAGGAAGAGAAAACAGATGGGTTCTGGGCTTCTGGCATTGCTTTTGCCTGAAGCGTGAGAATTTTGCCCTTTGAAAAACGGCATTGTTTTAGATCTCTTTCGAGGTTTGACCCAGGGTTTGACCCGGGGCAAACATTAGTGCTGTTTTATCCAACTCTTTTCTTTTTCATTTTTCTTTTTTCAAAGGTAATACTAACTTTTGACTTTCCGCACTTATTTCTCATATTGATCTGAGCATAATTGTTGATTGGCAAGGATTGTTCTAGGCTTTTTATTTATTTATCGTTAAAAGATGAGCGTTGACAAAAATAGTTTATAGAGAAAAGGTATTTACTTTAAAACATTAAAAAAAATGCACCGGATTATTCTCAAGCAAACTGTGTGCATAACAATTGGTATTAAAAATAAAAATAAAATAATTTTTAAGAAAAATGACACTTATACCCCCTCAAAGTAGGGGGAAATAGTCATAAAGACCTTTAAGTTTCTAAAAAAGGACACAAAAACTCTTTTTTTTAATCATAATATCCTTTCAATTTAATGGTTAGAAAATTGGCTTAAAATGTTTTAATTAATACAAACTTAATATAAATAATATAATATATCTAGTAGATTAATAATGTTAAATTATTTTTAACAGTTAAAATAATATTAAAATTTTAAATTGTTCTATTTGTTTTAATAATATATTGATATTTATTATAGTGATTTTAAATAAAGAAAAATTATCATTTGTATACCCTTAGTTTACTCCATTATAAAAAATACTTCAACACTTTGAGGGTGTATCAATCGTCCACCCTAAGTTGACAAAATATTTCAGCCGACCACTAAACCGTTAGTTGCCGTTTAAATATGATAACGTCATAAGGGTAATCTGGTCTTTTCATATGATACAAGTGATAATTTAAAGGTATACAAGTGATCAAAAGAGAATTTAAGGGTATACAAGTGATAATTTTCAAGGGTAAAATCATCAATTCACTGTAATTCCGTTAACTTTCAAACAGCAATTAACGGTTTGGTGGTCGGCTGATACATTTTGTTAACTTAGGATGGACGATTGATACACCCTCAAAGTGTTGTAGTATTTTTTATAACAGAGCAACTATATAGTATACGAATGATAATTTCCCTTAAATAAATCTTTGGGTTAAATAGACTTTACAATTAACAAAATTCTTCCTATAAATAATATTAAAATTATTTTTACATAATAATCAAAATAATTTTAGTTTATTTATTTTAATATTATGTTTCTATTTATTATTATATATAATAAAATAGGTCTAATAGATTGTAAAATATAAAAATATTTTTTAAATATTGAAATTATTTCAAAATGTATATATTGTTACATTTACTTTAATGTCATATTTCTATTTATTATAAAATTTTGGGGTCAACTTTTTTTGGGTTTATAGGGCCAAAGGACATTATGGTCAAAAGGGGATCTTGGTTTTTTAACATTCTTTGTTATAAATCGTTCTATGTGAAGTTTTTAACATTCTTGTAATCTTTAGATCGTTAAATCCATGAAGTCAATTGATATATCAAGGAAAATGCAAGTGGAAAGAAAAGATCAAGCAGAAAATCAAATGACATGCTGCGAAAGACACAACCAGTGTCCTAGTGCAAATTGTGTTTACACTTTGGAGTCAAAAGAAACTAAACTTTGATGCAGCGGAAGTTTAATGTTTAAAATATTGCGTTGATTCTAGAGAATATCGGAATAAATAAACAACTAAATTCACGTTGATTTAAAATAATGCTGCGAATTTAGAGGTTAAGACTCGTTGATTTCGTAGGATATCGAGAATTAACTGAACTCAAATACTCACAAAGAGATTTGAAAATTGAAAATATTATTGAAATCGAATATCTCTCTGCTTGTAAAAGCTACAAAAAAACACTTATTTATACTAACTAAGACTTATCCTAATTTGATTAGAATACATATTTTAAAAAGACTTATACATAAATTAAGAATATTACCCAAATAAGCAATGCCTAAAAATTAAGACTCTAAATAGGAAACCAAATTAAATTAGAATACAAATTAATTAAAATATTCCTAAATGTTATAAATTTCAATGTAATTAGGATTTCTTCAATTTCTTGCTTTGCATCATTCTCGCCAGGGTGGAGAAAATTCGTCCTCGAATTTTGTATGTTTTAGTCTTCAAGAACATCTTCATATGTATAAGGATTAATTTTCAAAACAGAGCTTCGACGTACACAACGAACTTTAAATTTTCCAATTTTTGTAATAATGTCTATCCAATTACTCCAATTGTATCAAATAAATTCTTCTATCAACAATTTCTCTAAAAATGTCTTCTCATATTGTTCGTGTCGAACTTCAACATAGTTGAGGAAAAATGATTTCTTCTCATAATCCACTAATTGTTGAAAAATATCACAACTCTTTTTGTCTTCTTTTGGAAAATCAAGAGAACAATAAGAGATTGTATCAACAACTCTCTCTCTTTCCTCCACAAGATCAAAAGATGGATGAACAATTACCTCTTCTCATCCCACAATATCAAGATACTCATCAAATTTTGGCAATTGATCCAAATTAATGTCTTTGTGTTGAGGATTTGTTGTAGACACGAATGGCCAATTAATATTCTCCTCGAAAGAAATAATATTGTCGAGTGAAACAAAGTTACTATTTTCCTCATTATCCTCATAACAAACATCATTACGAACAATTTCATCAAATCCATATGCCTGTTTTATCTGTAAAGATTTTCTATCTCGAAGTTTCTCTAAATCATGAGAAATCAAACGCAAAATCCTCAACATCCTATTTAAAACTTCTTTCAAGACAAAATCTTCGCGGCGATGTTATCGTTTCATGATTCAATTTTTTTTTCTTTTCCTCCTTTTTTTTTTCGGTGTTTGTTTGGGTTTCGGTTTTTTGGCTAAAATCAGAAAATTAAAGGGCAATACTGAAATAGAAGAAAGTACTGGGCCAAAACTGAAATTAAGCAAACGTTTTAGATTTCCGGTGACGGTGGTCGGAAATCGAGCAAGGATGGGTGGATCTGAAAGATTTTAGGTTGGTGAGTATGACGGTGGCGGTGGTTTGTCCAAAAAAGTGGTGTTTTGGTCGGAAATTGTAGATAAAGTCAGCAGTTTTGAGGGCTTCGGTTTCCGGCGGTTTGAGCGTCCATCGGCGGTGTGGAATGGTGGGAAAGATTCAGCTGATGGAGAGGAATGGATCAATGGTGGTTCTTCTGGCCAAATCGCGCCGAAAAGTGGTGAACAGAGGCGGCGGCGATCGCGGGTGTTTTGGCTTTCTTTCCGCCGATTTGTGGCTAATCGACGGTGGAAGATGCTTGGGATTTGATGGGCAGCGATTTATGATCATAATTGTGGTGGTTTCGTCCGGATCGGAAAACTAAAGCCGGCAGCCTTGGACGGTGGCCGCGGGCTGAAGCTTTTGCTTCTGTTTCGGGTTTTTTTATTTTATTTTTTTAATGAAGCTAAACGGAAAAATAAAAAAAGGGAAGAAGGAAAAGTTTGATGGTAGATGGGGTTAGATTGACGATATTATGTTTTAGTTATTATACCAAACTGATGTAGTGAAAGTTTAATGTTCAAAATATTTCGTTAATTTTAGAGAATATCAGAATAAAAGAATAATTAAATTCACATTGATTTAAAAAAATACCGCGAATTTAGGGGTTACGATTCGTTGATTTCGTAAAATATCAAGAATTAACTGAACTCAAATAGTTACAAAGAGATTTAAAAATTAAAAATATTATTAAAATCAAACATCTCTCTGCTTGTAAAAGCTACAAAAAACACTTATTTATACTAATTAACATTTATCCTAATTTGATTAGAAAACATATTTTAATAAGACTTATACATAAATTAGGAATATTACTCAAATAAGCAATGCCTAAAAATTAAGACTCTAAATAGGAAACTAAATTAAACTATAATACAAATTAATTAAAATATTTCTAAATATTATAAATTTCAATGTAATTAGAATTTCTTCAATTTCTTGCTTTGCATCAAACTTCAACAATGAAGAACCAATAAAATAAATAAAAAATGTAGTTAACTTGGCTGATGTGGCAGTAAGTTTTAGAGAAGCTTGAAGTTAGCTAATATACAGAGCAACATTGTTCCGTATGGCCAGATTCCTTGAAAATTAAGTAATACAGTAGACCAAAGGCAAAGAAGAATGACCAAATGGAACTTTTAATAGGATTAAACGAAGGTTCAAAATTAACTCTTGTAGCAAAGAGTTTGTCAGATTGTTTAAACTAATTCAAAACATAATTGTTTCATATCGCAATTTGCAAGCAATAAAATTCTGTATTAATTTGTACCCTAGAAAACAATCCCTAGTTGACATACACACCAAATTCAAAAGAAAAATAAATAGATTAAGATAGTTTATCCACTAAAATGCCTAATATTGGGGCAATTGTCGATGGATCATGCTGAATCGAGCATCTCATCTTTTATGAAATAACACGTCTTTCTTTCAAGTGCCTTAAACTAATTAATTTAATTGCAAGTAATAGAAACTTATAAAAAAAAAAGGACACAAAATTTTTTAAAAATGGACTAAGCCTAATTATAAGCAATTCACTAAATATAGAAAGATGACAATCATATTCTTATATAATTTCAGACTTCCTCTTACTACCTCATTTGAATCAATTTAATCAAAACTTGCATAAAAAGCATCACTCGTCTTCTTGTCTACAACTCTTCTTGTGAAATTTCATCATTACTGCAAATGGGCCTTTCTCCCAAAGAGCCCAATTAACAAAATATTTCTAATAATAAATTGAGATGAAAAAAGAATATAAAGATTAAAATTTCATTACTAGTTGTGCAGGTATTGTTCACAGCATTGATCGCTGGTACTGTGTACCCAGCAATATTCATGAAATTTTAGGAAAATAGCTAATGAAGAAGCTTTTCAATTAAAGTAGAGTTTAGTTTGGGAATTATATAATTCAATAAGGACACAAATGCCAACTTAAATAAGACTCTAGATCATAACAAAAATGAAAAATGTGGGTATCCTTATCAATACTTTTTAACACTTGTGAGGGGTGTTCGCGGATCAGATTTTACGGATTGAACATCAATTCATATCTGATCCACGATTTTACGGATTATAAATTTTCAATCCAATCTAATCCACGAATTGGTGAAATTCAATTCAAATCCAATCCATACATCTGCGGATTGGATACGGATTTAATCCAATCCACCATTTTGCGGATTTGTTTGCGGACCAAAATTTTTTAATTTTGTCCAATTTACGAACTAACTAAATAAAAAAATTAATATAAAAATAATTTTACTACTGATCAAATTTAAAATTAAATAAGATTTAAATAAATTAATTGTTTAAATAAAGTTATAAAATATATTTAAAGTTTCAAAATATAACACACCAAAATGAAAAAAATCTCATTTGTTTAGATCGGTATATGGAAATTAACTATTTAGAAAATTATATTATTTATTTAATTATTTTTTATTTTATATTATTATCGGATAAGATATAATATAGTGTTAATGTAACTATATTTTAACTTATTTATTTACTAGTAAGTACTAATGTCATATTTGCAAGTTTTATTTTTTAATTAAATAAATACTTTTTTATTTTTTTACGGATTCGCAGATTTTTACGGATTTACAGAAGTAGATTTATATCAAATCCACCGATTACGGATTATTAAATTTTCAATCCAATCCAATCCACCAATCCACGGATTGAATTTTACGGATCGGATTTCTACGGATTAGACGAATTGAGCGGATCGGATTGGATTCTAAACACCCCGACTTGTAGTATCTTCTTGAATTTGCAAAAATAAATATGAACAAAATTAAAGACATAAGAAAATGTTGATTAGGCGCGTTGATCTCACATTACTTTGACTGAGACTTGGTAAAGCAAATAGGAAAATGCAGGTGTTCGTACCACATTTTGCAAATCATTTTGCTTAAAATTCAATGCCTTTTGATACTTGTCCACATTTTGGTCGAAAGTCAAGTACCTTTTAATTACCATTCAATGTCAATTAAAATTTGAAAAAAAAAAGAGTAATCACTAAAAGCTTTCTTTGATCCTTCCGGGAAGGCCTGTGACAATTTCATCTTATTTTGGGGCTCTTTCTTTATTTTTTCAACTACATAGAGCTTTCTTGTTTCTTTACCTAATCAGTATCTTCTAATATCGCCCTCCATTGTCAAAGCTTCAAACCATGTCTGTAAGTCCATCTTTTTTCACTCACAAACACAATTTTAAACGCATTCATTAATTGATTAAGTAGTAAATATTAATAGACAATTTTAAACGCATTCATAAAAGAGGAGGAATTATGTGATTCATTCATTTTGGAACACACGAAATTCTTGGCCTTGAACATTAACGAGATCAATAATGGAAAGAAGATGTATAACTAATGACATTATGATATTTCGACTGTTGTGTCTTTGAGGATTTTGCTTCCACATTATGAGACCTTCCCATACAACTTTCAGAATGTGAAAAATCTATTGTGCGATATGCATATACTTGAGCTTTCCCAAAAAATTTACTAATAAATAAATATTTAATTTTCAATTAAATAAGGCTCTAGCTCCTAACAAATTAAAAAAAAAAAGTTCTTCATTTTTTGCCAAAAATTGTAGCCATTTAATTTTCATTCAAACAATTATATTAAAAAAAACACTTAATAAATATGTACTTCTTTGAATTTTCCAAGACGGTTCATGACAATTTCATCTTATTTTTGTAGCATTGGAAAATCACTTAGATAGATAATTTTTTTCTATTTTCATGAAGTCTTGCTAATTCTGCCCATTATAGAATTAAAATATCATTATATCTTTATACATTAAAGATCCACACCCTATTAGATACATTAAAATCTAAAATACCGAAAATATTAATAGATCACTTTTAATTGTATTTAACATTATATGACAATCTTCAATATATAATTATTCACATATAAACCCAACGTTGGATTAAGAATCCAACAATATTAGAGTAAAAAAATCCAACAACAATGGTTTTAAAAGAACTGAGTTGCTAATAGCTCCATTCATTAGTAAAGACCAACCTTGAGCCGTTCATGTGCTTCTGAAACAATTCTCCCATTTTTCTTTTTACGCCATTTATGACCATTCTTATGGGAAAATTGAAGGACCCTCTTATTAAACAGAAACAAAGATCCACCTGTTGAGAATATATAGGAAACCATTAAAGTCGACAAAGGAGAGATTTATGAATGAATTCGATTTTTCGTACAAAGTTTAATTTGTCTTTTTATCGCTATTATCAATTCAAGGACACGTTGAAGCTTGAATTCAGGGCTTCAGACCTATGAAGACTGCTCCGTGCCTAGAGCTAGACCTTGGCTTCATACACGAAGCTTACTTACTAGGTGGCTTTTGAGGTGTCTCCTGCGTTAGACCGAATTTCTCATGATTTTGTAATACAAATAGCATCTCCTCTGGCGTCAGCCAACGTGATTGGGCTTCTTCGAATAAAACGTCAATCTCACATCCTGCAATCATTTCATACACAAAAAAGGCTCCTTAAAAACTGACTTTACACCAAACAACATCGTTTACCTACATAAATTACAAATACTTACCTGCTTGCATCGTACTGAAGCGCCTAGTATTAGAAAAATTATAAGGAAAAGGACATTTACATCCCAAGGTTTGAGTAAATGGTTATCCACACCCGTAAGTTTTTAAATAGGGATATCAAGACTTTCTTTTGACCATTATACCATCTACCTTTATTAATCTAAAAAATTGATTTTAAAATTTTTTGTAAATACAAATATCATATAAATAATGTAATATATGCAGTAGACTAATAATATTAAAATATTTTAATATTTTAATAAATTTTAGTATGTAAATTATTATATTTATTTTAATAATATTTTTATTTATTGTAGACATTTTCAATAAATATTTGCATTAAATACATTCTACAATTAAAAACATATTATTTTACATAATATTCAAAATAATTTAAAATTTTAAGTAATTTATTTTAATATTATGATTCTATTTATCATAAAATTTAGTTTAATATAATAAAATATATCTAATAGATTATAAAATATTAAAATATTTTTAAAATATTGAAATTATTTTAAAAAGAATATATTATTACATTTATTTTAATATTATATTTATATTTATTGTAAAATATTAGAGTCAAATTTTTGAGATAATAGAAGTAAATGGTATAATGGTCAAAGGGGGTCTTGGTATCCCTCTTTAAAAATTTGAGAATGTTGGTGATCATTTCCCGAAACTTTAGAGGGGTGTAGATGCCCTTTTCCCAAATAATAATCACAACCGGACGAATTCACCAAACCACGTCGCTTGCAAACACAAATTCTTGATGATAGCTTCGATTGCATAAATTTTAAAGAATAGACTTTAAAAATTCAATTATTGATGAAATATAATGAGAGGAAAAAGCCGTGACAGCTTAATTGGCGAGAGATGAAAATAATTGAATGTGACTCTGCAAGATATAAACTAAAATAGATGCTTTTAGCAGGTTACTCCCTTGAACCTACCAGCAAGTTTCGTGATAATTTCATCTCATCGTCCTGATAAAGTCTAAATTGTCTACTTTTCTAAATGTGATATGAAATAACTTCATTGAAGACTAATGTTGGACTGGGCAATGAGTAAAGTAATGACAACGAAAGGTAGAAATTGCGATGAGACAAAGAATAATTTATGGACGGCAGGGAACTCTAAAATTCTGTTGCCCGAACTTTACTTTTGATGAGAAAAAGAATATAGTTTGGACAATTATTAAGAGTTTCTGACCAGAAATTAAATTTGGAATCCCAAAGCAGATGATTATGGCTGTGCCATTCAGACTTTTATTCAATATAATTATATTCATCCAGAAAATTTTGTTTCTTTATATTCTCTAATATTCCGTTTCGTCAACCATACTACGAAGTGTGTCCAACACAGAAGAAAATATATCACGTTGCGAAATAAAATATATAGCCCTGCCCTTACAATAGTATTCTTCCATATGAAAGAGCGTAATCACATTGCAAAAGTACGTACATAACCAAAACATACAAACGAAAACACGTATACCGCGTCCTAAAATGAGGGAGGAATGAAAAACGAATAGAATATGTGGAGGAATGAAAAACAAAGAAGAAATAATTGTTATATAATGAGACACCAATTGAACTGTCAAAATAAATAATCGCCGCAAGCTTTAGCATCATACAAACTCAAAATAGTCTTCAATAGAGAAGTAAATATATGAAATAAAATGTATCCCTCCACGTACAAGAATTTTTCCAAATCATACAGAGGCGTGAGTCCAAAAGTATTATATAACCAGTATTGATACAAGCAAACACAACAATATCGTCCAAAAATGAAAACAAATAAATAAATAAATAAATAAAGAACATGACAAAAATAATTTAGCTATGTTGCAACTGGGGTATTATACCACAGTTTTTATCCCTTTTTAGCATGGTCGTTGGATGCTTCCTTCTTGAATCTAGCGGCTGATATTAATTATTGGTAATTCGCAGCCCGTTGTTTATTGATGTAATATCAGTTAAGTCTCTTTTGTTTTGTTATTTTATTTTGTTCTTTCTCTTCTTTGCTCTTTTGTTTGCCGAATGCTTATCTAATCATTTTGTTGTTTTATTTTACAGGAGTAAGAACAACTAAGAAGGATTAGAAATGTTGTCAGACTCAAACGTTAAAAACAAGGTTCCAAAACAAAGTTAATTTCATTTCTTATTTATTTACTTTATAATTATCGTGTTCTGCCGCTTCAGCTTAAGCGTAACTTATGATCTCAACATAATCAAGGGGAATTATTTAATGTGCAATTTTGTTTCTTTTTATGAAAGAACTAGTATTTCTCGCCTATACAACAATGGAAATAAATTATTAGCAGCTAACTTAAAGCAATGTTTAATTTACTTACAACAATTTTATTCATAGTTATTTCTCTTAAAAAATTAATTTACCAAATTAATTCTAAAATTAAAATAATAACGTAAAATTTATGAAAATTATTATATTATTTTTAAGGCTAATTTGATAGATTTATGAAAATTATTATATTACTTTTAAGGCTTATTTGATAGATTAATATTTTTTCTTTTCATTAATATTCTCAAACAAGAGTATTATTATGAAAACAAAGAAAAAGTAAAAATAAAATTGTAATATATTTAACAGTAAGAATGTTTTAAAATATTTTTATAATATAGTAATTAAACATATATATAAGTAAAAAAATAGGGAAAAAAAATATTTATCTTATATAATTCTATAATTTCCTTAATCATATTCAACATACTTTTTTTTTTAAATTTAGCTACCTTACGTTTATCGTAAGGTACAGTCTCTCAAACAACTGAATCATAAATTTCATTAGGACCTACCATTGATAAAGAGAGTTGTACCTTACCTTAAACGTAAAGTAGTAGCTTTTTTTTTTTTTTTTTTTTTTGTCTTTACTACATCTCCCTTCTATTAATTGTTTTCACTTTTCAGCCTTTGTTTGGCTCATATTCCAAAAAGAAAAAAAAAGGGAAAAGGAAAAGGAAAGAGAAAAAGAAAAACACTTTTTTTATGCACTTACATGATTCCCTCTTAAGTAGTTTTCAACAAACAAAATTGTTATTCCCTATGCGTAATAAGTTGTTCCCTCTCCAATTTACCTTTTGTTTACCGAACAATCAGGTCTTCAGCACTGCTACGTGTCATACTTTTGTCCTTTTCGATTTTATCTACAGAAAATCTAATGGTTGCCTCACATAAGGACCAAAAACATGTTAGTCATTGCATCAATTACTCGATAATTAATTTCAACCGTTCGATTGAAGAAGAAAGCATCCAACGACCTTGCTGAAAAAGAACAAAGCTGTAGTATGGTACGACAGCCGCAACATGTCGAATACATTTTGAATTCATTGTTTTGACATGATGCAAGCCATAAAATCCTGACATCCAGGAAGTATGGATCCTGAGTACACAAACACCCTCTTCTAACCAATCAGCAATCTCAATGAAGATGCTTAAAATGACAGTTAACTTGCAACTGGAAGACGTAGAAAAAAGATTTATGATAAATGTCTGCGAAAACTATTTTGAAACAATATTTTGAAATTTAATTTCTTTTTCCATTTTGAAGTCCACCCAATAATTTCTTGGAAGCTCTCTTATATTAGATGCATAGGAATTTTGAATTTGTTACGAGTATGCAACTGGAGAGAAATTTCAAAAAATAATAGAGATAAAATTACACACAAGAATTTTATGCGGAAATTTTCTGAAATTATTGGGATAAAAAATTACTGATAAAAAAGAATTGACGACTACAAGACTTCTTTCTAAATAAAATAATAGAACAGCTACACTCTCTCTTATACTAGGAGAAAACAATTCTCTTACTAAAAAAAAGAAAAAACACTTTCAAATGAGAAATTGATTTTTCTCTTTACACTAGCTTACAATAATGTGGAATGTGAAGATAATTAATTAATTGAATGAAATGCGCGTGGGACCGATATACATACATATGGATGCTTTACTTCACTCTTCACTGGTAGTTTAATTTTGTGATATGTCTACTTTTGTAAATGACAAGAAAAACTGAAAAAGGAATAATTCAGGCACACTAAACGGCCGACAACAGGTGGCATGGACTTGGTGTCCAGAGAGCAGACAATGTAACGGGAAAATGAAATGGTGATCCAAGCTGGAGTGGGCTCAATGGGCTCAAATAACTTGAAGGGTGAAAACGGCCGAAAAGAATTAACCAAGAATGAAGGGATGCTTGGGCCAGGAAAACTTATAAAGGCTACAGGAAAGAACATAACTAGTGTGTGTGTATTTGTGTGCGCTTGGATGCGCTTTAAGTGCTTCAACTCCAACCTGATTATGTTGTGATTGTAATATTTTCTTTTAATAGGTAAGCTTTACAACTCTTTTAATAATATTTTCTTTTTATTATTTATGTCACAAATCCTTGCCTAATATAATCATCTATAACACTATCCAATTATGGGTTGGAGGATTTTGTGTCTGCAACTGATGCTTAATAAAAACTTCTATACGATGGTGATTGTACATGTTCTATTTGTAACATGTGATACTTTGTAAGCCGATGTTCCTAGAACATATCTAATATGTGTATTTTTGTTGCACTTCAACACTAGTTATTTTATTATTTGACCATCGTCATTTAGTGTGTTATGAAATATACTGCTGTGAAATAAATGTTGTAGTTTTTAACTAAAATTAATGAGTGTCCAGTAAACATTAAACACTATTAAGACTTTATTTAATAATGAGATTGGACAATTGTACTTTAAAAATTAGAGTGGAGCTATTGGCACCCCTACATTATTCTTACGAAACCCCATTTTAAATAAAATTACAATTAAGGACAATTGAAAATTAAACACATATAGATTTTTTTTTCTAGCAAATTATTTAATTCATAATCCATCCTTTTCAAAAACAAAATCTATATGTTACTTCTTATCTAACTAAAATAAATAATACAAATTTAAAATAATCTATTATTCTCTTTTGATTTCTTATTGATTAAACATTTTTATATTTAAAATTGCTTTGAAATTATAATTTGAAATATGTGTTATTTCAGCCAATGATTAACACTAAAAAACTTATCACCCATAAAACTTTTTAATTTGTGTGTAGAGTAATAATAAAATTGAAAATAATTAAAAAATAGCACAATAATACTTTCAGTTTTAACAATAAAACAAATCAAATGAAAATTGAGAACTTAGAAAAGTGTACCTAAAAAAAGGGGCATTTTCGAAAATAAAATGAATATAACTAAAAAGGGGGTTTCATGAGGAGATCAGAGGGGTGCCAATAGTCCAATTCTAAAAATTATAGCTTTGGTAAATATTAGTTGTTGTCAATGCTATTAAAACTTATAGTATCTTCATTTTTTTTCAAAATTAATATTTAAAAATTATATTCATTATAAAGTAATTTTTAGGTTGTTATGATCAAAGGTTATAATAGGAAAATAGATGTATGTGCGACTAATTATGAAACTAGAAGAGTTAATTTAATTATTTAAGTATGCTTTGAGATTGCCTGTTGGAGTTAGGGGTGTTCGCGGATCGAATTTCACGGATCGGACATCAATCCATATCCAATCCACGATTTTACGGATTATGAATTTTCAATCCAATCCAATTCACGGATTGGTTAAACTCAATCCAAATCCAATCCATATGTTTGTGGATCAGATGCAGATTTGACTCAATTCATATCCAATCCATCATTTTGCGGATTGATCTGCGGATTACAAATTTTTCATTCGGTCCAATCCACGAACTAATAAAATAAAAAAAGTAATATAAAAATAATTTTACTATCAATCAAATTCAAAATTGAATAAGATTTAAATAAATAAATTATTTAAATAAATCTAAAATAATGCATTAAAGTTTTAAAATACAACACACCGAAATTAATTGTTCAAATGAAGATAAAATAATACATTTAAAGTTTTAAAATATAATACACCAAAATTAATTGTTCAATTAAAGTTATAATAATACATTTAAAATATCAAATTATGACACATCAAAAAGAAAAATGTATGTTGCCAATTTGTATTTCGTACTTTAACATGAACTAAATAAACATAATTGACATAAATAACAAATAAAATAATTTTATTGAATAAAAAATTAACAAATAAAATAATTTTATTGAATAAAAAATTAACAAATAAAATAATTTTATTGAATAAAAAATTAACAAATAAAATAATTTTATTGAATAAAAAATTAACAAATAAAATAATTTTGTTCAAATGGCTGCTTGCACAAAGATCAAGAATCGTTGGAGAAGATGGCCGAAGGAGAAGTTTAAAGCTACTAAGAAACATTGGGTGCTGGTGGCTCTCTGCTTGTGACAGGGAAGGATAGGAAGTCAAGGGGTTTTTGTGTACTTGTGACAGGAAAGTTTAAGAAGTCAAGGTTTTTTGTTTTTTAGTGGCTGCTTCGGTGAAGTGGCATTTAGGATAAATATTTTGTTTGGTTTATAATTTTTTATTTTGTTTAAGAATTTTTACAACTTATCTTTGTATATTTTAATTATTTATGTTATTTTTGAATAATGGATAAGGTATCTTATGGTGTTAATATAAGTATGTAATTACATTTAACTTACTTATTTATTAGTAATGTCATATTTATAAAATTTTTAATTAAATAAATATTTTTTTGTGGATTGACGGATTTTTGCGGATTTACAGAAGTGAATGCATATCCAATCCACCGGTTGCGAATTTTTAAATTTTTAATCCAATCTAATGCACCAATCTACGGATCGAATTTTTACGGATCGAATGGATTGAGCGGATTGGACCGGATTCTGAACACCCCTAGTTGGAGTGCATTTTTTTAATTCTGTCCCTTTAGGTTGGAGCTCTATTTTTGCATTTGGATATGTATGGGGTGGCACACCCCCGTTTTGTGCCCCTCTAGCTCTTCTCCTTTAGAACATTCTTTTTATAAAAAAAAAAACAAAATTTAATTATTTAAGTAAATCACATGGGTCTGGCGGCATTTTTCTTTACTTTTTTTTTTTAAGCATAGCACGAATGTATTTAAACTTATTATCAACTGAGTGAGGTTTGAGCTTAGACCTCTCATTTCAACTCATAAAATTTGACCGACTAAATTAGCTTGCTTCCTAAACCTATTATAAATAGCAACAAGAAAATATTAATCAGTGATCGTTGTCCAATGAATTAATGAGCACTAAGATTTTCCGTCACTTATGTCCCGTAGGGGCTACTGCTCTTCTTTGTTCTTCGGAGGCGGCAGCTAGAAACCTGCTAGCTGACACTTCTGCAGTTTTACTGACATGCGAAAAGGTAAGCTTTCCCTGTATATTGATTTGGTGTTTTCATAAAATAACAATAAGCTTATTTGTTGGGGGAAATGGTTATGTATACCTTAAATTTTTAATAAGGGATTTTAAGATTTTCTTTTAACTATAATACTATTAATATAGTAACTAAAGAACATGATTTTAAATTTTTTTAATAAATATAAATATAATTTAAATAGTTTAATTTGTCTAGTACACTAATGATATTATAATATTATAATATATAAAATAATTTTTAAAATATAATTTATTTTATTTATTTTAATAATTTATTTGTATTTATTACAAAAATTGTTAATAAATATTTTTATTAAATATATATTAGAATTAATAAAATATATCTCATTTATTAATAATATTAAATTATTTTATATAATATTAAAAATAATTTTAATTTTATATATTTATTTTAATTTTATGTTTTATTTATTGTAACATTTAAGATTGTAAAGTACTAAAATATTTTTTATAAATTTTGAAATTATTTTAAAATGTATATATTGTTACATTTATTTTAATATTATATTTCTATTTATTATAAAATATTGTAGTCAATTTTTTTGAGTTAATATATTCAAAGGATATTAATAGTCAAAAGGGGGTCTTAATATCTTTTGTTGAAAACTTGAGGGTCTACATGATTATTTCTCAAACCTTAAGAGCATAAGTATTCTTTACCCTTCATTTATAAAAGTTTACAGCAGCAAAACGACTATTTCAAATACAAATGTTATTTTGTAACCCAAAAAAAAAAAGGGAAATTTACAAAAATAGTCAAAAAAATTAGGCACTTTTCAATTTTAACCCCTCAAACTTTTTTCTATCATAACTAGGCAAACACCCTATTTTTGGACTACATTACCCTCATCATTTTCATCAAATTTACAAAGGCATGCCACTATTCCCTTTTCAATTCCAGCACTTCCACCACTTTTCTCTTTTCAACTTAACAAACTTCATCACTCAACAAACTCCATCACTCTCAATAAATTAGCAAATTTCATCAAACAAGCATTACATAATTGAAGATATAATTATCAATTGGAGAGCTTCTTAAGGTTAGTTTATACTCTTACCATAACCTAAACTTTTAATCTAGTGATTTTATCATTTGAGTTCGAAATTGAAGTGAGTTTTTATTGCAAATGTTGTTATTTTTCATTAACAAAACAATGTGACTTGTTAAAGTAGTTAGTTTGAGTTGAGAAATGAAAATCAATCATTGAAACCCCTGAAAAATCGAGTAAAACAAAAGCCCAGAACAAGTGAGACAGGCACCTGTCTCACATAGATCTGCTGGTTTTATGTGAGATATGCACCTGTCCCACTTCCCACTTGTCTGTCTCACCAAAATATGTGCGACATGCAAGTGGGACAGGCGTGTGAGACAGACGCCTGTCTCACTTGTTACCACTGGTTTTATGTGAGACAGGCAAGTGGGACAGACGCCTGTCTCACTTATTACCACTGGTTTTATGTGAGACAGGCAAGTAGGACAGGCGCCTATCTCACATAAATGTGCTGGTTTTATGTGAGACAGGCACCTGTCCCACTGTCTATCTCACTAAATTTAAGTTATTTTCCGAAAGTAATAACTTGGGTTACATGTGTCCGTTTTAGGCGTATAATATATCGTTTCGAAGCTTACGATGAGACGAAGTAAATCCAAAATTGTATACTTCATTTCATCCACATAAATGTACTGCATATTCATTTTTACTAGGTTTTGTAGCGTGAAATCTTATCTCTTTTATTTTTTTTTTTAGGTTTAATGGATTCCGTTGTACTTCAATTAAGTTACGACGGTTGGTGGGAGACATTAGCAGATGGCCGTATGGAGTACGTGAATTCGACGAATACAGCATTTTTAGTTCGGAAAGATTGTACGTTTGAGCAATTTATGGCAAGGGTGTATGAAGTTTTACAGATAAATCCTAATTAATATAGTTTGTCGATGAAGACAACTTTGAGATCTAGTAACACAATGTATCGTGCATGTTCACTACCTATGGATATATTTAATGATGAAATGGTTAATGTTGTGCTGCACATGGCCTCTGATGTGGTCAATTATGGATGCATCTCTATATTTGTCACCACACATCCTCGAGTTCCGGCCGAAAATCCTGAGCCACTTGTGGAAAGTGAAAGTTCATTTAGAGCAAATGAGTCTGTCCCCGATATTGAGGAAGATGTGTTACCACAACAAATGTCGTTCCAACAACATTACTCACCAGTCAACGAAAACAATGACACTATTGATGATAATGGCATTACGTTAGCGGATGTTGAAGATAATGTGTTACCATTAGGGACATCGTTAGGGCAACATTACTCTCCATTTCAAAATAATGAGTTCCGCAGTTATGATGATCCTGGTTATGACATCAACAACACAGAAGCTGATAATGTGCAAGGAATGAACTCCAATACTGAAGTTGATGATAGGGACACTGGTCATTCTGATATTCCTATCAATGATGAGGATGAGCATTAGTATGATATTCCTGTTAACAATAGAGAGAACCGACCTATTCCTCCGATGGCCCGTTCGAGGAGGAGGACAACAGTTGATCTCCTGGTGAGTCTTGCTCCAGTTTTGCCTTCAAACTTGGTTGCTCCACACTTAGTTAGAAGCTGTAATTCTGCTGACATTGGTGTGGGAAAGTTGTTCGCTGAGAAGAATGAGTTAATACTGGAATTGCGCAAAGTGGCCTTACGGGAAAAGTTTGATTTCAAGATTGCACGGTCCACAACGACACGCTTTGAGGCTCACTGTTCTTCGGAATCATGTAATTGGCGTCTTCGCGCAACGAGAGGGTCGGATGAACTAATGTTCCTTGGGTAGTGAGAAGAGTTGACAATGTTCATACGTGCTCTAATGAGGTTTTGCCTAGTGGCCTCCGTCAAGTTAGGAGTCGGGTTGTTGGTCATCTTATCGCGGATAAATTTATTCAGGATAAACGGATATACACGTCGAATGACATTAGAGCAGACATGCAGCAAGAATACGGGGTCCAGTTAACATATCAGCAAGCATATCGGGATAAAGAAGTAGGTCTTGAAATAGTATGAGGGAACCCTGCAGAGTCATACAACTTACTTCCCAAATACTCTCACGTTTTAACCAAAGCGAATGAGGGCACAGTGACACACCTCCAGCGGGATGGAGATGATAATTTCTTATACTACTTTGTTGCGCTTGGATCTTCCATTAAGGGCTTCACACAGTACATAAGGCCTGTGATCGCTGTATATGGCACTCATTTGAAGGGGCTATATCGTGGAAGCATGTTTGTAGCAACATGTCTGGATGGTAAGAATCAACTGTATCTGTTAGCTTTTGGGGTCATGGATTCAGAAAACAATGATGCTTGAGAATGGTTTATGACGAAGTTACACGGAGTGATTGGCGATAGGCCAGAGTTAGTATTTATCTCTGATCGATGCACTGCCATCAAGAGAGCCGTTTTAAAAGCATTTCACACTGCTGGTCATGGAGTTTGTTTTTACCATGTCAAAGGCAACATTAAGTCTAAATTCAGGATGTCCAAAGCTATTTGGGATCAATTCGAGCCAGCTTTTATTAATGCAGCAAAGGTATATGGACACGAAGAATTTAAAAGACAACTTGAAGGGTTGTGGATGCTCCACTCGGGCGCGGCTGATTACTTAGAGAATAATGTGGGCACGTGTAATTGGGCAAGGTCCGAATTTGAAGGTAGGAGATACAGCATACTTACCACCAACATTGCGGAAAGCGTGAATTCTTTAATGAGGGAACTGCGAAAATTTCTTGTTACTCATCTTGTTGATCACTTTAGAAAAACATTACAGCAATGGTTTTATGATAGGAAAATTGTGGCTGAATCAATGAGCACTCGTCTAACGACGTGGGCAGATGAGATAGTCAGCGAAAGGAGAATTTTGGCTGAAAGAATGACCGTTCGGCCAGTGTCTCAGTATCGATTTCATGTTTTGGGTGGTGGTATGAAGGAAATGATAGTTGACATTCATGAAAGAACTTGCTCCTGTAGAGTATTCTAACTCGATCAGCTTGTTTGTGCGCATGCAATTGCTGCTTGTCTGACCGTCCATGTGGATTACATATGTCTTTGCTCTGATTATTACTCTAAAGATTCATTGGTCATGGCATATGCAGAACCAGTGGAGCCGGTTGGGGACATGACAGATTGGGACATTCCAGAAGAAATCCAGGAAATCAGAGTTAACCCACCGATCGAAGCACCACCACCTGGTCGTCGTCCAGAGTTAAGAATTCTTTCTATCGGTGAGGATGTTAACCGAAGAACTGTGAGATGCGGTCGATGCAACCAACCAAGTCATAACCGCAAGAGATGTAAAAATCTCATTGTGTCGAATCCAAACTGACTGTGTCATTGTAACTAATTATGGATTCTGAACTCTTATTATAATTAATATTACAATTATATGTAATGAGGTATATTATGTTATGTTCATTTGCATAATGAGTACTAAAGTAGATCAATAATTACTTATAGCTAAATATATGAATATATCAAAAGTTTATATCTATTAGAAAAACAATCTACATCCATACATCAAGTCTTAATACAATACAATGACTTACAAGGCAATATCGCCCGTGAATATATCTACAGCAATTTTCTTCCTGAAGTAATGCCCGTGGCTACTATCAAAATTAAGTTTTAGCCCGAACATCAAATACATTGTAAACATCAACATAAATACACCGCAATCACCACTTCCAGCTTCTTGTTGGGGCACATCCTTAACGATTCTTACTTTCCAAGGGTCGGCACTCTGCAGCTCAGGTCGAATGTTGTAGAATCCAACATCTTGAAGCCATTGAGGGAAGACGACCTGAAAGGGTTTGAATTGACGCAAATATGTTTTGTCCTTGCGAAAGGTAACCAACGAGTCGTAAATCCACATCCTCCTCGCGCGAAGGTCCGCTCGAGCTAGTACCCAATGATCACCGCCCAAATTCACAGGGATGAATATCTACATAAATAAATTGCTAAATTAGTATATTTTATACACAATTACCATAAGATTGAGTGATAATTCTTACCATATTGACGTCCGTAAACGGTTTGGACATGAGAGCTTCCTGCCCATCCATATAGATGTTCAAGTTGCTGCCATATTGTAATGGATGGACATCACAACTACCATTGTTCCATAATTGCTTTAGGAACACCTATTACACGATGAGTAGAAAATTAATAACATTTCGAGATATTTAAAACATCGAAATTATAGTTAATGATTATAGAGTTCGGAAACATGCCCAAAAGTATGTATCTGTATGCGTGACGCGCTGCGGTAGTGCATTTGGAAACCGCCGTTGCTTCTCGCTGATCAAGCGGTAATACGTGTGAATATGCTGTGAAGGGATTATACCAAGTAAATTTATATCATTATCCATGGCAGTGGAAATATTGTTGTGTATTGTAATGTACTGACCATTAAACACACTTACCTCGTCACCAAGCCACCCCATCGAAGCATTGCCCATGAGTATTTCAAAGAAATTTCGAGACTGTTGGACAGGCCGATCCACGGAAATGTTGCCGGCAAACCACTGATCAAACTCCTCACATATCCTTGAGTCGTCTAGTCCCCTAAGCGAATTCATATCCACACTCGATCTTTCATCAATTTCATAGTCCGTAATGTTAAGTGAGGGTAGAGGCCTGACATTCCTAACTCTCTTGAAAGGAGAAATGAAGTAAGGACTGCCAAATATATACGACAGTCGGTACGGACGCCCAAACTTACTAACTCCGGGAGGTGCCTCCGTGAATATCTGTACACTGTCATCACTTATGTCCCCATATAGACTGTACAAGGACATAGGGGTGTGCGCGTCGTAATTATCAGCATCAGTATGCGTACCATAGCCAGCATCAACGTTCGAACCATAGCCATCTGGGGCCTGTTGTTTTGAGGAGATGAACATATTAACATAATTTTGGGTTTGAAATCATAATAATATAACGAAAGCATATGAAACTTGCTCACCGTGTGCGAGGGGCCAAACGGAGAATCACCGTACGCGCCCTTTGAAGCACCCGCGCCAAATGAATTCATAAACCCCATGACCGTTGCTCTATATTGTTGTGCTTCTCTGCGTTCCGCCATAAGTTCTTACCTCAGTTCGTTAATGGAACTGTGTCCAGTCTGAAGTTCCGACCTCAACTCGTGAATGGAAGACTCTATTTTATCCAGTCGTTGAACGAAATAATCATTGCGGAACTTAGTCCTTGCCTACAATTTACGCAAATAAGAAAGTAATGACAAAATGCCGGATAGGTATATGTGCATTGTAAATGTTCAGGATAACAGAAGTTACCTCTGGCTCATTTCTGTCATCTGAATCATGTGCGGATTCATAATGGTCGTCGGTAGCACCGGCATCCTCAACAGGACTCTGCTGCAGTCCTATTTGGCTCGTGGGGTCAGGATCCACCTCGTTTGGCCCTGTAATGGATGGCGCATTGATTGAAGGCTGGTGCTGTACCAAGTAAAACAGAAAACAGTAAATACCAAAAAAACAAACATATAAATGACTTTGCATCCGGTTTTCAATGATACTGTAGAGGATACCCACATTACGGACCCAACTTGGCAAATATGGCACGTAATCCTCGATACTCTTCCAATAATTTGTGGCTCTCTCCTTTGCATCCGGTTTGAGGGTTTGGAAAATGGTGCCATCCTGTCGTAAAGATTACCAAATTTCCAATTAGTATAACCATATATTATGTAACAGTTATATACAGACATACATATAAATGACTTACAAGACGCTCATTGAGGTATGAATACACTTCGCCGAAGTTAATATTTGAAGAAGCCATGGGCTTCCATCGCACGATCCGAGGACCCTTCCTCCTAATTTTATCCACCCACTCTAATGGTAGTTCTCCAATCGCTTTAAAAATCCATGCCTTCAACAAGGAAAGATATGAAGTAAAAAACGTGTCATTAAATATTTATTATAACAAAACTAAGTTATAAAAAAAATTCTTCACTCACATGCACTGTAGACGTAAAGCCGTAAAAATTGTATTTCTCAATTCTATGCAAGGGATTTTCTGCGTTTGCCCTCTTAAATTTATTGGCTTTGCCGTTCAATGCATTATCAATGCCCTTATATATTGTTTCCCATGACAAACGACCCCACGGAATACTTCGAAAGTGATTTATGTCATCTACCTCATTAAGCAAATTGAAATTGATTTGACAATAATCCTTTCTTCTGTGTAGTACTCTATCAGCAAAGTAAAACATGGCGATTTTTAGCGCATCAGTGTCATTCATAGTCTTGAAGTCTAAGTTCATAAATCTTTCCTCGAACTGGCCAAGATTTAAATCGCGATTCCTGCCGCCAAAGTACTTATTAAGTAACCTATGCATTGTTTTATGCTTCGTCAGGAACACATTTTTGCCATAGCAAAGTCCAGTTACTAGGCACCACTCTCCAATCGATAGCCGTATCAAATGGTCACCAACTTGAAACCATAACTCATCTTTGCCTTTTCCATCGCCATGGGACACCTGCCGAAGCAAAATATTATGCACAATTACGCCACTGAACGGATAGCTCCGACACTGTAGGAAATGCCCAAATATATTGTCTTTGAATAGTTTCAACTGTTGCCTTGTTAATTTTTCCCGGATGGCATTAACAACGACATCTAACTTGCACATACTCGTGATACGGCCGGGAAAGTGATCAACATAAGGTATCTTCATCATTCCCGGTTCTTTCATCGGTCCGGGTGGGTTATGCAATGCTCTTTTTGATTTGCTCATTTATCTGGTACAAGTAAAAAGACATGTTAATAAATTATGAATAAAAGAAAAAAAATAAAGGCAACACCACGCACTGTCTCATGGTGCGACGGGCACCAAGAGGCAGCAACAAGAGGTGCTGCCTCTTGGTGTGACAGGCGGGCGTGGGATGCGCAAGCTGTGCGCGCGAGTTGCTGCGCGCAGGCTGGCACGCTGTACGCATCTCGCGCGCGAGTTGCTGCGCGCATCTCGCGTGCGACGCAGCGCCTATCGCACGCGAGATGCGCGCGGCTTGGGCATCTGGCACGCGACGCAGCGCCTGTGGCACGCGAGATGCGCGCGGCTTGCGCATCTAGCGCGCGACGCAGCGCCTGTCGCACGCGCTGCGCGCATCTGACCCACATGCATCTACAACACCACACCACCAAAAACCGCCATTAAACACCACACCACCAACAACAACGACATTCCAAACAACAACAACAACCCAAACAACAACAACAACAACAACAACAACATCAACAACATCAACAACAACAAGAATGGCAATAACAACTCACCTAGAGTTTTCAATTTCAGCCGCTGTGGGTTGAAATGCTGCCGATCTACGCCGCCGCCGACGATCTATACAACTTTCGGTGATGCGATTTTGGTGAGAGGGGTAGGAATTTGCCTGAGGGAAACGTGAGAATGAGGAGGGCAATTTCGTCCACAATTTGGTGATTTGGCTAATGTTGATAGAAAAAAGTTTGAGGGGTTAAAGTTGAAAAATGCCTAATTTTTTTGGCTATTGTTGTAAATTTCCCCAAAAAAAAAAAAGAATTGATGGTAATAGGTTAATTTGACCGGCAAATTTTTTGAAAATATGTTGTTGGTACTTCAATGGTTCAACACCTCTCATATACAGCTCAAAGTTACAATTTTTCATCCAAATGGCAAAATTTTAATAGTGGCATATCAATTGAGATACAAACTATCTTAACTGAGAAAGCATAATATTATTCTTATATTCAAGTAATAATATTATACTTACTAATTAGTTGAAATATAAATAAACTGTATAAATAACTTAATGAGTAAGCATAGCATAACTCGTACTCATCAAGACTTCTCTATATTAATGGTAGTGCTAATTTAAATAGAATTATAAGCTTACAAAGAGCTTGAACCTAACAGAGATCAGGAGTACAATTAGACTCTATCAATCCTGAAATAATATAAACACAACACAACAAATAATTTTACTGGATAAAAACACACTTTGATTGCAACTAAAGAGATAAAGCAATTAAAAATTAATGAAAGGAATTTAAAAATAAATAAAAAATTTAGAATTATTTTGGAAGACCGTGTCAAGGACATATAGAGTAAAAAAAAAGGATTTATTAATTCCGACTGGCTGTTTGTGTGCAAAGTCCAATTAAAAGATAAGTAAATAATTTCTTTTGTCAAATTAGCCCTTTTAATATATGCTTTTCAGCTTCACCGAATCTACCAAGAACAAACCTTCACAGCACGACTACAATTTTCCAACATCAATTTGAAAAAATCAATGCACAAGGATTGACTGAATTTTCTAAGAAGTGAGTGACATGACGTGCGAAGTAGATTCACATGTGATATACGGCAACAGCTATTATCGAGGGATTTAAATTCCCTGCTTTATGAAGGGGTTGACTTAAACGTTGGATTGGAATTCAATAATTACTATTTATTATTTTTCTAAGTATTAATAAATATTATTTTTTAATTATTTAATTTAATTAATCACAAAACATTAATATAATACAATGCAACACTAAATATAATCTAATTAAAAATTAATACAATATAGTGCATTACCAAATATTATACAACATTGTTATAATACAATGCTAACGCAATACAACATAATACAATACACCAACATTAAAATAATGTAATACAACATAATATAATACAGTGTGCCAAACGCATCCTAATAGCATTTAAGCATTCAACATAACTTACAAGATTGTCACACTTATAAGAGAAATTTTCAGCGTTATCTCTGAGGTCTAGAGTAAAATCCGATTTATCCCCTAATTTGAGGACCAAGAATGTCAATAAAAACCGTGATAGAGAAATTACAAATTAATTGGAGTTGGCTACAACAGAAAAGCAATGAATATATGGGGCCCAAATATAAATTATACATAAAAAATACTAATTAATTAACATTTACAGAAAGGGGGGGAGTGTTCATTTTCCTGAACCGACAAATGTTAGAGATTGAGTGTAGTATTAGCAATTCAATTTTATCCACAATCTATGAGCAATCTCTTACAAGAAGTCTTCAAAAAAGAAAAAAAAATTTCCAGTTTCTTTAGAGTTTTTTTTTCTTTACATTAACTTATTTTTCTTTTTCCCTTTAAGAATTTCATAATTATTGAAATTAACAATAGAAAGAAAAGAAGGTTAATTTGTTTACTACCAACTATATTTGAAAAACTAACTGTAAAAATAACAATAAATTGAAATTTATAAAAAAAAATTAAATTTGAATTTCAAAAGTCATCTAAAATGAGATGCATATCTACTCAAAGGAAATTGTTGATTACATTTGTATATCCTATATATATATATAGATAGTAATTTTCTGGTCCAGAATTTTAAAGTGCGGGAAAGTCTAGGAAAATTTTAAAACCGTGCGGTTTTAAAATTTTTCCAGACTTTCCCGCACTTAAAAATCTTGTATTAGAACATTTCTATATATATACGTTCTAATCTAAGAATCTTGGACTTTATTAAAGTTTAGGAAAGTTATTAAACCATGCGGTTTAATATAGTTTTTTCAAACTTTAATAAATTCATAATCTTATATGTGTGTGTGTGTATAGAATCCTGGATTAGAACATATATAACACTGTATTATATATATATATACATATGTATGTATGTGTGTGTTTGTGGGGGGAGGGGAGGGGAGGGGAGGGGAGGGGGGGGGGATGTGGGAGGAGATTGCCAACTTCCTCCCTACTGTTATCAAGCCAATCATCCCCTGACATCATAATTTTATAATTTTATCCTTATTTTTAAATACACTTTTATCCATATTTATTATAAATTAAATAAATCTTATGAATGGAAATTAAGTATTAAAAAATAAGAAATCTATGTTTTGACATAAATAAAAAATTAATAATAAAATATTTTTTGTTCTATTTTATAAACTTTTTCTTATAATAAATATTTTACAATATTTTAAAATTAAATGTAAAAAGTACATAATATTATTCATTTTATAATAATTTTTATTTATCATTTAAGTTTTCTATAATAATTTTTTTGTCATTTTATAATAAATTTATTATATATTTATTATAATAAATTGTTTATAAAATAGAAATGTACAAAGACGTTTAGTATTAATATCTTTTCACATCAAAATATATATTTCTTGTTTTTAATTTTAATTTTTAATTTTAATTTTCATTTTCATTTTTATTTATATGATTTTTTAATTTATAATAAATATGACTAAAAGTGTATTTAAAAATAAAGTTCATATTGTAAAATTATGCTATCGGGTGTTATTAGTTATTATAAAAATAATATAAAAGTAAATAGTATGTATTGATTATAATGCGGAAGAAACTGACAATCTCTCAATATGTGTATTGGTGCTAATTATGGCATTAAATATATATTTTTAGGAGCTGATTTAAGAACCTCTGCAAAGTGGTCGCAATGGTTTCCTGACGTGGGGTTTCAAATTTCAGAAGCAAATATCGGCTGCAACTAAAACAAGATTTGTATAGAAATGAGATATAAAATTTAAGAGATGGTCGTTCAATTTTATCAAATAGGTACGTACGAGTGATTCGAAAAAAAAAAAGAAGGTACGTACGAATGTTCATAAAACATCAACATTACACAAACCGATATTATCAATATTTGTTTTTTTACGTTATAGATTAGTCGATATCAAATACATTTTCTTATATTACAGTTATAGATTAGTCGATGTTAAATGTATTTTCTTTTTACAGTGATGAAATTGCATTCCTAATTAATTTAAAGTCACTTCCAGTCAAATCTTCAGGGTGCGTTTGGCACACTGTATTATATTATGTTGTATTGCATTATTATAATATTAGTGTCTTGTATGATGTTGTATTACATTAACACTGTATTATAATAATACTATATAATATTTGGTGTTACACTGTACTGCATTAGATTTTAATTATATTATATTTAGTGTTACAATTGTTGTAACATAAACACGACCAAAATAAATTGTACTAAATAATCTAAGTAAGAGTTCTGTAGTATATGTAATAATACTATTTATATTATTATTATTAATTCTAAATTAATATTATTCAATTTTATTCATATTTAAATATGTATTATTAGTTTATTAAATTATTTAAAAATATTTAATTTATAGATATTAATTATTGTAACTTAATTAAATAATGTAATGTTATATTATATTTTTATATACTATTTAAGTATTTATTATTAATTATATTCAATTATAAATTTATTAATAAATTATAATGTAAAAATAAAAAATAAAAATTAATATTGTATAATATTCTATTAAATTAAAGTTTTATTTTTTTATTACTATTATTATAAAGTAAAAAAAAAAGGTTCAAAAGTCAGTAATACAGCCTAATCATGAGGGGGGGGGGGGCGCGGGTTTTGATAATGCGGCAAAAGCTGCATTGTAATGCTGCTCAATGCAATCCATTTGATCACCAAACACAGGTATATTTTAACTAATGCTGGGCCCACAAGATAATACAATGCAATACCACGTGCCAAACATATCCTCAATGACTAATGCAGAAATTGTTAAAAGTGGTTATTAATTTCCACTGAAAGCCCACAAACTACTTTTATGAGATGCTCAAGACTTTTCGACGGAGTTTCTTAGTTATCTTTTCCATATATGATTAAAATAAATTCTTTTATTTGAACACTCGACATTTATGTTTTTTTATTAAAAAAGAGAAAAGGACAAACACACCCCCAACGTTTAGGTAAAGGGACAAAAATCTTCATTAATGTTTCAAAAAAGATATTTACACCATAATTTATTATACTTTTACCATTATACCCTTGTAGCATATAAAATAACTATTAGATTATCCAATTTATCTATATATTGTTAATAAAATTATAAATATACCCCTATTGCCTCATTCCTCTATTTAAATTTTTATTAATAACCAATTTTCAAAAAAGACATCTACACACTTAAAAAAAATTGTAAATAAATTATAATTTTAAAAATAAAATTGGTTATTAATACCATAATAAATAACATAAAAAATTGGTTATAAATGTACAAGTTTAAATGATTGACATGTGGAGAATTGTTAAATATACAAGTTTAAAGTTTAAATAAAATTGGTTATTAATAACTAATTTTATTTTTAAAGTTATAATTTATTTACAATTTTTTTAGGTGTATAGATGTCTTTTTTGAAAATTGGTTATTGATAAAAATTTAAATAGAGGAATTGGGCAATGAGGGCATATTTATAATTTCTTTTATAATATCCAATTAGTCTATTTATAATTTTATTAACAATATATAGACAAATTGGATAATCTACTAATTTTTTTAAATGCTAGAAGGGTATAATGGTAAAATTATAATAAATTGGGGTGTAAATGTCTTTTTTGAAACATTAGGAAATTTTGTTGTTAGCCTGCTTGCAAGTAGTGTTACTAAGATACAAGGAAGGCTAGTAAGATGTCTCTCTCTGGCTCTCTTAGAGAAACAGAATGAGAGTTAAGAGTGAGTCTACAGGACTAAAGCTGTCACTCACAAAAGTTGGGTGTTGTTTTATTTTCTTTTTCCTTCTTTTTCCTGGAATCAGTCTTGTTTTTTAAGAATTATTAAAGATCTTCTCAAGTTCAGTAGCACAGCTGTCTTTGCACTTGTAATGGACACCGACGAATTGATAAGGAGATGCCAAGAAATATCATTGGAGGGAGAAAAAAGAGGTAGAGTATCTTTTAAAAACAAAATGAAGACAATGGGCCAGAAGTTAGCGGAGGGATGTCTGTTGGGGAAGATGCTTTTGAATAGAGAAATCAATATAGGGGGTTTAAGGGCATCCCTGCACCTAGTGTGGAAAACCCTTCGAGAAGTACAGATTGAAGAAATGGGGGAAAATGTTTTCTTGTTCAAATTCGGAGTAGAAGTAGACAAGAGGAATATACTAGCAGGGGGGCCATGGCATTTTGATAGAGCATTAATAGTATTAGTTGAGCCAAGAGGCATTGGTGAGATAAACAAACAATCTTTCACCCATGCGTCCTTTTGGGTGCAAATACACAATATCCCTATTCTATGTATGAATAAAGAGACAATCAAAGAAATCGGGGGAGAAATTGGAAGGGTGGAAGAGGTGGGAACAAACGCTTCAGGAGAATGTTTTGGCAAGTACGCCAGATTGTGAATCTCAGTAGACATTACTAAACCATTGATAAAAATCTTGGAGCTAGAAGCTGGAGAAGATGCAGAAATGGAGCTTGCTGTAGAAAAAGAATCAGGGATTGTGCACACACAAATGGTAGACCTGGAAGCTGACAAAGAGGAAATAGGAACTGTTGGGGGGAAAATCATCCCTATGCCGGTGCTATATGAAAGGCTGCCGGATTTTTGTTTTGTTTGTGGCTGTATAGGACACCAGTACAGGGAATGCAAGCAATACAAAAACCAAACTAGAAAGGAAATGGCGTATGGGCCATGGATGAAAGCTCTCACAACGGCTGAAAAAATCAGGCTGAACAAAGGCAAGGAGCGGTAGAAAACGGAAGCCGAGAAAAAAGATGGTAGAGTCCCTAATAATTCCAAATCAGAGGATACAACAGAGATGATGAAGAACCAAACCAGAAGCAATGGCAGTGTAAACGAGGATGAAGATGGGCTGACCTGATTACAAACAGCTACAAATTTGGATAATCCGCAGACTAAAGGGGCAGACATCCCAAGGTTGTCAGAGGAAAGATTCAAAGAGTCAACGCAGCCAACTGACATTGATACAGTACCTCAAAAACAGAGAAAAGAAGCGGGAAACAAAAATTTAAATGAGAGGGAAGGAGAAATAAGAGGTGAGCAAAATGAAGAGATAGAAAAAGAAGCGGGAGAAATAGGGCAGAAATCACAAGTGAATGAGGCCCATGTAGAAAAGAGCCCAATAAACACCCGTGTGGTGACAAGCCTTGGAGAGGATGAGAGGTTGAATAAAACAAAGGCTAAAGCAACAAAGCGTAAATGGAAAATCCAAGCGAGAACAATCGAAAAAAGGTCAGTGAACGAAAATGGGCCAAAGATTGTAAAGAGGCTCAAAGGAGATGCAAATGGGACAAGCCCAAACGGAAAGAAAAGGAAAATAGACAAAGCAAACTACATTGACAGCTCCCTGTTAATTGCACAGAGCATGACCAAATGGGAGACACAGCATAACAGAGAGGTAGAGATGATAACAGTGGCAGCAGAAACAAGTTCGAAGGAATTAAGGGTGGTGGCTGGTGACCAGCCCCGCCCACAGCAATGAAGGTCTTAAGCTGGAATGTTCGGGGTTTGGGGAATGACCGAGCATTCCGTGAAATCACAAAGATTCTCCAGTTGAACAGGCCTCAGATTGTGTTTTTGTGTGAAACTAAGATGAGGACTGAACAGATGCGGGTGATAGGTAAGAAGTTAAATTTTGAAAGCTGCTTTGCCGTTAGTTGTAGAGGTAGGAGTGGGGGGTTAGCTCTATTATGGAATTCGGAAGTAGTTGTGGATATAAAGTCCTATAGCAGCCACCATATTAATGTAGTGATCCACTCCGAAAATGGTAGCTATTGGAGAGGCACCGGAATTTATGGCCACCCTGAAATAGACCAAAAACAGCACACATGGACTTTAATGAGGAGATTGGCTAGCTTAAGCTCATTACCATGCCTTTGCTATGGAGATTTCAATGAAATTTTACAGATGAATGAGAAAACGGGGAAGAACGAAAGGAGTGTATCCAATGTAAATGAGTTTAGAGAAGCTGTCAAATTCTGTGGATTGAGAGATATAGGTTTCAAAGGCCACCCTTTCACTTGGTCCAATAGAAGGTTCGGTCCGCAGCTAGTGAAAGAAAGACTAGACTGATTTCTTTGCTGTAAAACTTGGGGGGGTATGTTTCATGAAGCAGCAGCTGAACACCTTGTAAACTGGAACTCAGATCACAATCCAATAGTGATGCAAGTTGAAGAAAGAGGCAGAAGCAGCAAGTTTAAGAGGAGAACTTTTACAAGGGTGCATTATGAGGACATATGGAGTCCATATGAGAAGTGCCAAGAGATTGTCAAGCATGAATGGGAGGAGAGTAGAAGTTGGAATTGTGAAGATCCTGTCTCTCAGTTTAAAAAGACAGCCAAGGACTCACTTGCAGTGCTTCAGTTGTGGAGTAGAGAAGAATTTGGAGGGAGGACAAAGAAGCTGGGGAATTTGTTGGAAGATTTACAATCCTACAAACAGAGCAACAGCCATTATGTCAATGGAGATGAGATCAAGCGTCTAGAAAGGCAGATTGATGATTTACTCGTGGACGAAGAAATCTACTGGAGACAGAGGTCGAGGGCTGTTTGGTTGCGAGAAGGAGATAAAAATACAAAGTTCTTCCATTCTAAAGCTACAACGAGGAAAAGGAAGAACAGAATTGGAGGAATCTTAGATGAAAACAACAGATGGAATGAGGAACCAGAGGATATTGAGAGGATTTTTTGTGACTATTATGACAACTTGTTCACGTCCAACAAACCTTCTCAAAGCCAAATGGAGAATGCACTGAAAGATCTGCCTTGCAAAGTCACTGAAGAGATGAATGCCCAGCTAAATCAGCCCTATACAGAAGCAGACATCACAGAAGCTTTAAGCCAAATGCACCCTATAAAAGCCCCTGGTCCAGATGGCCTTCCAGCTACTTTCTCCCAAAAGCATTGGAAATCAGTGAGTCAAGGTGTTATTACTACATGCTTGCAGGTCCTAAATAACAGAGGTAACCTTACTCCACTAAATCATACTTACATAGCTCTGATTCCAAAGGCTGAAAAACCTAAGAAAGTGGCGGATTTTAGACCGATTAGCTTATGTAATGTAATTTATCGGATAATTGCAAAAACCATTGCCAATAGGTTGAAACTGGTTTTGAACGATGTAATCTCACCAGCTCAAAGTGCCTTTGTTCCAAATAGGCTCATAACCGATAACATAATTATTGGTTACGAATGCTTACATAAAATAAGGCTTAGTAGGGGGAAAAAAACATGGGCTAGTGGCTTTGAAATTAGATATAAGCAAAGCATATGACAGGGTAGAATGGGACTTTTTGAAATGTACCTTAGAAAAATTGGGTTTCTCACATGGCTTTGTTGAATTGATAATGCAATGCATAACTACCTCCTCCTTTTCTGTGCTGATAAATGGGGTGGCTAAAGGGCTGATCCAACCTCAAAGAGGATTAAGGCAAGGATGCCCATTGTCCCCATATATTTTTATTCTCTGTGCAGAGACTTTTACAAATCTTTTACAGCAAGCAGAATCTCAGCAACTGATTCATGGGATAAAATTCAGCAATGAACTTTCCATCACTCATCTTTTGTTCACTGACGATAGTTTGATTTTTACAAGAGCCACAAGGGAGGATTGCACAAACTTAAAGAAGATTTTGAGTGTTATGCTGCAGCCTCTGGGCAGATCTTCAATTTCGAGAAGTCGTCTATGTTTTTCAGTGAGAGTACCAAGCCGGAGCAGATTTCTTCAATTACAACCATCTTCCAACTTCAGGTGGTATCCAGACATGCAAAATACCTGGGGCTGCCCTCCATGGTGGGTAGAAACAAGACGAGTTTTTTTAAGGATATCAAACTCAGAGTTCTTGGAAAGATTTCGAGCTGGCAAGCAAATTTGTTCTCTTGTGGGGGGAAGGAGGTGTTGATAAAGGCTGTAGCTCAAGCGGTGCCTGCATATGCCATGAGTGTGTTTAAGCTCCCCCTAGGACTTTGTGATGACATGCAGAGGGCAATTGCTAGCTTTTGGTGGGGAAGCAGCCGAGATCACAAGTCAATCCATTGGTCGAAATGGAATAATTTATGTCAAGCAAAGAGTAGAGGTGGCCTGGGATTTCGAAACTTGTCCAGCTTTAATCAGGCTTTAGTAGCAAAGCAGAGCTGGAGGATCATCCAAGAGCCGGAGTCACTGGTAGCAAGAGTCTTAAAGGCAAGATATTTTAAAAATTCAAGTCTGATGCAGGCTCGGTTAGGCTCATATCCTTCCTTTATATGGAGGAGTATTTTATGGGGCCGAAATGTATTAGAAAAAGGGTTGCGCTGGAGAATTGGAAATGGTGAGCAGCTAGTGTATCAAAGTCAATGGATTCCCAGACCTATAACTTTTCAGCCAATATCCCCCCATCATTGAGCCCAGATACAACTGTTGCAGAGTTGATAAGTGAGGAGCAAAGCTGGAAAGAAGCTGTAATTAGGCAACATTTCCTGAAAGAAGATGCTGATCAAATTCTGAAAATCCCTTTGCCAAGACAACCAAAACCAGACCAAGTGTTGTGGCACTATGACAAGAAGGGTAATTATTCAGTAAAAAGCGGTTATCAAGTGGCTATGAAAATGAATTTTCCTGAGAAGCCAAGCTGCTCGGGGGAGAATGCTAAGTCTTGGCATGCTATTTGGTATCTGCAACTTCCGGAAAAAGTTAAAATCTTCATGTGGAGGGCAGCAAATAACTTGTTGGCAACGGCAGGAAATCTTTGGAAGAGAACAGTGGTGCAATTCCCCTGGTGCCAGAGATGTAAGTTATCAAAGGAGATTGTTTTTCACACTCTTTATGAATGCAAAGCCTCAAAGAAAATATGGAGGCTAACCCCTTTTGGTGAGGATATTGAGTTTAGCAAGGGAAGAGATGTTCTAAGCTTGCTGCAGGATTTGAATGAAAAAAGGAGAAAATCTGAGATGGAACTGATTGTTGCTGTGTGCTGGAGCATCTGGCACTCAAGGAACCTTTTCCTTTTCAAAAACAAAAAAGAAGATCCCCAGCTATCAGTTGTAGCAGCAGAAGCAATGGTGCAATCTTATAGCAGAATCCAAATGCCCCAAATACAAGGTAGCTCCCAGCAGAGTACTGCTAATCAGAACCAATGGAAACACCCTCTAGAGAGCTGGTTCAAAGTTAATGTTGATGCAGCAGTAGGAGTGGAACAACAAAGAGCTGGCCTAGGAATTGTTATAAGGAATTCAGAAGGAAAGTTTATAGCTGCAGCAATGAAGCCCTCAAAGTTTATTGGCAAGATTGATTTTGCAGAAGCTGAAGCTATCAGGTTCGGGCTGGAAATAGCAGAAAATGTTGGATGCTTACCACTAATTGCGGAATCTGACGCCCAGGAAGTGGTGGACTTAGTCAATTTCAAGAAAAGCTCAAGAGCTGAAATATTCTGGGTTGCTTCTGAAATCCAAGACCAAGTAAAGAGGTTGAACCAGGTGAAAGTACAATATACCCCAAGAGGATGCAATACATTAGCTCACTCTCTTGCAAGGTTAGCATTAGTGCTAAATGATTTTGTTTTTTGGGTAGATAATATACCCTCAGATTTTTTGTACCTATTCACACAGTTGGATGAATGAAAATAATACTTTCTCTAAAAAAAAAAAGAAACATTAAGAAATTTTTATCCCTTTACCTAAACGTTGAGGGTGTGTTTGTCCTTTTCCCTTAAAAAAATATAGGAAACAGTAAATTTTTATTTTAAATGTTATGAGTCTCATAACATTTAATTATGATTTCTATCGACATGCGTCTGACCGGGCACACCATCTCTACAAGCTGAGATGGTGCAGCCGCCCCCACACAAGTCCGCCTCTTGATTTAATATATACTTGACAAATAGGCCCCAGAAACGCGCAAAGTCTTATTTTTCTTCGTACACGTTTACTTGACCCGTACGATGCATTTGTTGACAATTAAACAAACACCATCAAAGGGCCCAGCACCGAAAGAAAAGTTTCACATGACATACAAGTTGGAAAATTCTTAGTACTCACGCCACTAGCCTAAACTTTCTTTATTTATATTTATCAAAAAAATTTATTTATTCATATTTAAAAAAATTACCAAGTACCACAAAGTTTACTTAAATGATAACATAATCGCAATTAATATTTAAAATAATCATATGGACTTATTTTCTTACTTTTATATCATTTGACTATACTGAAAACTACTATAATAAATATAAATACAATATTATGATGAATATAATAAAAAAAATAACACATATACTAAGCAAATTATTTTTAATATTAAACAATTATTAGTTTGTCCTAGCAAATTTTATTAATACTAAAATCTACTAATCCAAAATTGATTTTAAAAATTATACCACTTATAAATACTCGATAAATTGATAATCTCGATTAAATAATAATTTTTATTAGTCATGACTTAGTTCCAACATGGTGAACTAATAATAATTAGATAACTTTATGAGATAATAATTTTTTTAAAAATCCTTATGTTTCTATGGGACCCAACTAATATATAAATTAATACTTAATTAATTTCAAACTAAATACATATGATATGTCTATAATTTTCTTTGTTGTACTTGCATAATGTTTTAAGCATTTCATTGGTCATTATTACTTTCTTTATACCTTTCAAATGAGAAGTCACTATTATATTCCACGTGCTATGTTAAGAGAAATAAGAGAGAGATTGGCTTAAAAAATTGCCCCCAAAAAGTGCCTTTTGATGAGTTACCAAGTAATGTAATGTAGCCATGCAATCCAATCAAAGGATTATCAAGCAGTTAATTCACTCAATCGAGATCAAGTCAGAATGATATAACTAAATTTTTTTATTATACTACCTCTATACCTTATATCATTCTAATTATACTACCTCTATATCTTATAGAAAATCATATTATGAATCTGATATTATCTTTATAAATTAATAATTTCTAATTATCAATATAATAATATTACCTAAATTAATAAATTTTTCATGGTCACAAGGATATTAAATTATCGAGGTTCTATTGTAATATTAAAATATATTACAAGTTAAATAATATAAATTTTGTAAATTATTTTGTTCTATTGTAGTATTAAAATATATTACAAGTTAAGTAATATAAATTTTGTAAATTATTTTGAATCTTTTTATCTAGTTTCATTTATTTGTTCAAAAGCTAGGGGAGGGGCAAAACCCAAATCAATTTTTAAACCCCTACCTTTCCTAGGACTTGAACTTGGTTCAACAACCAAATAATTCTGCATAAAAACTATTCAGTCAAGCGCCTTTGGCGCAAAATCATTTTGAGTGTTACATATAATTTTTTAATATTATTAATCAAAAAAATTATTACATTAAAATATATATGATAAATTAATAACATTGAAATAATTTTGTTTAATATTCAAAATAATTATAAAATATATTATTCTATATTACTTCATTTTAGTATTATATTGGTATTTATTATAAACTTTTAAAGTCATTTTTTAGGTTATTATAATCAAAGGTATAATAGGAAAAAAGATGCATATGCAACCAATTTTGAAACTAAAAGGGTTAATGTAATCATTTAAGCAAACCTGAGGGGTCTGATGACATTTTCCCTTACCTTTTTTAAGCATAGCATAAATCTAGTTAAATTCATTATTAACTTATGTGAGTGAGATTTGAGCCCTAGACCTCTCACTTCAACTGATATAGTATCACCAACTAAATTAACAGACTTATTAAATCTATTATAAATAGAGTTAAGAAAATACCAGTATGATATCCTTCTCCAATAAATATTCCTCTATTATAAAAAGTTAATGGGCTCTAAGATTTTCCTTGTTTTTGGTCTTGTAATGGCTATTGCTCTTCTTTCTTCTTCCGGGGTGGCAGCTAGAAACCTGCTGGCTGAGACTTCTGCTAACATGCGAAAAGGTGAGCTTTCTCTGTATCATAACTTGACGTTTGCATAAAATAACAATAAGATTATTTGTTTCCACAAAAATAATTTGTTTGGCAAGGTACAATACTTCAAATCTCTTGATCGTCCAAATATTTGAAAAAAGTTCATTTACCTTTAACACGTTATATTTAGCACCAGTTTTTTGTATTGGTATCTGATATCAGTAAGTGCAATATTTTTATGTTGTAATTTTTATTTATTATAATTATGCTCCGTAGTTGAATCTTGTACGAATTATATTTTCTAATTATGTTTTAGAATTTGTATTTTTTTGAATCTAGCTATGAGGTTAATATATTGTTTCTTGATTAACGTTAGTTCTAATATTGAATTAAGTATGATAGAATTAATCAATCACTCATTCATAATTTTAGTATGCTGGATTTCATTTCACCGTGCGATGGTCAATGGTTAAATGTTCGTTCTAGTGATAATGTTGTTCTGTGTTTCTTGTTTTAATAAATTTGTTTCTACTTTGAAGTCTGCTTTAAGAAAAAATTAATTAATAATTGTCTTGTACCGTTGAATTTGATTTAAAATTAATATAAATAGATAAATAAATATCATGTTGCTATACATGTTCAGCTGAGGCGAACGCAGTTGGTTGTCCCTATCACAGACTGAGACCCCAAGGTGCTATTATTGGATGCCCTCCTGCATGAGTCCATTCCACTCCCAGTAATGGAGTGTATATAATATATAATGAGTGAAATAAAGAAAAAATTCAATCTGGAAATTCTGGATTGAAATTTTTTTCATATGCATACTGTGTGTGTATGTATCCAAATGGATTCCTAAAAAGTTAAGATATTACTTTTATGCGTAATTAGCTACTCTTTCCGATGCTTCATTGTATTAAATAAAAGTTGGGTTTATTACCCATCATTAATGACATGATACTACGAAACTAATTATTTTCTTTATAATTGAATGTCATGTTAAATATCACATAACTAATTATTTGTTTCTGAATTTACCCTCTATTGATGATATACAGTAAACTTATTTTCATTCCAAATACCTTTTATTATTACTATTATTATTATTATTATTATTAGTGGTAGTAGTAAATTCATTCAGAAAATTCGAAAAAACCGCTATTTTCCTACAATGTTTTATAGGACTGAAGATTGAAAATGAACCGTATAAGAAGATAAATTGAGAATAAGTTCGAGGAAATTACGGCCATCAACAGACAGTTGATATTTTTTGTTTTTCTTTCACAAGAACTGAAGGCTTATTTATACTCAATTCAATTATGTTGACTCAAAATAACAAAGGTCGGCCTTCTTCTTCTTCTCCTTCATTTTTTTTCCGTTAAAATTAAGATTTCTTTGTCTTGCAATGATATAGAAAAGAAGCTCGTAATATTACTAGGTAGTAATGAACTAATAGGTCACTAACTTTCGTGACTTTGAGTCAGTTTGGGATTGTAGTTGCTAATGAAGTAAGTGCTTTTGCAGCATAGATGAAATAAGTTGTTGATTAAAAAAGCAGCTTGATGTTTGGTAAATTGTGTAATTGTGGTTGCTATGAATTTGAAAAGCACAGTATGTGTTTGGTAAATGTTATTACGAAGGTATGACCAAATTATACACAGGTTTAAATTATATTTTAATTATTTGCATATTAGGATTTATGGAAAAGTAAGACATAATTATTTTTTCTTAAAATATTAAGATTATAACAGAAACTTTAAAAAGGTGTTGATGCTTATTTAATAAGCAGCTTATAAAAGTAACCTTCTACCTGCTTCTAAAAGATGTTGTCAAAATGTAGAAACTTATGAAATAGGTAGCTTTAAAAAAAATTATCAAACGTTTTTTTTTTCAAAAATTATGAAATAAAGTGTTTATAGCATTTCAACCACAATTCCAAGTGAGGCCTTGGACCTTGGTTTAATTTGGAAGTGAAGCCTCTTTAGGAGAATTGTTCCAACAACTATAAAAAAAACTTACCAAACACTATTTTTGTCAAAAATTACAAAATAAATTACTTACAGCATTTCAACCATAATTCCAAATAGGACTGGGCTTAATCGAGTTTGGATTGGGTTTAGATCAATCGATCGGATTTCAGATTAATTGGGTTGAAACAAAATTCACCTGAACTCAACCGAAATTTGTAACCTGATCGAAATATGTTTGAATCGAATCAAATCAAGTTAAAAAATTGGATTGAGTTCGAATCATATGATATTCAGGTTAGAAATGGTTCGAGTCAATTCGGGTGAAATTGGGTCGGGTGAAATTGGATCAAGGTCAAAGTCGGGTCAAATCGGGTTAAATAAGGTAATAGCAAATTTGAGATTTTTTTTCTTATTTTGGGTTATTAAGATTGCTTTTATGTAATTTTAGTCTTTTTCTACCAATTTTCAATCCTAAAAAAAAAAGGAAAGCTACTATGTAATTAAATGAATAAAAGTTAAAATTAACACACAAAGTCCAAATTAACTTAACAATCTTTATCCAAAGCACAACGTCCAAATATTAGTCCTTAGAACACAAAATCAATGTTTAAAAATAATTAAATGGTTTTCAAAACACAAAAAAAGTTTCTTTAAAAACACAAAGTCACAACTAAATAAGCTTCCTCCATTGCTCCATGCAAACACTTGGACAAGTTCCAACTTCAACTTCTTGTACTCCAAATTGGTGCATCGATCCCCTAGAGAAAAATTGAAGAAATAATATGGAATAACTTTCTTTAAGCCGCGTTGCAAAAAAAGGCACATCAAACACAAATATAAATAAATAAACCGAATTCATGTCTTTGATTGAACAAACCATAACTATCATTTGAATTCAAATTGAATGGCTAGTAGTAAAGCTTACATATTTGAGCAAAGAAAGGGCACCTATAGTTTAAAAGCAAAAGGGTTGTCACAATCTTTCTAATTTCTATTATATCATTAGGATCTAACATGTTTAGCAAATTCTAAAAAAAAAAAAAAAAACATATATACTTGATTAAATATAAAGAAAATTAATTTAATCATGGCTTATTTTATGGCATTCATCATCAAGTCAAGTTAATAATAATCCTAGGCAATACCATATTACCATTCTACCAACTTCAACTTGCCTAGCTAAAACAATTAAAATGTTACAATTAGACTTAAAACTTAAAAGCATAACAACTATAATTATAGTTTAAATTGCAACCTAAAATTATAATATGAAATTATGAATAATAATATCTATTAAGAGTTACCTTTCTAATACCAATAACACCAATGTTAGCACTCACTGTTGAAACCATTGAAGCTTGTGATCTTACAAACCCTTTAAAATGCGAAAAAAAAAATCGAAAAAATTGAAGTTAGTAAGTAACCTAAGTGCATGTGGATGTTAATTATAAAGTTATAATACATTTTACGAGAAAAACATTATCTTCTTGTAGCTCCGTATGAAACATCTGCTCCTTAATCTTTTCTTGAAGGTTGTAGACAAGATTGGAAAAAAGTTTAGATTGCAACTAATTTTTGGTAAATATCAATGTCTCAATCATAGAAAGAATCAAAGTACTCCTACAATCATCAATAACACGGCACCTAGTGCTGAAGGCATACTCAGAGGCCATTGTGGAAACTTGAACAACGAGGATATCTCTTACAATTTTTTCTAATATTGGTATTTGATCCATTCTCCTTCCCCAAAACAAAACACGGAGCTTAAAATTGTTAGGATCTTTAATTGGGTTAAGTAAATATTGTTCCACCTTAGATATTACTTTCTTGCCCTCATTTTGAATAGAAACCTTCTTAGCATATCTAAGGAAAAAGCGAGCAACTCAGATAGCGCCATCACCTTCACCACCACCAGCCTCCACCAAACTAACCTCAATTATATTATGTGGAGAAGAACTTATACCACCATAACCACCACTAGGAACACTCTCACTAGATATCGATGGTGTGGAGCACAATGCACAATGGGTGCATTTGGCACACTGTATTATATTATGTTGTATTGCATTATTTTAGTATAAGTGTATTGTATTATTCTGTATTGCATTAACATTGTATTATAATAATATTGTACAACATTTGGTGCTATATTGTACTATGTTAATTTTTTAGTTATACTATGTTTGGTGTTACATTGTGTAATATTATTTTTTTGATTAATTTAAATTATATATTTATAAAATAATATTTATTAGCACTTAAAAAAATACTAAATATAAAATTCTTAAATTTTAGAAATTTAACATTATCTTTTTTAGTATGAATGTTAAAAAATCAAAATTCTTCATAAAAATCGAAGCTCATGGCCGTAAACTTTCAGCAATAAAACATTTATTTTCTCAACATTTTCCAAATATATAACCCGTGAAATAAAGATTGAAGCTAATAATTCAATTAAATAGCAAAACAATTTACTCAAGCATGTTAAAAGTTTTCAAAATTATTTGCAGTTTAAAGCGAAGTGAGATTAAAAATTCTACCATTTTTTGTTTCTAAAAGAATGTCATTATGTCATCAATACAATAAAATGGCAACCAAATATGTTCTCTGTTCAGCCACTAGGCCCACTACCTTCAAGTCTATTTCATTCAAAAGAACAACAATGAAGAATTAAATGGCTTGCAATAAACACTACAAATGCACTTCTTTTCTTTTATTACTAGAAAATAGAACCGCGCTTCACGCGGCTTTGAAAAAAGAATTTAGTATTATCATTTTTTTTTACTTTACACTTGATGAAACTGATAAAAAATATGAATTGATTTTTTTTTAAAGATAAGGCAGCCTTATAAAAAACAGAAAAACTATTACCAGCAATACAAATAAAGAAGCAACGCAAGATAAAGAATAAAATGAGAGAATATATTATAGAGTGATTTTATTCATTCCAATTGTGTGTGTACAAAACAAAAAGATGAGCTCTCCTTTTATAGTTACATAATCACTCCATGAAATTAATGAAAAATTATGGATCATAATTCCTTGTGAGATAGTGGGAGTTATAGGGAAGCTAAAGGTTGCTAATGGGAGATAGTGGGGAGACTAAGAGATATATGTTATGAACATCCACATTTATTTTAATAAATGTATAACACTCCCCCTTGGATGTTTATTACAAAGAATATGCCTCATTAAAACCTTTACATAATTGTTATTGTGTAATAACAATCAAATTAATTATGAGAAGATGAAAAGCCAAATCTAAAAGAAAATTTTTCTATTTATTAGATAATAGAGAATATACAAAGATGAGAAATGGTGATGCCACATCACCTCCTCAAGTTCCAACTTTATATATATACTAGAAAAGAGAACCGCGCTTCGCGCAGCTTTAAAAAAACAAATTTACTATTATCTTTTTTTTTTACTTTGCACTTGATGAAACTAATAAAAAATATGAATTGTTTTTTTTAAAGATGACGTAGCCTTATAAAACTAATCTTATTTATGAAAGTTAATTATTTTTTTGTTAACTTTAAAAATATATATTAATGTGTATAGTTAAGTGTACACAACTTTTTCATCAATAAAAATTATGTTCACACTAATCAATTCTCCATTCTTCTTGGTATTAAGAGACTCTCACATCCTCCAAAGCCTAACTCTTATCATCCAACTATCTTTATCATTATTCAACTTATGAAGAAAATAGTACTCCATGAAGCACACAATACTAAAAATTCAAATAAGTCAAAAAATGAAAACACAAGAACATTTCTAAAGAGGATGTTGGTTAAATAATAAAAAAACCTAAACATAACAAATCCTAAATACTTAATATTTATAGAGTTTAAAGAAGCCAAAAGACACTAAACAAAAGGATGCATAATTAAATATGAGATTATGGCATTAAAATTAGGCCCTAGTGGCATTGGTGAGGGAAGATGAAGGAACCTTCCTTCCTATATTAATTAGTTGATGTATTTTAAACTACTAAAGTTTAGTTGTTGGCTTAATAAAGTAAATGAATGTTTCAAAACTTATAATTAATTATTATTAATGGTTACATATTGTTGAATTTAAATAGAAAGAGGAAGAGACATGTAATCTTTTGTAATCTAATAATTATTTTCTATTTATTTTCTATTTTTAATATTTTGTAATATAATTATTTTTTAATCTCAACCAATAAATTAGATAATAGAGAATATAAAAAGATGAGAAATAATAATGCCACAAATCTTAACTACTTAATATTTATAGAATTTGAAGAAGCCAAAAGGCACTAAACAAAAGGTTGCATAATTAAATATTGGATTATGGCATTAAAATTAAGCCCTAATGGCATTGTTGAGGGAAGATGAAGGAACCTTCCTTCCTATATCAATTAATTGATGTATTTAAGCCACTAAAGTTTAATTGTTGGCATAATAAAATAAATGAATGTTTCAAGACTTATAATTAATTATGATTAATGGTTACATATTATTGAATTTAAATAGAAAGAGGAAGAGACATGTAATCTTTTGTAATCTAATAATTATTTTTTATTTTTAATATTTTGTAATGTAATTATTTTTTTAATCTCAACCAATTTATTAGATAATAGAGAATACAATAAGATGAGAAATAGTGATGTCACATCACCTCTTCTAATCCCAGCTTTATATATATAATAGTAAATAGAACCGCACTTCGCGCAGCTTTGAAAATGTCAAATTAAAAATTAAAAAATTGATGAAATCCAAATTTCTTGAGAAATCGTACTAATCTCTTCTCAAAAGGAAGATTAAACAAGTTAATTTTGTATGTTTATTTCAATAATAATAAATATCGCACAATAATAATAATAATAATAAAAAATATCACACATAAATTTTTTAAACCATTTAAAATATTTAATCTTTAAAATATTGTTAAAGACTTGTGTTCTTGTTGAACATTGTTTGTGTGGTGAGTGTTTACCTCTGGTGCCTTGGTAGCATTTGGTCGTAAGTCCCGATTTGGTTGAAGGGCAGTAAAACCAATTCTTAGCCTTAGATTGTAGCCATACTTACAGAACTAAAACTAGAATCTAGGTTTTTTGTCCATGGATTCTCTACTCTGTAGAGCATCATCCTTTTCTAGTTCTTCTTCCGGGAAGACTAGTGATTCTAAGAATGTTGTCAATTCAGAAGAATTTGTTATTGAAGACTTTAATAAAGCAATTGATAATTGGGAATTACCAAAGATTTCTAAAGAAATGATTTACAAAACAAAAAAGCTTGATTTTTTAAAGAATGATTATGTCATAAAAACTAAAGAACATGACATAACCCTTTCAAAGCCATTTGAAACTATTCACCTATTTTCAGAACACTCCTTAAAGAAATTAAAAGATAAAAATTTTAATTATGTTCACATCGGCTTAATACAAGTTGGTATAAAGCCCTTAACAAAAGAAGGTCTTAATACCTCTATTCTTGCTGTCTTAAGAGATGGGCGATTCATCTCTTTTGATGATTCTTTACTAAGTAGTATAGAATCAAGTCTTTGCAAAGGTCCCATCTCATTTAGCTGTTATCCGAACATAACAATTTCTCTAAAAGACAAAAACATTCTGAAAAGCATGATCTTGCAAATCAAGACCCATAATTATCACATGATTGAGGGATCAGTCCCAGTAGCCTTAATTTTTAAAATCTCATACAAAGTCATGATTTCTGCGTTTAGTACGCAACATAAGTTCCAGTCAAAAAGATATGAGACTCTTCTCTTATAGACTGATCTGTCTAAAGCCAAAACCGTTATTCCAAAACCAATCCAATGGAAAGATGTCAATCTTCCAAACGAATGGATTCTTGAAGGAGCCACTGCACCAGTGATTCCAAAACAACTTGAGCCTAATACAAAGTTGTAAAATGTGACTCAATATTCAGATGAGAAGGTTAAATTGTCCTTTAAGAGATCTACATCTTCTAGGTTCTCTGATAAAGACTTAAGTACGAATATTCCTTCATTAGAAAGAAGATTTTCAAAAATTCCTTCCGTTATAAACCTCCCTTTCCAACCAGTAAAAAACCAACCTAGGTTTTCCACATCGAATATACCTAGTTCCTCTATCCACTCTGTTGACTATACCACTAGTGTTCCTCACCCAATCTACACTAGCAGTCAACATGAACAAAGACAGGAAGAGAAGGAACCTTCTCCTCCAACCTCTCCTACATTTTCCGCTGTCACTGAAAATGTAGTAAATGTTCTTGAAAAAGATTTTGAATTAGATAAAACTCTTCTTCATAACGACTTTTATTCTGATTGCAAAAAAGAAAAAAGACTTTGGTTCTTCAAAAATTTCTTAAGCCAAAGAAAACAAATACAAGAAATTTATTATGAATTTGTAAATCTGCATAAAGTTCATATTTTATTCTTTAATTGGTTTAAAATGTATGCCTCTGATAATAACATTGATTATCCTTTTAAAGAATCAAATCCTATTATTATTAGGAAAAAGATTCCTGAATGGAATCTTACTGATAGTGATCGAACCATAGAATCTGAACATCCACCTCTTAGGAGTTTGACCATTGAATATGGTATGCCTCCTGTTGAGATTAAAGCCTCACCCTACAAAATCCATAAACCAAATGATCCAGAGATAAATTTAGGCAGCATTATTCAACAGAATAATTTCTGTAATGCTAACCTAAACACATTAGGAAAATAGTTGACTAGGATAGAAAACCAATTCCAGAAGTCTACCATAACTGTTTCTCCTATTACTTCAAAATCGGATTCTAACAAAAAGCTTAAAGAGTCTATTTTCAAACCCTTTCAGGTTTCGAAAACTAGTCAAAAGCTTGTTCAAGAGTCAAAATCAGATTTTCCTAAAGCTATTAGAGAACAACTAGATAGAATATAAGCTTCTTCTTCTTCGTCTAGTAAAATCCAAATAGCCCCTGATAGTGCCCAATCTAGTAAAATTGGAGTACTAGAACAAGACGACATGTCTATAGCCTCTTCTGATATAGAAGCCTTTAAAGAAGAACTTGTTTCTAAAGCCAACAAAATTCATTGGGAATTAGCCCTACCTACTATCAAATCTCCACCTGACTTAGCCATAGACAACAGACCTAGTGCATTAAACCAATCACGCTTTAATGCATCCTCTGTCTATGAGTGGAACATTGATGGTATGTCTGAATATAACATTCTAGGATTGTTGCAACAGATGACCATGGCAGCGAATGCATATAAAACTCAGTCGGGAACTTCTGACAAACCTATTGCAGAAATTCTCATTGCTGGTTTTACTGGTCAACTTAAAGGTTGGTGGGATCATCTTCTCACCAAACAACAACAATCAGATATCCTAAATTCAATTCAAACAGATGAGAATGGAGCCCCCATCTGTGATGAATTAAATGACCCTATTCAGGATGCTGTTGCTACCCTAATTCTGACTATATCCTTTCATTTCATAGGTGATCATTTACACCTTAGAGATAAAAATGCTGAGTTACTACACAACCTGAGATGTAGGAAACTTAGTGAATTTCAAAGCTATAAAACCACTTTCTTTACTAGACTCTTCCTAAGAGATGATGCAAACCATATCACTTGGAAAGAAAAATTCCTTGCAGGTTTACCAACCCTCTTAGGAGAAAAGGTTAGGAACTCTATTAAAGCCTTGTATGACAACCGTATTCCTTGTAACGAACTCACCTACGGTGAATTAGTTGGTTTTGTTAATAAAGAAGGTTTAAAGATTTGTCAAGACTTGAAACTTCAGAAACGTCTAAAATGGGAGCTTAGAAAATCTAAGCAAGAATTAGGCAGTTTCTGTAAGCAATTCAATTATGATCCCTTTAAAACCTCCACCTCTAAAGATTGTAATGGTGAGTGTTCTTCAAAACCTTACAAGAAACATTACAAATCAAAAAGCCATAAAAAACCCTTTCAAGATTTTAGAGAACTTTCTTATAAGAAACCTTCAAGGCCTTATAAGAAGCCCAGATTCTCTAAGAAGAAGGATTTTAGACCCAAATAAAAAACCCCTTTTAATTACAAAGAAGCTACATGTTACAAATGTGAAAAGAAACGCCATACTGCAAAATTTTGCAGGATGAACAAAAAGCTCCATGAGATTGGCCTTGACGAAGAAATACTTTCTAAAGTTTCCCCTTTACTTGTAGAGTCTTCTGACTCTGAGTCTTCCATGACGGGAGATAATGACCCCCTACAAATTGATGAGTTGATGGATTCTGATACTTCAGAATCTAGTAGTAGTGATTCTGGCATAGAATCTCGTTTAAAGAAAATCAATGTATTAACTAAAGATCAAGAAACTTTTCTTGAATTAGTCAAACACATTTCTGACCCTACTCTTCAAAGAGAATACCTTGATAAACTTCTAAAAACCTTAGAAGTAAGAAATAAAACAGAAATTTCTAAAGCCCCAATAATTAAAAAGAATACATATGATCTTACTGAAATTTTGGATAAAAAGAAAACAAAGAAAACAACGACTCCTAGCATCCAAGATCTTCAGAAAGAAATAAAAGATATCAAACTCGAGATAAAAGACTTAAAAGAAAAACAAAAAATGATTATGATACTATCCAACTCCTCTTACAAAGACAATTACAAGATAATTCTGATAAAGAATCAGAAGATAATGGTGATAATGGAGAACACAGTTTAGAAAACATTGAATCTATACCCAATGATTTTCTTTTCGTATTAAAACAAATCACCACAAGAAAATATTTGATCAAAATCACCTTGATCTTTTCTAAAGATTTTGAAATCGACACCATTGTCCTCTTTGATACTGGTGCTGATTTAAATTACATTAAAGAAGATATTGTCCCCAGAAGGTTTCATGAGAAAACAAATGAGAGACTTTCTGCCGCTAATAATTCAAAACTTAATGTCAAATCTAAAGTTGACACCTCTATTCATAACAATGGTTTTGAATTCAGGACTTCTTTTATTCTTACAAATGACATACACCATACTGTCATTTTAGGAACCCCTTTTATCAATCTCATTACTCCTTATACTGTCAACTATGATAGTATATCCTTTAAAGTAAAAACCAAAAAACTTGTTTTTCCTTTTATTGAGAAACCTAAAACAAGAAATTTGAATATTGTTAAAGCTTGTTCTGTTTACCAGAACCAAATCAATACACTCCTCAAAACAAAACAAAATGATCAGATTTTTTTAAAAAATGATTTGAGTTTACAAAGAATCGAAAACCAATTACAAAATGAATTTGTAAAAAGAAAAATCTCTAATCTTAAAGACCTCATTGAAAAAGAAATATGTGCAGATCTACCATCTGCTTTTTGAAACAGAAAACAACATTTGGTTGATTTGCCTTATGAAAATTCTTTTGATGAAAAGCAAATACCTACCAAAGCCCGTCCAATCCAAATGAACATGGAATTGGAGCAACATTGCAAAGATGAGATAAAAGATTTAGAATCTAAAGGTCTCATAGTCAAGTCTAGGTCTCCTTGGTCTTGTGCTGCTTTCTATGTCAATAAAAATTCTGAGATAGAAAGAGGGACACCCAGACTAGTCATAAATTATAAACCCCTTAATAAAGCATTAAAATGGATTAGGTATCTCATACCTAATAAAAAGGATTTGCTCCAGAAACTACATGCTGCATTCATTTTTTCAAAATTTGATATGAAATTTAGATTTGCCAATCCATCCAAAAGACCGTTATAAAACTGCATTTACTGTTCCTTTTGGACAGTATGAATGGATTGTTATGCCTTTTGGATTAAAGAATGCACCTTCCGAATTTCAAACGATTATGAATGATATTTATACTCCTTTATCTGATTTTGCATTGTTTATATCGATGATGTGTTGGTTTTTTCTCAAACGATCGACCAACATTTTAAACATCTAAAGACGTTTTTCCTTGCCACTAGAAAGGCTGGTTTAGCCATTTCTAGTTCTGTCTTTAAACACAGAAACTTTATCCTATATTACACTATCTTCCTCATGGCTCTGATACCAGTACGACCAAGATCGTGGAGTATGTGTGTGTGTTCAAAAGATTAAATATTTTAAAGACAAAATAATAAGCAATATTAAATTGGTACGTGGCATTGTTTTACCAGATCAATGCAGAGCTTAATCTGCCTTAGGGACCAGATCTGACTTAGAACATATCAATATCTCGCATGTTCAGGTTTCCAGCCGATATACCAAAAATTTTAAAAATTCAAATTCTTTATGCAATTAACGTAAAGGCTCATGGATAGTACTAGATCTGGATCCCAGAAATAGTACTCTGATTGAATGGAGGGAGAAGAGAAAATACGACTAAGGGAAGAGATTAGGTCTCTGTGCCTTAGAAGAACGTAGCAGTTTAAATATGCATAAACTTAAATTGCAAAATTAAACATACATTTAAAGCTTTAAATGAATTATAAATTCTTTAAAGAAATATTGAATACTTACATGATTTGCTTGAATCCAAAATAAGTTACAGCTTGTTAAGAAAGGAAAATTACAAGACAGGAAATGTTTCCTCTAAGTCTTGATCCAGATTTCCCGAAGAGAGAGAGAGAGAGAGAGCTCTCGAGCCTGCCCTAGGATCTGCCTTCTGTCCTTCTTTTAAGGGTACAAGAAGGAAGGCTGTTTGCTGTAGCTTCACATGCGTTGGAGGAGAATGGGGTCAGCAATAGTTAAAGCAGGATGTGCTTTTTGAAATGTGGGAGACAGCATTATTGAAGGCATCTTCTGCTAGGAAAGCTTCACGTGGAGAGATGCTCTACGAGGCAATAATTTATACCTTTTGAAAACATGGCACATGTGCGGCCACACTTGTGTCTCGAAAGACATTTTCAAAAGATATTCTTATCAAATTCTTTATAGGATGATTTTGACTTCTTTCTGGACGCGGCAATGAAGGCTTTAAAAGATTGGAAAATTACAAAAAATACAAGCGATAATTACAAATAAAAATTACAGAAATGGAAAATACAAGGGATAATAAAATTATAGAGAAAATACAGAAATAGAATTACAGAGAAAATACAGAAATGGGAAATTACTTTTTTTAAAAAAAAATCAACAAGCTTTAAGTATGCTTTAATGGAGGAAGTATTCTGAAGCAATCATCTTCATTGTCATCTCCAAGGGAGATGAAAGGCTCAGCATCATCAGAAGAACTTGAACTAGCAACGGATGGTTCTGATCTTGATGCAAGGAGCTGCTGCATGACTTGAAAATATTCTTCCTCCGTCTTTGCACTGGCCAAAAGTGATTGGGCCTTTGTCCTTTGAGCGAGGAAAGTGCTTTGGGCTTTAACATCTTGAATGCTCGGGGTTAGGAGGCCTTTGAGGAAAGCCAAGCCTGGACTGTGGCTTCCGATAGTTTGGATTGTTCATCAAACTTAGACCACTATTTTACTTTAAAGGTTCTTTGTAAAATGAGTTGGGTATCTTGAGTGTGGTAATTGAAGTTCCACATCCAGACCCAAGGAAGAAAGAAATTTGTACAGAAACAGAGAAAATGAGAAAATCTCTTCTCTGACTCAGAAGGGACATAATGGGCTTTAAAAAGGTTTAAACAATTTATGGCATTTGGGGTTAGAATGTCTGGGCTTGGCCCAAAGTAGTTCTACCATTGTTGGAACCAATTTGGAAGGCTTTGTACGATTATTTTCGAGTTGAAGAAAAATAACCAAGAATGGGTCTTTTTGGGGTTTTGAATGAAACATGTGTTAAACCAGGCCTGTTGGTAATCCCAGTAAGAAAAGGATAAACAGTGGTTTAGACGCATTTGAAAATTGGCGGGAAAGGTTTTGGGTCTGTGAAGTTGGTCACCCCATTGTTTTGGGCTTAAGACTTTTAAGATGGTAGCTGTGGAATAGGCTGGCTCAGAATGAGCTTTACTAAGAAAGAAGTGTTTAAATTTAACAGACTCAGTGAACTCAAGAATGCTTTGATAGAAAGCCTGGGGTTTTGATAAATCCCATGGTTTGAAAAATCAGCCTTTCAGGAAAATCTTTGAAACGGCTTGAAATGGATCAGAGTGATAAAACCTATCTTCCATTGATAAAACATTTTAATGATAGGTTTTACAAATCCAATCCGAAGCTTTTTGTGAAAGCTTTGATTCAGGAACAATAATTTGAGAAGAAGAGCTTTCACAAGAAATGACTTCTTTAGAAGAAGAAGGTTTTGAAATTGCTTTAGAAATAGTTTTTTCTTTCTCGGGAACTTGAGAAAGAGCTTTATTTTGGGAAATATTTTGTAAAGCTAACATAAGCTCAGGAGACTTTGTAATGGAGTTCATCCATTCTTTTACTTGCTTATCGGAGGCAATGGCTTTAGACTGTGCTTCTTGTTCATCGACCATGTCAATCCAAGATTTAATAGGCATGGCAGAAGAAAGTAATTTTTCTTTAGGAGGGGTTATCTGAGTTTCTTTAGAGGTTGTTTGAGGTTCAGGGTCTTTAATGATACCCTTGCCCTTGTCTCTTCGTTTGGGCGGCATTATCTGTTTTGAAGAAATTCCCTGGTTAGAAAATCAGGGAGAGAATTTGTATCTCCTTTAATGAATTCAATGTCAAAATAAAAAACACTTAAAATGGCTTGCCATCATGCAAAAATCTGTTTTGATGCAATGTTTTGAACATCCTTTTCTAAAACGTGTTTTGCAGCTTTGCAGTCAATTCTAAGTAAGAATTTTTAATTTAACAGATCACTTTGAAATTTAGAAATGCATAAAACAATAGAAAGAATTTCCTTTTTAATAGTAGAGTAATTTCTTTGACATTCATTCCAATGAGCAGAAACATACTGTACTATTTGTTCTTTATTATTTTCTTTTTGCTTTAATATTCCTCCATATCCTAAATTAGATGCATCAGTTTCAACAATCTTAGGTAATGCAGGATTAGCAAAAAAAAAGCATGGAATATCTTTAATAGAACTTTTTATGAGCTTAACAACTTTAGTGTGTTCATCAGTCCACGCAACAGGATTTTTCTTTAATCTATCATGCAAAGGTTTTGAAATTCTATTAATATTAGGACAAAAATCAATGACATAATTTAAACTTCCTAAAAATCTTTGCAATTGGGTTTTATCAAGGATTTTATCAGGAAATTTGTCAACAAAAACAAGAGATCGCTCAATAGGTGTAATGGTTTCTTTGGAAATGTAATGACTAAGGAACCTGATTCTTGTTTGAAACAAGGAAACTTTAGAACTAGAAATGGCTAAACCAGTTCCCGAGAAAGAAAAAACTATTTCTAAAGCAATTTCAAAACCTTCTTCTTCTAAAGAAGTCATTTCTTGTGAAAGCTCTTCTTCTCAAATTATTGTTCCTGAATCAAAGCTTTCATAAACAGCTTCGGATTGGATTTGTAAAACCTATCATTAAAATGTTTTATCAATGGAAGATGGGTTTTATCACTCTGATCCATTTCAAGCAGTTTCAAAGATTTTCCCGAAAGGCTGATTTTTCAAACCATGGGATTTATCAAAACCCCAGGCTTTCTATCAAAGCATTCTTGAGTTCACTGAGTCTGTTAAATTTAAACACTTCTTTCTTAGTGAAGCTCATTCTGAGCCAGCCTATTCCACAGCTACCATCTTAAAAGTCTTAAGCCCAAAACAATGGGGTGACCAACTTCACAGACCCAAAACCTTTCCCGCCAATTTTCAAATGCATCTAAACCATTGTTTATCCTTTTCTTACTGGAATTACCAACAGGCCTAGTTTAACACATTTTTCATTCAAAACCCCAAAAAGACCCATTCTTGGTTATTTTTCTTCAACTCGAAAATAACCGTACAAAGCCTTCCAAATTGGTTCCAACAATGGTGGAACTACTTTGGGCCAAGCCCAGACATTCTAACCCCAAATGCCATAAATTGTTTAAACCTTTTTATGGCGAGTGTTTAAATTTAAAATATTTAATCTTTAAAATAGTTTTTTCTTTCTCGGAAACTTGAGAAAGAGCTTTATTTTGGGAAATATTTTGTAAAGCTAACATAAGCTCAGGAGACTTTGTAATGGAGTTCATCCATTCTTTTACCTGCTTATCGGAGGCAATGGCTTTAGACTGTGCTATTTTAGGAACCCCCTTTATCAATCTCATTACTCCTTCTACTGTCAACTATGATAGTATATCCTTTAAAGAAAAAACCAAAAAACTTGTTTTTCCTTTTATTGAGAAACCTAAAACAAGAAATTTGAATATTGTTAAAGCTTGTTCTGTTTACCAGAACCAAATCAATACACTCCTCAAAACAAAACAAAATGATCTGATTTGTTTTAAAAAGGATTTGAGTTTACAAAGAATCGAAAACCAATTACAAAATGAATTTGTAAAAAGAAAAATCTCTGATCTTAAAGACCTCATTGAAAAAGAAATATGTGCGGATCTACCATCTGCTTTTTGGAACAGAAAACAACATTTGGTTAATTTGCCTTATGAAAATTCTTTTGATGAAAAGCAAATACCTACCAAAGCCCGTCCAATCCAAATGAACAGACTGTGCTTCTTGTTCATCGACCATGTCAATCCAAGATTTAATAGGCATGGCAGAAGAAAGTAATTTTTCTTTAGGAGGGGTTATCTGAGTTTCTTTAGAGGTTGTTTGAGGTTCATGGTCTTTAATGATACCCTTGCCCTTGTCTCTTCGTTTGGGCGGCATTATCTGTTTTGAAGAAATTCCCTGGTTAGAAAATCAGGGAGAGAATTTGTATCTCCTTTAATGAATTCAATGTCAAAATCAAAAACACTTAAAATGGCTTGCCATCGTGCAAAAATCTGTTTTGATGCAATGTTTTGAACATCCTTTTCTAAAACGTGTTTTGCAGCTTTGCAGTCAATTCTAAGTAAGAATTTTTGATTTAACAGATCACTTAATAATAATAATAATTGACACCTGGCGACGCTGAGGCTCATGAACATTCCAAAAAATATAAGTTTCAATTGTATCGAACCTTCCATCTTTTGCCTTCTGTATAAGATCTGGCCACATCTGCACAAATACAACGCCTATAGAAATAAATCATATAAAAATTTGCATATTTAAAGAATAACAATGTTATTTGATCCAAAAATATTGCCCATAATTTTTTCTAAACATGAAAGCACACCGTTTTGAATGTGGGATCATGTTTGGCTTGTTAGGAATAAAAAAAAATTAAGATAATATTTTCGCAGCAAAGTAGCATTTTTTTTTGGGTTAAAAGAAGAAGAAAATGTGAAAGTGCAAGTGATTTCAGAAATTGTAAATTAATTATTTGCATGCAGTACTTGTGGAGTGCTGCGAGGATATAGTGAATTGCACCAGAGAAGATAACTCGTCGTTCTCAATTAATTATAATGGCAGTTGCATCATAATCGACTTGTGTTGCTGATGATAACAAGCAAATAAAACTTAAATTTAGAATAAGAAGAATTAGGCTCTGGTGGCATTGTTGAGGGAAGATGAAAGAACATCTCTTCCTATGTTAATTAATTAATATATTTTAAGCCACTAAAGTTTAATTGCTAGCATAATAAAATTTGAAGAAGCCAAAATGCACTAAATAAAAGGTTGCATAATTAAATATGGGATTATTGCATTAAAATTAGGCCCTAGTGGCATTGTTGAGGGAATATGAAAGAACCACTCTTCCTATCTTAATTAATTGATGTATTTTAAACCACTAGAGTTTAATTGCTAGCATAATAAAATAAATAAATAAATGTTTCAAAAGACTTATAATTAATTATTATTAATAGTTACATATTGTTGAATTTAAATAGAAAGAGAAAGAGACATTAAAATTAAACTTAGGCCCTAATAGCATTATTGAGGGAAGATGAAAGAACCTCTCTTCCTATGTTAATTAATTGATGTATTTTAAGCCACTAAAGTTAAATTACTAGCATAATAAAATAAATGAATGTTTCAAAAGACTTATAATTAATTATTATTAATGGTTACATATTATTGGATTTAAATAGAAAGAGGAAGAGACATGTACAAAGAATATCCACCAATATTTTAGATATTTGAGGAAGAGACATGTACAAAGAATATCCACCAATATTTTAGATAATAGAGAATATAAAAAGATGAGGAATGGTGATGCCACATCACCTCTTGGAATCCCAGCTTTATATATATATATATAGATTGTTCTTGTTCTATGTTTATCACTACACTATTTTTTATATATAACAATAAGAAATAAATACAATGAAATCTCATTCTAAGCATGCATCAATTTCATAAAAAAATTCATGTAAATTCAAGGACAATTCTCTAGTCAGCACTTTTCTCAAACAATTTAATAGCAGGTGCCAAAAGCACCAAAACAAAAATAATCCAGAAGCTAAAATCAATTATAATGTGAATGGAGTGATTGTATATAATTATAAAACAAGTTCAACATAATCAAACATCAAATTTGATGCACAGTTTAACCAAACAAATAAACAGAAAAAATTAAAGTCATTGGAGTTAATCTTTGCTCGCTTCAACATCAACATAAACTTGTTCCCCTGTATCCCATGACAATTTGCTGCCCTCTATTTGTTTGCATCAATTATATTAACATCTTGGCAAAGACAACTAATGGCAAGTACAATGGGAGAGAGAGGGAGAAAGACAAGGGAAAGTTTACAGTGCAATGACACAACAGGATATAGAGAACAACCAGTGAAAAAATAGTACTGAAAGTATGGAAATCATTAATCTTATCTGCCCTATGACATTGGCATAATGTTACAAATATTGCCTATCAAAACCTTGTGTGAATGTTAATGTGAACGAGCCAAAAAGCACAGTCAAACACAACTCAAAGACATCGTCCATGCAAAATTTAGCTTATAATATACACATGACAGCTGTTTTACTAGAGAGGATGTCTGGTGTCAAACATCAGAATGTAGAATAAAGTTCAATTACATATGAACAAGGCTTTGAATTTTTCAGAAAAGAACTTAAGAACAAGTCCGTGACCATTTTCATATGAAGCAAAACCTTTTATTGTTGGACCATCTTAGTTTCACACAAGAATATGAATGAATCAATTTTGAACTAACTATGTTTGACAGCATGAGTTTCAAGCTGACTGGTACATAAATATCCTGAAAATTTTATTCATTAGGCAAGCACTTCTTCTAGCTTTCAAAATCCCCCAATTTGTACAAGTCAATATGGACCAGTCAAACACCAAACTTAATAGATTAAGAAAACAGAAAATCAAGTGAATAAATTATTTAGGACAACAAAGAATAAAAAATTAAACAGAAGGAATCTGACTATGAAGAAAAATAATGGTACTACTATCAGTGGTCAACCTTCGCCGTTGAAGTTGAAGTTTAGTTTCTCCAGCACTACTGATAAAACCATGTACCTCACTTCCTTTCCTGCAATTCATATCCACATACATCAAAAAATGATCTAAAAACTGCAGTTTATTATAAGCACACACATGCAGGGCAGTTTATTATAAACAATTACCACTACACTATTTTATATATAACGAAAGAAAAAAATATGATGAAATCTCATTCAATGTAGGCATAAATTTCATAAAAAATTCATGTAAATAAAATCCTTGAGCTTTAATACTTAGTTGTAATTTCCACAGAGGGGGAAAGTCAAGAAAAGAAACATAATGGTAATATAATAATGAGGAGGACCAAATAATAGATAATGCTGCAAATTGATTTTAATAAAAAGACCAATTAGTGTTGAAAAAATAGCATGTATATATGCTAATTTGAGGGCACATTTTGAGTGGGTCTCACTTAACGAAAGTGAAAAATATTGTGAGGTTCGGATTCTACTCTGTTGATACTTTAAAAGTATAATCTTAATTTCTCAAAATGGTGCTTGGGTGAATAAGAAATTGTCTCTCAAAGTTCACCCTTGAAGTTGGAAATTTGAAAGGAAATGAGGCTTATCCCACATGGGAAAAAGAAGCCTAGTGATTAGTGTTTATATATAAACACTTGACCATGCATGAGTAAGAATTACAAGGATAAAGGCTCTCTTTACACGCGCATGCGCAGGGGTGGTGCAAATTCAAGACCGATTTGGTTGAACTCGTGTGTGCCCGCGCATTCTGCGTACGCGAATGTCAGCCCAAAATCATCCATGCAAGCTTGGCACGTTTTTAATTTCTTTTTGAATTTTTTATTTTAACAGTTTCACGTTTTGAATTCAAAGAACTTGTAACAGCTTCAACAATTATTTTTTGTAGCTGTTATTCACGTTTATTTTTTGAATTCAATTTTGAAATCAATTAATTGAATTGATTTGGCTGTTATAACAATTAAACATATTGAATTTTCTGAATTCAATACAAAGCAGCTCTTACATCCTCACATGACTATAAAAAGGCATATCCTCTTCTGTTTTTTGATATACTGAAAAAACCAGCACACTTGTTTTCCTTCCTCCATCTTCGTAGTCTGTTTTCTCTGATCGAGTTCACTGTTGTGGTTCGCCGGAATTTCCAGCCAGTGCTTAGCCAGAAATTCGTGCCCGTTGTATCCTGGGAAACAGATACCAGCTGACCTTAAAGCACTCTAAGAGGTGGTAAATCTGTTTTAAGGAAACTGTCCGCAGGCCTCGGGTTCTATTTTATTTTTCTGTTTCGGCTTCATCTATCTTCTGTTTTGCTTTCTGTTTTTCATTTCAATTTTCCAGTAGCTGGTTTTCGTTGTTCAGCTACTATATAATTTGTTATCTCACTGTTGTGTTTGTTTTTTCTTACATTCTTCAAACAGATTTTAATTATCATTGAGATGGCAACTTAAACCGTTGATGATATTCCGTATGTCCCAGTTTCATCTTCTGTTGCTGCACCAACGTTTGTGAAGGAACCAACCTCTGTGGCAATTCCCGTCAATCATGCGGAAAGGCCTGAAAAATTCAATGGCCAGAATTTCAAACGTTGGCAGCAAAAGATGTTCTTTTACTTGACCACGTTGAACCTTGCGAGGTTCTTGACCGAGGATGCTCCTAAACCCAAAGAGGGTGAAACGGATATTCAAGTTGCAAGTGCAATTGATGCATGGCACCATTCAGATTTTTTATGTAAAAATTATGTAATGAATGGCCTTAGTGATTCCTTGTATAATGTATACATAGGAAAGAAAACAACCAAGGAGCTATGGGAATCTTTAGACCGGAAATATAAAACCGAGGATGCGGGTACCAAAAAGTTTGTTGTTGGTCGCTTCCTAGATTATAAAATGGTGGATTCTAAAACTGTAATAAGTCAAGTACAAGAGCTTCAAATTATATTATCTGAAATCCTTACAGAAGGGATGCATCTAAGTGAAACTTTTCAAGTTGCCGCAATTATTAAAAAATTGCCTCCTGCTTGGAAAGATTTCAAGAGTTGTTTAAAGCATAAACGAAAGGAGATGAATATTGAAGGGCTAGTTGTTAAGCTCAGAATTGAGGAAGACAACAGAAATGCAGAAAGAAGAGGGGTTATTTCTATGGCAAAGGAAAATTTTGTTGAACATGGACTTAAAAATAAAAATAAAAAATTAGGCCCGAAAGGAGGAATTTCCAAGAAACAAACAAAGTTTCAAGGAAAATGTTATAATTGTGATAAGATGGGTCACAAGGCTTCGGATTGCAGGTTGCCTAAAAAGAAGCGAGAGGCGAATGTGGTGGAAAACATCACTCAATATGTTTCAGACATAAACTTCTCTGCAGTGGTTTCAGAAGTGAATCTGGTTGGCTCTAATCCAAGAGAATGGTGGATAGATACAGGAGCAACCAGACATGTTTGCTCGGACAAAGGGTTGTTCACTTCACTTGAAGCAGTTACCAATGGAGAGAAGCTATTCATGGGGAATTCGGCTACGTCTGAGATTGAGGGTCAAGGGAAGGTGATTTTGAAGATGACGTCTGGGAAAGAACTGACTCTGAACAATGTGCTCTATGTGCCAGAAATTCAGAAGAACTTGGTGTCTGGATCGCTGCTGAACAAACATGGTTTCCGAATGGTGTTTGAGTCAGATAGGGTAGTTTTGTCTAAAAATGGGATGTATGTGAGAAAGGGTTATGTTAATGATGGGCTATTTAAGCTCAATGTAATGACTCTGAAACCAACAATTAATAATAAAGCTATTTCTTCTGCTTATTTGCTTGAGTCTTCTAATCTTTGGCATGGTAGATTAGGACATGTTAATTTTAATTCTTTGCGTAAATTAATTAACATGAAGCATATTCCCAATTTCCAAATTGATTTGAAACATAAGTGTGAAACTTGTGTTGAGGCAAAACTAACTAGGTCATCTTTCCAAATAATTAAAAGAAACACCGATCCACTTGATTTAATACATAGTGATATTTGTGATTTTAAATCCATTCAAACAAGAGGTGGTAATAAATATTTTATTACCTTTATAGATGATTGCACAAAATATTGCTATGTATATTTATTGAAAAGTAAAGGTGAAGCTTTGGAAAAGTTTATTCTCTGCAAAAATGAAGTTGAGAATCAACTTAATAGAAAAATCAAAGAATTAAGGAGTGACCGTGGTGGTGAGTATGTTGTTCTGTTTATGTCACTATGTGAACAAAGTGGAATCATACATCAAATCACGGCTCCATATTCACCTCAATCTAATGGGATTGCAGAACGAAATAATCAAACTTTAAAGGAAATGATGAATGCAATGTTGATAAGTTCTGGGTTACCCCAGAATATGTAGGGAGAAGCTGTTTTGTCAGCTAATTATTTGTTAAATAAGATACCCCGAAAGCAAGAAGATAAAACCTCGTATGAGCTATGGAAAGGTAGAGCACCTTCATATAGATTCTTACGAGTGTGGGGGTGTCTTGCTAAAGCAGTGGTTCCTTTAAATAAAAAAGTGAAAATAGGACCAAAAACTGTTGACTGCATTTTCATTGGTTATGCACAAAACAGTAGTGCTTATCGATTTTTGGTGCATGAGTCTAAAGTTCCAGATGTCCACAAAAATACGATAATAGAATCAAGAAATGCATCATTTTTCGAACATGTGTTTCCTTGTAATTCTAGAGTGGAATCGAGAGAATTGCGACAATTTCACGAAACAACAATTGAAAATGAAGAAAATGATGAAGCATCAGAAGAAGAAGAACAAGAAATTGAGGTCAGACGTAGCAAAAGAGCTAGAATAGAAAAGTCTTTTGGTCCAGACTTTCTGACGTATTTGCTAGAAAGTGAACCTTAAAGCTTCAAAGAGGCTGTAACTTCAGCTGAAGGCACTTTATGGAAAGAAGCCATTAATAATGAAGTTGAATCCATTTTACAAAATCATACTTAGGAGCTAGTAGATCTTCCTCCAGGATGTAAACCTTTGGGGTATAAGTGGATTTTCAAAAGGAAAATGAAAGCCAATGGATCAATCGATAAGTACAAGGCTAGGCTTGTAATTAAAGGTTATAGGCAACGAGAAGGCCTTGATTACTTTGATACTTATTCTCCTGTTACGAGAATAAATTCCATTCGGATGATAATAGCAATTGCAGCTTTGCGCAATCTCGAGATACATCAAATGGATGTAAAGACGACTTTTCTAAATGGAGATTTAGATGAAGAAATCTACATGGAGCAACCTGAAGGTTTTATAGCTCCAGGACAAGAAAAGAAAGTTTATAAATTGGTAAAGTCATTATATGGCTTGAAATAAGCACCGAAACAGTGGCATGAGAAATTTGATCATACGATGATCACAAGTGGCTTTAAGATCAACGAGTGTGACAAATGTGTTTATGTCAGAGAAACAGAAAATGGCTATGTCATTTTATGTTTATATGTTGATGACATGCTCATTGTTGGGAGTGATGATGACATGATTAAATCTACCAAGAATATGTTGAAGTCTAAGTTTGACATGAAAGACATGGGTCTTGCAGATGTCATTTTGGGAATTAAAATCTCAAGGGCTTCTAATGGACTTATTCTAAGTCAAACTCATTATGTAGATAAAATTCTTGGAAAATTTAATAAAGATGATAATACTATGTCTAAAACTCCATTAGATACTAGTATCCATCTATCGAAAAATAGAGGAGAGTGTATTTCTCAAGTAGAATATGCCAGAATAATAGGCAGTCTAATGTACTTAACAAGTTGTACCAGACCAGATCTAACCTATACAGTAAGCAAACTTAGTAGATATACGAGTAATCCAGGAACTGATCACTGGAAAGCTATCGTAAGAGTACTTAGGTATCTTCGATACACTCGTAATTATGGACTGCACTATACTAGGTATCCAGAAGTATTAAAAGGATTTAGTGATGCTAACTGGATATCAGATGTAAAAGATTCAAAATCTATTAGCGGCTATGTATTTACACTAGCAGGTGCAGCTGTATCATGGAGATCTTCTAAACAAACAGTAATTGCCAGATCTACAATGGAATCTGAATTCATTGCATTAGATAAATGTGGTGAAGAAGCATAATAGCTACGCAATTTTTTAGAAGGTATTACAAAGTGGCCAAAGCCTGTGCCTACAATTTGTATACATTGCGATAGTCAATCAGCTATCGATAGGGCACAAAGCAATATGTATAATGGTAAGTCTAGACACATACGTCGTAGACATAATACCATTAGACAACTTATTTCTACTGGAGTTATTTCTATTGACTATGTGAGGTCAAAAGATAACATTGCGGATCCGCTAACCAAAGGGTTAAATAGAGAGCGAGTAGAAAAATCATCGAGGGGAATGAGATTAAAACCCATAGAATGATTAGTCAATAACGAAGGAAAACCCAACCTAGTTGACTGGAGATCCCAAGATTTAGGTTCAATAGGACAACCTATTTGTTAAAGACTAAAGTTGGATCACTGTGGGGGTCATTCTCTTGAGAGGATTACCTCATTGACCATTCCTATGATGAAACAATGATGCCCGCGGGGAATAAGGTTGAGCTAGGCTCTTAATGATTCTTATGCGTCGAAAAATTCGAGCAGAGTAATGCGAGTTACTCTTAATCAAGATATCACCTATGTGAGAGAGAAGTGGGGCCGCTTCAAAGGGAGCTATTATGGGTTCAGCTCTTAGAAACTCTTGTAGAACCAGGTAGATGTTCAAGGCCAAAACGAATATAGCCATGAGAACTCAACAGTGTTAGGAGAAATACCTATGTGTAGTATATGATCGTTTACACTAACGGCCGCACAGTTCAAAGACATTCCTGATGATATATCCCTTAGGATTTCAGGAAAAAAAAGATTCTCCCAGCCGGCCTCCCAGGGGATACGTTACTCTTTTTTTGGAAAGTTTTAAGTTTGGGATGAGGTGCCCCCTACAACCCTATTTTGCCCGAATGCTTAGTGGGTTAAACTTAGCTCCTGGTCAACTTAACCCCAACGGGTGGAGGGTACTTTCTGGTCTGTTCATATTGTGGAACAGATGCTGCCAGAGTGAGCCCACAGTTGATGAGGTAAAGCACCTGTACCAGTTAAAGAGTAGCCCCAAAGACGCCGGCTGGTATTACTTCATGTTGAGTACCAAGACCAGGAAACCCATAACTGAGCTTCCAACTGGTGGTGGTGGGAATTGGAAGAAAAAATCTTTTTTTGCTGGGGGTCCCTGGGGTCAAGTTGCACAGATTAATGGGAAGAACTATCGTGTCCCATCCTATTTCATGGTCCCAGGTTGCCTGCTCGCTTTAGATGTCTTGTATCCCTAGTTGTTCTCAGTTTTTATTTAACTCTAACCCAATTTTTGTTCGAACTGCAGGTTCTTGGGGTGTCCACTACAAGCTTAAACTTGAACCGCTCAAGCGGGCCGAGGTTGTGTTAGTCAATTCCTGCTTGAGCCAAGAGTTGCTATCTACTTACAACTTATTCGAATCTCGCCTGGTGTCCACTGATCTTAAGATGGAGGATGTTGTGATCGGGGCTTTGAATCAGAAACGTCCTCGACCTCATGCTGCTAAGCGAGACTAGAATAAGGATGCTCCCTCTGCGAAACGGGTGAACATCGCGGAGCAGTTCCCCCCCTTGAGGACTCTACCACCTCCTCCTACCAAAGTCGGCGAAATTAGTGGAACAGCCACTGATCCCACCTCTCCTCCTTCATCAACAGGTTCGAAACCTCATTTGCCCGACAATCGAGCAGAGCATCTGGTCCTCTATATTAGTGAGTTTTCTAGGCTCGTGAGCAAAAAGGACTTGGAAGACTTTGACGGCAGCACTTTGGGCGAGCTAGTGGGGGCTATGCAGTATAGTGCTTTTCATCTCGGCTGCATGGCCACTTCCTATACGGCAAAGGTCGGCCGCTATGACTGAAAGATGAGAGAAGACGTTCAGTTGGCCAAAAACAAAGCCGACGCTGCCGAGAAGAAAGCCGGAGATCTCAACCTTAAGAATACGAAGTTGATAGAGCGGGAGTCTCTCACGCAGGCAAAGGCCATCACTCTTAACGAGGAGCTTAATAAGGTCAAGGAGGACCTGCAGAAGCAAAAGGCTACTTACGAGGCTCAGCTCGAATCTCTCAAAGATTCCCACCAGGTTCAGGTTGAAAACCTAGAGAAGGAAGCTGACAACCAGTATAACCAGGGGCTTCGGCATTCTTATTGCTGCATCATGGCCGTCTTAGGGAAACAACATCCTGATCTGAAGATTGACGAACTTGCCGCTGGTGTTGCTCAACATATGGATCAGGAGGCAGCCAAAGAAGATGTCGAAAAGTTGGGGCTAAATGCAACTGAGGAGGGAACCTCTCCTCCTTGTGCAGTCCCTGCTGATGTTGCCGAGGCAAGTACCCCCCAGGTGCAACTGGCGAGACCCCCCTGCTCCTGAGGTGGACTAGCCAGCGGAGATGGCTTAGCTTACTGACTCGCCGTCCTCTTGAATGTACCCTGTGTTGTAGGTTTCTTTTTTGGAACATTGTATGTTAAAACTAGCAGCTTTTCATAATCGTTGGCAGATTAATAAGAATGTTCTTATTTGCTTTCTTCGCTTCGAGCTCTTGGCAGATTATTTTATTTTTTATTTACTTACATTGTGGTTGAGCAGGTGCCAAAAAGATCGGCTTCCTGTACTGCCATTGAGCAGGCCTGGAAATTCATGGAGTTGTTCGCCTTACATTTGATGGTTTGCTCGCCTTTGCTTGGTCGAGCAGATCCCGGCATGCTTGGCTTCTAGTCTCGCCATAAATTAGGCTTTGAGACTTAGTGAGCCTTTGCATGCCTTAGAAATTTTTATAACATTTGAGGGTATGCTCGCCTTCGCTCGGTCGAGCAAATCCTGGCATGCTTGGCTTCTGGTCTCACCATAAAACAAACTTTGAGACTTAGTGAGTCTTTTCATGCCTTAGAAATTTTCATAACATTTGAGGGTCTGCTCGCCTTCGCTCGGTCGAGCAGATCCTGGCATGCTTGGCTTCTGGTCTCGCTATAAAACAGGCTTTGAGACTTGGTGAGCCTTTGCATGCCTTAGAAATTTTTATAACATTTTAGGGTCTGCTTGCCTTCGCTCGGTCGAGCAAATCCTGGCATGCTTGGCTTCTGGTCTTGCCATAAAATAAGCTTTGAGACTTAGTGAGCCTTTGCGTGCCTTAGAAATTTTTATAACATTTGAGGGTCTGCTCGCCTTCGCTCGGTCGAGCAGATCCTAGCATGCTTGGCTTCTGGTCTCGCCATAAAATAGGCTTTGAGACTTGGTGAGCCTTTGCATACTTTAGAAATTTTCATAACATTTGAGGGTATGCTCGCCTTCGCTCGGTCGAGTAGATCCTGGCATGCTTGGCTTTTGGTATCGCCATAAAATAGGCTTTGAGACTTGGTGAGCCTTTACATGCCTTAGAAATTTTTATATATGACGACTGACTGAAATTCCTCCACCTTTCATTAATTATTGAACTTGGCTTACAAGAAATATATAAACATAAAGTGAATAACAATAACAACGAGTAGAAATAACTCTTAAACATGATTGAGTCTTACTGGAAATATTTTCTGAGGTGCGCTGCGTTCCAGGGGCGTTTCACCTCGTGGCCATCTGCGCGAACGAGCTTATAGGCCCCGGGTCCAGCGACCTGCTTGACCCTATATGGCTCCTCCCAGTTTGGACCGAATACTCCTTGTGTCAGGTCTTTCGTGTTCTGATTCACCCTCCTAAGTACTCAATCACCGACCTTGAACAATCGTATACGCACCTTCTGGTTGTAATAACGAGCAACCCTCTGCTGGTAGACAGCTGATCGCTTCGATGCTTGCTCCCTCTTCTCAGTCAGCAAATCCAGATTTAAGCACATCTGGTCGTTGTTTTCCTGTTCATCGAAGTGATCTGTCCGGTGCGTGGCCGGCCCTATCTCCACGGGAATAACAGCTTCATGTCTGAAGGCCAAAGCGAACAGAGTTTCACCGGTTGTTGTTTTGTGGGTTGTCCTGTATGCCTATAATACACCTGGTAGCTCATCAACCCATGCTCCATTCTTTGCTCCTAGCCTAGTTTTCAAAAGCCTCTTGATAACCTTGTTGGCTGCTTCTACTTGTCCGTTAGACTGAGGGTGAGCAGGTGAGCAAAACTTCAGCTCTATCCTTAGATTCTGGCAGAAGTCTCTGAAGTTATGATTATCAAACTGCCTGCCATTGTCTGCTATCAGGGCATATGGGATCCCATATCTACAGACCAAGTTTCTCTATACGAAGTCAATCGTCTTTTTCTCTGTGATCCCGCTGAGGGCTTCTATCTCAACCCACTTCGTGAAGTAATCAATCGCTACTATTACATACGTTGTTGCCCCCCGTCCTTTGGGCAACGGTCCAATCAGATCAATTCCCCATTAAGCAAATGGCCATGGCGAGGCCATATAAGTGAGCTTCTCTGGTGGTTGGGTAGAGAAATTTGCAAAACTCTGGCAACTCATGCAACTCCTGGTTTTCTCCTATGCATCTTGGTGCATCGTCGGCCAGAAATATCCCTGCCTCAGAGCCTTGTGGACAAGGGACCTCGCACCATAATGGTTTCTGCAAACTCCCTCATGTACTTCTCTCAGTACGTAATCTGCATCGTCCTCATCCAAACATTGGAGGACCGGTAGAGTGTATCCCCGCCGATATAACACCCCATCAATCATGGTGTATCTCGACGCTTGAGCTTTGATCTTGCGAGCTCATAACTTATCTGGTGGTAATACCTCATCCCTGATGTACGAGGCTATCGGGTCCATCCATAAGCACTTCTGTTCTACCCTCAGTACCTCCAGATTCTACTCAATGTTGGGTCTAGTCTTCACCTCCAAAGGGATTGACTTGGGTAGTTTCGGATCTACTACAGCAGCCATTATAGCTAAAATGTCTGCTCGATAATTCTCCTCTCTTGGGATTTGTATCACTTCTACTGACTCAAACTTCCCCATCATTTGTCTTACCTTCATTAAGTATTGTTCCATCTTCCCATCTCTCTGTTGAAATCTCTCACTGACGTGGTTGGCAACCAGTTGGGAATCAGTTCGGACTCTCACTTTATTTGTTTTCACTGCCTTAGCCAGTTCTAACCCCGCTATTAAAGCTTCGTATTGGGCCTGGTTATTTATGGCCGTGAACTCTAATTTTACAGTGTAAGAGATCTTCTCCCCTTCTGGGCCTTCCAACACAATCCCTGCTCCGGACCCCTGCTTCCCTAAAGATCCATCCACCGACATATGCCATACTCGATCCTCGTCGTTGACTACAGCCATATCCAGCTCGTCCAAACTTACTTCGGGCTCTGTAAATTCTGCCACGAAGTCTGCCATTGCTTGGGCCTTTATTGCTGCTCAGGGTTTGTAGCTTATATCGAACTCACTCAGCTCTATAGCCCATTTCACTAGCCAACCAGAAGAATTCGGTTTGTGCAAAGTTTGCCGCAACGGTTGGTTTGTTATTACCAAGACAGGAAATGCCTGAAAGTATGGCCTCAGCTTTCGAGCAGCAACCACCAGAGCAAGTGCCCATTTCTCCAACGATGGGTATCTAGTCTCGGCATTGAGCAGGGCTTTGCTTGTGTAGTAGATCGGATACTGAACCCCTTCTTCATCTCTTACTAGAACCGAGCTCGTAGCATGATCTGATACTGCCATATACAAGAACAACACGTCCCCCTCTCGTGGCGTGGACAGCAAAGGTGCTCGCTGCAGATATTGTTTCAAACTCTAGAAGGCTTCTTCGCATTCGGGGGTCCATTCCGTTTTCTTTCCTCTCCTTATTACTTGGAAAAAGGTCTGGCACTTATCTGTCGCCTTGGATATGAATCGGCTCAGTGCTACTAACTTCCCAGCAAGGCTCTGTATCTCCTTCAGGCTACTAGGGGACCTCATACGCACGATTGCCTGAATTTTCTCAAGATTCGCCTCGATTCCCCAAGGAATTTTCCCGCTTCGACCCCAAAAGCACACTTCTCCGAGTTTAGCTTCATCTTATACTTCCTCAGAAGCCCAAATGTCGCTTCGAGGTGCTCGACATATTTGCTCAGGTTTTTCGATTTGGTTATCATGTCGTCTACGTACACCTCCATTGTTCTTCCAATCAGGGGCTTGAAGATTTTGTTCACCAACATCTGGTATGTAGCACCCGCATTTTTTAGGCGTGTAGATGGTGTATTTAAAGAAAAAATGTACTAAAAAATCTAAGACATGTATTGATGTGCATGTGAGTTGTTAATAGACAACTGTTATAGTTAATTACAAACGTAAATGTCGGTAGTAAAGAGATTTTCTTGTCAAAATCTCCAAAAAATACGCAGAAATTTCGGGGAAAAATTTTAGTTCTCCCTTTTCAGATTCAGACGTATGGTTTGGGGCAAGAAAAGTTTTTTTCTCTTCAAATGTAAATAGGAAAAGTTTGATTTTTTGTCATCCACACCCAAGAAGGCTGAAGGAAAGGAAGTAATTGTGAGTATGAGTCTATTGGAATATATGCTGTGAGATTAATAGTATTTTTCAACTTTTTTTATTCCATATGTATGTAAAGTATCAAAAGATGAAAATAAAATTTGCAATTTGTATTATTTACTTAGTTTTTCGTCAATTCCTTGTTTGCTGTCATCAATTATTTGAGGAAGTATTTAATAAAGCATCTTTATACAGTGGAAAATGCTTGTCTCCACACAGCTTTTGTCACTTTGACCTTTTTATTTTTTATTTTTTAAACATTAAAAAATTATCGCGAAGCTTGACAGAGGAAAGAGGCGAAACGACAGCAACAGATGTCGTTTCTCTCAGGCTTCGTTATACTGTATAACCTCCACAGTCACGTTAAATAATTTTCGCATCCCAAATTCTCTCATCCACTGAACTGTTATGGCTTCTTCTTCTTCTTGTCCACCTCGAAACGCTAAGAAGCTGCATGATGTTTTCCTGAGTTTCAGAGGAGAGGACACCCGTGACAACTTTACTAGCCATCTTCACTATGTTTTGTCTCTGAAAGGTATCAAAACTTTCGTTGATGACCAACTTATCAGAGGAGATAACATTTCACGGTCTCTTCTTGATACAATTGAAGCATCAAGCATCTCAATTATTATTTTCTCAGAAAGGTATGCTTCTTCTAGATGGTGTCTCGATGAACTTTTGAAGATCCTCGAATGCAAGCACGATTATGGACAGATTGTGATTCCAGTTTTCTATCGGGTCGATCCATCACATGTGAGATGGAAAACTGGGACTTTTGGAGATTATTTTTCGGAGCTTGGAGAACGATATCCAGAGAAGATGCAAAGATGGGGGAATGCTTTGACCGAGGCAGCCAATCTTTCTGGCTTTGATTCTCATGTAATTAGGTAACAGCGATCTTCTATCTAATTCTTACTATTAATTAATCTAGTATATGTAATAAATGACATTATAAGAATGAGTTTAACTTATCAATAGTTTATTAGTTAAATAATTTTTACGAAGATTATGTTATTGTCTTGCATGTTTAATTAATTTTCCAATTATTTTATTTTATGAAATTGATCTTCACATTCCATTAATTAGCTATTTTCTATTGAAACTAATTAAAAACACACGATTCTCTGTTTCCTTTACATATATTTGAACTAATTGCTGTTATTTTTTTAACTAGGCCTGAATCTAAACTTATTGAGGCAATTGCCAATGGCGTTTTGAAGAGGCTAGATGCGACTTTTCAAAGTGAAAACAAAGGCTTGGTCGGAGTTGCATGGCGCATTAAAGAAATTGAATCATTATTGTGCATTCGGTCTGCCGGGGTTTACGTATTAGGGATTTGGGGCATCGGTGGTATAGGCAAGACAACAATCGCTGGTGCTGTTTTTAACAAAATCTCTAGATGTTTTGAAGGTTCTTACTTTGCGCTTGATGTTAGAGAAGCAGAAGAAACTGGCAGAATAAAGGACTTACAAAAGGAACTTCTGTCCAAGTTATTGAATGATGGAAATGCGAGGAACGTCGAGTCTCAACTCAACAGACTTGCTCGCAAGAAGGTTCTATTAGTGTTTGACGATGTGAATCATCCAGGACAAATAGAATCATTAATTGGATGCCTTGATGAGTTAGCTTCAGGGAGTCGAGTGATAATAACAACAAGGGATAAACAAGTTCTTGAAAATTGTTGGGTCAATCAAATATATCGGATGAAGGAATTAGTGGATGTTGATGCTCATAAGCTTTTCTGTCAGTGTGCTTTTAGGGGAGGCCATCTCGACGCAAGTTACACAGAGGTCACGCGCAAGGCAATAAAATATGCGCATGGAGTTCCTTTAGCTCTTCAAGTTTTGGGTCGCCATCTATGCGGAAGGAGCAAAGAGGTATGGGAAAGTGCAATGAGAAAACTGGAAATAATTCCTCACGTGGATATTTTGAAGGTGTTAAAAATCAGTTATGATAGCTTGGATGACTCTCAAAAGAATGTTTTTCTAGATATTGCATGTTTATTGGAAGGAGAGCATAGAGATGAGGTGACAAGCTTTTTTGATGCTAGTGGCTTCCAAGCTAAAATAGAATTAAGTGTTCTTGAAGATAAGTCTCTCATAACTTGCTTGAATAACCAGATAAGAATGCATGACTTGCTACGAGATATGGGAAGAGAAATTGTTCGAAATGAATCTATCGATCTTCCAGGAAAGCGTAGTAGGTTGTGGTATCACAAGGATATTGATGAAGTTTTGAAGAAAAATACGGTGAGAAATAATAAGTTTTTAATTGTATCTTATTTGTGTTACAATTATTTTAGCAATTTGTCTGAATATGTCTTTTTGAATCAAAATAGCATTAATACAGCTTAAAATTAATTGAAAAATAATATTAAAAAATTGGTCAAATAAAATAGATAGACTGATGTTTCCCCAACTCAGTTTGAAACATGCTCCTAAAATCCCCAGCAAACTAGTGCCTTCGGAGAGAGACCCCAAAAAAAAGAAAAAAAAACACCTCAATGTTATTGCATTTCCTTTTCAACTCAAGCTCTGCCCCTATCCTTATTTTTCACTAAAAAAGAATTGATTGAATTAATTTTACAGTTTAGATATTAAGGATTTTCTTGAATTTTCTATTCTACACTTCCTAAAAGCCTTACCCAAATAGTTTATTATAAAGTGATTGTAATATCTCTATTTGGGTTTGACGGCTTAAAAATAATTGTTCATTTGTTTGCTTCAATTATATGCCAACTTATGATCTCCTATTTGATTGTTAGGGAACTGAAGCAATCAAGGGTATCTCCTTGGATATGAATAAAGTCAATAGAAAGATACACATGGATTCCTTTGCTTTTTCAAAGATGCCTAAATTGAGATTCTTGAAATTCTATGGATTTGAGAACAAATGTATGGTGTCTCATTTGGACGGTGTGCTGTTTGCTGAACTAAGGCACTTAGAGTGGCAGCAATATCCATTGAAAACGTTGAATATACATGCGGAGAATCTTGTTTCACTTAAAATGCCTTTCAGCAAAGTTGAACAACTTTGGGATGATGTTCAGGTATATATATATTTGAAATTCTTTCAGAAATAAATTCTAAATACAATTGATTCTATAATTAATATATGTGATGGTATCTGTTTATTTATAAAGATGATGATGATGATAATAATAATAATAAAAAAAAAAATTTTGGGGGTGCAGGATCTTGTTAACTTAAAAGAAATAGACCTCTGTGGATCCAAGTCGTTAACGAAACTCCCAGACTTGTCACAGGCCAAAACTCTTGAGACTCTATCGTTAGAAGGCTGTTTAAGTTTGATGGAGACTCACTCATCTATTCAATATCTAAATAAACTTAAAGTTCTTGATCTAGGAAAGTGCAAAAGCCTGACGAGTCTTCCAACTAGCATTCATTCGAAAGATCTCAAGACACTTATTCTTTGGGGATGCTCAAATTTGAAGAACTTCCCAAAGATCACATCCTGCCATATATCTCTTTTACAGTTAGGAGAAGTTGGAATCAAAGAACTGCCCTCATCCATCGAGTGCCTATCCAATCTGGGAGAACTTCTTATTACGGACTGTTCAGAGCTTGAGAGCATCTCGAGTAGCGTATTTAAGTTGAAGTCTCTTAACTATATTGAAATCTCTAATTGTTCAAATTTGAAGAGGTTTCTAGAGATCCCATCTTGTAATACAGATGGAAGTACTGGAATTGAGCGACTAGGCTCATGTAAGTTGGTATTGAAAGAATGTTCAAATATTGAGAGTCTCCCAAGCAGCCTGTGTATGTTCAAATCTCTGACATCTCTTGAAATTGTTGATTGCCAAAATTTCAAGAGATTGCCTGATGAACTTGGAAATTTAGAAGCATTGAAGACGTTGACCGTTGATGGAACAGCTATAAGAGAAGTACCAAAAAGCCTTGGTCAGTTACCTTTATTATATTCCTTACAATTGAAGAAGTGTTCAGAGCTTGAGTACATCTCGAGTAACATATTTAAGTTGAAGTCTGATATGTTGATTGAAATCTCTAATTGTTCAAATTTGAAGAGGTTTCTGGAGATCCCATCTTGTAATACAGATGGAAGTACTGGAATTGAGCGACTAGGCTCATGTGAGTTGGTATTGAAAGAATGTTCAAATATTGAGTGTCTTCCAAGTAGCATGTGTATGTTCAAATCTCTGACATCTCTTGAAATTGTTGATTGCCAAAATTTCAAGAGATTGCCTGATGAACTTGGAAATTTCGAAGCCTTGAGCACGTTGACCATTGATGGAACAGTTATAAGAGAAGTACCAGAAAGCCTTGGTCGGTTACCTTTATTATATTCCTTGCAATTGAAGAAGTGTTCAGAGCTTGAGTACATCTCGAGTAGCATATTTAAGTTGAAGTCTGATATTGAAATCTCTAATTGTTCAAATTTGAAGAGGTTTCTGGAGATCCCATCTTGTAATACAGATGGAAGTACTGGAATTGAGTGGCTAGGCTCATATGAGTTGGTATTGAAAGAATGTTCAAATATTGAGAGTCTCCCAAGCAGCTTGTGTATGTTCAAATCTCTAACATCTCTTGAAATTGTTGATTGCCAAAATTTCAAGAGATTGCCAGATGAACTTGGAAATTTAGAAGCCTTGAGAATGTTGACCGTTGATGGAACAACTATAAGAGAAGTACCAGAAAGCCTTGGTCAGTTACCTTTATTATATTCCTTGCAATTGAAGAACTGTTCAGAGCTTGAGTACATCTCGAGTAGCATATTTAAGATGAAGTCTCTTGAATCTATTGAAATCTCTAATTGTTCAAATTTGAAGAGCTTTCTGGAGAACCCATCTTGTAATACAGATGGAGGTACTAGAATTGAGAAACTAGCATCTTCTAGGTTGAAATTGGAGGGATGTTCAAGTCTTGAGAGTCTCCCAAGCAGCCTGTGTATGTTCAAAAATCTGACATCTCTTGAAATCATTGATTGCCAAAATTTCAAGAGACTACCTAATGAGCTTGGAAATTCAAAGTGCTTGACGGTGCTGATAGTTAAAGGAACAGCTATAAGAGAAGTACCAGAAAGCCTTGGTCAGTTATCCTCACTAGAAAGTTTGGTACTATCTAATAACAATTTGGAGAGATTACCATAAAGCCTCAATCAGTTATCCTCACTAGAATATTTGCAACTATTCAAAAACAGTTTGGAGGGAATACCAGAATACCTGAGGAGTCTTCCAAGTAAGTTGACATCGCACAATTTATCTGTTGACTTGAGAAATTGTTTGAAATTGGACCCGAATGAGCTCAGTGAAATCGTCAAAGATCAGTGGATGAAGCAGGTGTGTCTCTTAACTCACTCCTTTCATTCTATTTTCTTTTTCTTTTTACTTTAATTCAAGTTATCATTATTTTTCAAAAATTAATAATTTTTTATTTTTGTGTTGCAGTCGTTTGATGTTAACTTTGGGACTACTAAAAGTATGTATTTCCCTGGGAATGAAATTCCAAAGTGGTTTAGGTATCAAAGTATGGGATCTTCTGTAACCTTCAAGACGCCACCAACAGATTTCTTCAACAATAAAATATTAGTAGGCTTTGCTTTTTGTGCTGTTGTGGCATTTCCAGCCTCAGAGTGCTTTGAGGCTGTGAAGTGTGTAGTTTCCTGTGATTGGAAAAGCAAACCCAAATACTGCCCAACGGTCGGTCTTTTGGGAGAATTATTTATGTTGAGTTAGATCACGTGTTTTTGGGATATTATTTATTCGGTTGGCGGGATTTAAGTACGAGACATGATTAGGGATGGTAATGGACACCGCCCGCAGCGGGTTTGCTATTACCAAACCCAAACCCGCACAAAATTTAAATTATCAAACCCACCCGCAACCCACAGTGGGTTTTAATTTTCTTACAAAAATTCACCCGCAGCGGGTTTTAACAATTACCAAACCCGCAATGGTATCCGGCGGATTTTTTGCGGGTTTCCGTATTTAAAATCACAAATGTTTAATATATAAATTTATAATAATAACCTCAAATTCCATATAACATACTCAATTTTATATTTAAATAATGTAAATGAAAAATTAAAATTTCCACATCAATTCAACACAAATTCTCAAATTTAAGTATAAATTACACAAATCCATTTAAAAAACACAAACTAGCATCTAAAAATAATAATTACATTTCATATTATCATTTAAAACAAGCTCTAAGAGAATATATTCATTTCATTCACCACCATAAGCACCCATCCAACACAATGCCTATAATAATAATTAAGATTAATATTTTCAAATACTAATTCGAAGGAAAATGCCTTTTAATTTTCTTTAGATTATGACTTTAGAATAAGATATAGGCCACATATACACATACACAACTTTGAGCCTTTGGTTATTTGATAATTTAATTAATGACATTATTTTCTTTATACATTTTTAGATTAAAATTAAATTAAAAATATTTGAAAAAAATATTACGGGTTTGGTGGATATCCATGCGGGTATCCACCGGATATAAGGTTAATACCAAACCCACCCGCATCCATGTGCGGGTGTTAATTTATAATACTAAACCCGCCCGCAACGGGCGGGTTTTGGCGGGTGGGTTTGGGCGGGTTTGTGGGTTTGCGGGTACAACGGGCGGGTTTTGGCGGGTGGGTTTGGGCGGGTTTGTGGGTTTGCGGGTACAATTGCCATCCCTAGACATGATGAAGGCTATTTTGATGAGGTCTCTTTCTACATTTTTCCTACTTACGCTGGTGGGGGAGTGAAACAATGTGGTATTCATTTTGTGTACGCTCCAGTTTCTATGGAATCAAGAGAAAAGGAAGAGGAACCACACACCAAAAGACTGAAATGTTCAACTCGAAAGCAGCTGGTACTCCTTGGCAAGAAAATCAATCTGTAGACCTTGTTTTTGTCTTCATTTTTTATATGCGTTTTTTCAATATGCTCGTTTATGTAATATTTATTAATTGTTTGTTGTTGGATGGATGAATCAATAAATTCAAAAAAATGGTAATTAACCGAGGATGTAGATCTATGAGTTCTCTTTGTTTTATCTTTAATTTCTGTTCGGTTCATGTCTGGAATATCCCAAAAATTACATATCCATTTACTAACTAAAAATGCGCTGATTAGATTAAGATTATTTTAGTTATTCTTACTTTTTCAGTTTTCAAACTTTATAAGAATAAAATCGTTATATTAAGTTTTGAGATTTGAATTTAAAAGAAAATACAAATTTGCTCTCGAGAATTAAATTTACAGTATTTTAAATTAATTACTAATTAGGTATGATAAGGTGTATGATGTTGTGAAAATTATTATTACTATGTGTTTGGGGGAAAAATAAGAAAGATAGTATAACGCCACGTGTCGACGAATGGAATAACTTCAGTGCAATCTGAGGTACCCGACATGATTAGAGGTACCCCGCAAGATTAGAGGTACCTGCAATGATTTGAGGTACCCGATATGATTAGAGGTATCCGGCACGGTCAGAGGTACCCTGCATAACTCCAGAATAACTCGAGGTACCCCGCATAACTCCAGAATAACTCGAGGTACCCCGCATAGACTGGGGTACCCCGTATAATTTGAGGTACCCGAAATAACTCCAGCATAATTCAAGGTACCCAGAATAACTCCAACATATTTCAAGGTATTCGGAATAACTCGAGGTACGCAGCATGATTAAAGGTACCCGGCCTGATTAGAGGTATCCCGCATGATTAGAGGTACCCGGCTTGATTAGAGGTACCCCGCATGATTAGAGGTACCCGGTGTGATTAAAGGTACCCCACATGATCAGAGGTACCCGACGTCATTAGAGGTACCCGGCGTAATTAGAGGTACCCAACCTGATTAGAGGTACCCCGCATTATTAGAGGTACCCGGCTTGATTAGAGGTACCCAGCACAATCTGAGGTACCCTACATAACCTGAGGTACCTGGCATGATTTAAGGTACCCCAGACAAATAGAGATACCCAACATAATACGAGATACCCTGCACAATCTGAGGTACCCCGCACAAATAGAAGTACCCCACACAAATAGAGGTACCCCACATAAATTGAGGTACCCCACGTAACTCGAGGTACCCGGCAGATCAGATGCAAGAGAATCCTCCGAAAATATCCGCCGAGAGAAACGTCTCCATCTCTTAAAAGATATTATTCGATTTTGTCAAAATTAGGAATCAAGAACGTCGTACAAAAAGGGGGGGACAGCCGCATGCTACCTCTGCCAAAAGTAAAGGATATGTCCCAAGGACGGTGGTCCTCAGCCGCCTACCCGACAGCTACTGCAGAGGTACCCTGGACCACTTTCCAGCGCGCGCCACGTTTCCAAAGGATGAGATACGCCACGAACATGCACATAACGGCCCAAAAATCATAAAAAGGCAAAAGGACGTTAGCCAAAAAGGGTACGCCACGTGGCAGCTGAGGTACTCCATATATAAAGGTGACTAGATTTTATTCTCCAGGAGGTTCTCACTTACCATTAATACTCACACTCCAAAAAATAGGTTTTCTTCAACCTTAAACCCTAATTTACAGAGGGCTAGCCAGCTCTCTTTGCCATAAAACCTTGAGTTTGCTAACTTGAGCATCGGAGTGTGAACGCCGGGGTACCCCGGCTTCACCTCTAACCTCTATTTCATTGTTTTGCAGGCGTGGAGCCCATTTTGAAGGACATCTCTCTTGGTTTTGACCTTTCACCATTGTTACCACTTCCTCTCCCTTTCTCACCTCCCCCAAATTTCAGATACACCGCATTGCACACAACAAACCAGTGAGGTACTCCATCTCCCCCAAAAATACAAATTCATTGTTTAAGATAGATTTTGGTTTTTCCTACCCCAAAATCAGTTGAAAACAATTGGCGCCGTCTGTGGAGAATCGCACAAAAAGTTTCCACCGCGGTTACCAAACTAGTTGTTGTGTGTACTCCAATACATGGCACCCGACGCACCTCCCGAAGGTTTAATGGCGGATCCTACAAGGATGGGAGATGACATCAGTGGTGAAGATAGTGATACCGTAAGAAGGGTAGCTCATCTCAACAAGGGCAAGGGTATCAAGCAATCAACGGGTATCCGTCAAGATGATGAACCCATCTCTCACAAGCGCTTTGAGAATCTTGCCCATGCAATACTTAGGGCGGTTGGATCTCGGGCACCCGAAAGTTCACTTCCACCAGTGACACTAGATGCTCCACCACCTCAAACGGACAACCAAGCTATGGTCAGAAGAGAAGTACCCGAGGCCAGCAAACCAAAGCATAGGCCATCGGGTACTCGTTCTAAGTTTCAAACCGTGGGCTCCCGCGACGAGCATTCCACCACCTCTTGCAATTCCCGCAGCAGCCCGGGTACGAGGCGTGCAAAGCATACCCACGAAGATCTCCGTGAGAAGTTAAACGCCAAAATGGATTCTCAAATGGCGGCAACATCATCGGGTACACCTAGGGTACCCCTCGAACTTGTGGAAAAGGTGGAGAACCTGGAAGCCCAAGTGAAGCTCCTCTCCGAGAAGCAAAACACCACAACTGCTCCAACACCAATGACCTACCAATCGCCATTCACTATGGAGATTCGGACGGCAGCTCTTCCCGAAGCGTTCACCATGCCTCAAGTACCCTAATACTCGAGTACCACTGATCTATACCGCGACCAAATACCTATCAAGGGTGTATATGAGAATGCCATGTGTAGGATGTTTACACACACACTCACTGGCCTCGCGAAGTCATGGTTTCGGTCCTTGAAGGCCGGTAGCCTATCTTCTCTACACCAATTGTTATCCGAATTTACTAAAGAGTTTTCCTATGTTTCCACTCAAGATAGGGTAGCCTCCAAACTTGCCTTTATCAAGCAAGGAGAAGCCGAACTTTTGGCGGAGTATGTGAGCTGTTTCCACCAAAGACGTGTTGCGAACCGGAGCATTTGGAAACCAACACACACTAACCCATTTCGAGAAAAATTTACGGTTGGGCAAGTTATGGCGTTCCTTTCAAAAGAAGCACCCACTTTCATATGGGGAAGCCCGTTCCCGGGCGTTGCAGCAAGTGGAGATGGATGAGAAATGTCATTTGAAGTGCCAAGAAGATAAAGTCGAGGTCACAAAGAATAAGGAAAAGCCGAAGAGGACGGAAGCCCCATTACCAAGGGTACCCCGAATGCGGAGCCCTCCACGGGTTGCCCCGCGGGGACGAGTGTTTAACACTCAGGGTATCTCACGGGTACCCCAACCTCCAAGATCGCCACCACCAGAGCAGCAACAGCCACCATCGAGGCCTCGGTGGTAGGGTACCCCATAACTAGTTACTCTAGAGTTATGCGAGGGTACCCCACGGGGACCAGATTAAGCCTAAATGTGAATTGGAGGCACCTTTGGATCCTTGAATACTTAAAGATGAAAAACGGGGTACCCCGGTTGAAGACTCGATTTCAGTCTCGATTTGGGCCACTGATCCAACAAAGAAAAGTCACACTACTAGTAAAAGTATTGTTTATTATGATGCAAGAGGGTATCCAGAGATCACCTTACTCTAGGGTACCCGAGGTACCTGACCTATCCCCAATCATGATAATCTACTTAACATCAAAGCCGCCTTTATCATTATTTGTTCGCCATATTTAATTCTGAGCGAATGGTCGATCATGAGGTTTCAATCATTTCGCATAAGGGTAGGCGAGCAGCCACCTTCATTTTTATTTATTTTGTCTATTTTATTCTATGCGAATGGTGGATCATGAGATTTTCGACCATCTCGCATAAGGGTAGGCTAGGGATGGCAAAAATCCCCACGGGGACGGGTACCTTCGGGGATTTTCCCCATTCGGGGAGGGTATGGGGATAATTTCATACCCAATTTCTTATTCGGGGAGGGGACGGGGATGAGGTGGAATCCCCATCCCCTACCCATTTCCCCATTTTAATTTTTTAAAATTATTAGTAACTAAATTATAAAATTATAAATATTGGTAAAAATAAAAAATATCAAAATATTTATATTATTAAACTTTTAGGCCTAATTAACTAATTAAAGTCCTAAATTTTTATTTAGGACATTAAAAAGACCGAGTAGATTCTAATAGCCAAACATTTTTTTTAATTTTAATATTCTTTAAATATTTTAAACTTAAATATATTTTTTATTTATTTTTAGATGTTATAATTGTCCACAACGAATCACAATTTTAATACTAATCTAATCTAATATTTGCTTTTGATTTGCTCCGATTTAACTATTGTATTGTAAAGGGAATAGTCCACATTTATAAAGTGTCCACGCCACTATTGAAAAAGTTAATTTTGAATCTAAATTCGATTTTATTTGTAGCAATTTTGTATTAGACTATTAATTTATTCATGATAGTTTGTAAAAGAAGTTTGTATCTCTTGCATGTTGCGTTACTTACTAATTTAATGTATGTGACTTTTGTAATAGATATTAATGTAAGGTATATTTCGAACTTTACTTTTATTTGAATTTTTTATTTTAATATGATTAACTCGAAATCGAAAAAAAAATGTATTAGTTATTCGGGGATCGGGGACCCTCGGGGATCCCCTGTTATTATTCGGGGAGGGGATGAAGATTCTCTCAAGTAATTCTGACGGGGACGGGGAGGGGATGGGGACATATGCAAAATATCGGGGATGGGTACGGGGAGATCAGTCCTCTCCCCTCCCCTCCCCATTGCCATCCCTAGGGTAGGCGAGCAGCTACCTTCATCTCAATCTATGTTGTCTATTTGATTCTAGCGAATGGTAGATCATGAGGTTTTCGACCATATCGCATAAGGTTAGGCGAGCAGCCACCTTTATCTCAATCTATGTTGTCTATTTGATTCCACGCAAATGGCGGATCATGAGATTTTCGACCATCTTGCATAATGGTAGGTGAGCAGCCCACCTTTATTACTATTTGTCTTACATATTTGATGTAGAGTGAATGGTGGATCATGAGATTTTCCATTATCTCTCAAAAGGAATTGCCACAAGTTTTGCGAAGATTTGTGGCAAGTATTTCTATGAAAATCGTCATACACTAATTAAGGGTACCTCCGAGATACCCCACGCCAGAAAGTCACTCCTCAAATATACCAAGAGGAACCCTAAGAAAGATTGAGATAAGCAACAAGTATATCCGGAGGAATCACCATATGTTTGATGAAATTGGGTTGTTCCACTATGAATTAACCGCAACAAGCATGTCTAAATAAACCGCGATACACTGATGAGACAAGATTAAGGGTACCCATAGTACTCAGGGTACCCTATGACAGAAAATCATTCCTCGTGTACACCAAGAGGAACTCTAAGAAAGCTTGAGATAAGTAGCAAGCATATTTAAAGGAATCGCCATATGTTTGATAAAATTGGGTTATCCCGCCATGAAGTAACAGATAGCTCAGGGGATATCCAAGCTTAAGGGTACCCGAGGTACCCCATACGCCTTGTCGATAATGCCGAACAATGTTACATAGTAGGATGGTTATCTTCACCTTCATCATTTAGGATAAGAGGATCAACAAAAGTACTAGAAATAACAGAAACACAAGCGTCGGTATCAGGGGTACCTTATGGCGACTTCATCCGAGGTACCCCAGTTGATCTCAATGGGCTTTCAAACTAAGATGTGTGGGGAGCCCTGCTATTCTTAATTGCCTTTAAGATAGCCGGCTTATCTACCTAGTTCTCTACCCTTGGCACCACTAGCCCCATATCAGCACTCAATTCCTCGGTCATGATGCGCTCAAAAGCATTGTCAACTATGTTCTTATGTCGAGGTACCAAGTCCTCAAGCTTAACTTAAAGCTCCTCAGGGTCTTCCACCTTATGGGCCTTCTCCTCTGAAACTTCATCAAAGTGTCCCCTCAAAGTCTTGTTCACCCCAAAGATCTTCCTTTCATGAGGGCACCCCTAAAGGCGTCCTCTATTCAGCTGCCCATCGAGCTAAACTTCATATCGCCACGTGTCGCTCCTACTTTTTATGTAAGTTTCTTTTGCCTCTAATACTTCTCGCCAAAAGAAACTAGGGGGATATTGTTTGGGGGAAAAATAAAAAAGATAGCAGAACGCCACGTGTCGATGAATGGAATAACTTCAGTGCAATCCGAGGTACCCGACATGATTAGAGCTACCCCGCAAGATTAGAGGTACCTGCAATGATTTGAGGTACCCGGCACAGTCAGAGGTACCCCGCATAACTCCAGAGTAACTCGAGGTACCCCGCATAGATTGGGGTACCCCGTATAATTTGAGGTACCCGGAATAACTCCAGCATAATTCAAGGTACCCAGAATAACTCCAACATAATTCAAGGTACTCGGAATAATTCGAGGTACCCAGCATGATTAGAGGTACCTGGCCTGATTAGAGGTACCCCACATGATTAGAGGTACCCGGCGTGATTAGAGGTACCCCGTATGATTAGAGGTACCCGACCTGATTAAAGGTACCCTTTATGATTAGAGGTACCTAGCACAATCTGAGGTACCTGGCATGATTTAAGGTACTTCGGACAAATAGAGGTATTCGACATGATACGAGATACCCTACACAATTCGAGGTACCCCGCACAAATAGAGGTACCCCACACAAATAGAGGTACCCCACACAAATAGAGGTACCCCGCACAATTAGGGGTACCCCACATAAATTGAGGTACCCCACGTAACTCGAGGTACCCGGCAGATCAGATGAAAGAGAATCCTCCAAAAGTATCCGCCGAGAGAAACGTCTCCATCTCTTAAAAGATCGATTTTGTCAGAATTAGGAATCAAGAACGTTGTACCAAAAAAGGGGGACAGCCGCCTGTTACCTCTGCCAAAAGTGAAGGATACTGTCCCAAGGACAGTGGTCCTTAGCCGCCTACCCGACAACTACTGCAGAGGTACCCTGGACCACTCTCCAGCGCGCGCCACGTTTCCAAAGGATGAGATATGCCGTGAACATGCACATAACGACCCAAAAATCATAAAAAGGCAAAAAGACGTTAGCCAAAAAGGGTACGCCACGTGGCAGCTAAGGTACTCCGTATATAAAGGTGCCTAGGTTTTATTCTCCAGGAGGTTTTCACTCACCATTAACACTCACACTCCAAAAAATAGGCTTTCTTCAACCTTAAACCTTAATTTACAGAGGGCTAGCCAGCTCTCTTTGCTATAAAACCTTGAGTTTGCTAACTTGAGCGTTGGAGTGTGAACGCCGGGGTACCCCGGCTTCACCTCTAACCTCTATTTCATTGTTTTGCAGGCGTGGAGCCCATTTTGAAGGACACCTCTCTTGGTTTTGACCTTTCACCATTGTTACCACTCCCTCTCCCCTTCTCACCTCCCCCAAATTTCAGATACACCGCACTGCGCATAACAAACCAGTGAGGTACCCCATCTCCCCCAAAAATACAAATTCATTGTTCAAGATAGATTTTGGTTTTTCCTACCCCAAAATCAGTTGAAAACACTATGAGTAGTGATCTAATACTTGTGATAAATTACAGGCTCTGTTTAACATATCAAGTACCAAATTTTAAATATTACAAACAATAACAAACAGAGTGCAGCTCCTAATCGGTTTTTTGTTACAGTAAATAAACCCCACCATTCCATTTCAAGTTTCCACAGTCAGTTCCATTGATCATATGCTGAAGCTACGGTGGAATGATAGATCTTCTTTTAGTTTCCTACACATTGAAACTCTCTAATTGGTGTGTTATTTTTTTGTGAAATTTCTATTAATAATTTCTTAATGTTATTGAAAAGTTAGTAGATCATGGGATGAGAGCAGAAGACTTTTTGGCTGATCCAACTCCTATTACAATCCAGTTGGTAACTGCATTTGGTAATTACATCTTCAGTACTTGCAATCTCTTATCGCCTTTTCAAGTTGATTTTAGTTATTTGTTCTTAATATTCTAAGTGCATGGACTTCATGGAAGGTTCAGGTTCTGTGGTGGTGTTAGAATTGCTAGAAAACATTGTTGTATAGGTTCCGTCATGATATTCTCATGTGCCATATAAATCATCATTGTTTTGCAAGTGCTCTACGGCATTCTTTACTGGATAGGCTAGCCAGGGTGCCTTAGAGGCAAGAGTCAAGACGGAAATGAAATATATCTAAAGCTACACACAAGCACAGGTGGGTCATTTTATTATTTATAAGTCTTCTTTCTCTTTTAACTTAGTCTAACATCTTGTTGAACCCAAGCATGATTCATTTCACAGAGGCTTGACCTGCTATGTGGTCCAAACTTCATTGGAAACTCCTTGGTAACGATTTTTATATTGCAGATTCTATTGCTCAATTCTGTTGCTGTGCAGTTAGGCACGAGTCAACAGCAATGATAGACTTGAAAGTAATTTTTGCTGGTTTACAAATAGATTGCAGAATTATTCAAGGTTTTCTGCATTTTTCATAATTGGACCAACGAACTATTCACAAGTCAGTAGTGAACGAGTGTTCTATATGGTGGTTTGCTTTAAATATTGAAGGAAAAATGTGGTCCATTGACCATTGTGTTTTTTTTTTTTGGTCGTTATAGCTCTAATCTTTTCTTATGGCCCCAGTGCAGGTTAGTTATATGTTGAGCACAATGATGCTATTTTAGTAGTCATAATTCCTGCAGCCAAGCACCTGAAATTGCTTCATCTCAAGTTCTAAGAATTGCGAAGGAGTTTTCTGGGGGTCGTAGAGTGCTGAGGGCACGAGATAAGCTTGCAACTTTGCTGCAAATTTGAGGATAAGTTTCTGCAGCACATTACAACTGGTGAGGTGAGTTTAATTTGTTTTAGATATTTATTATTGTTCTTGCGAATTTCCAAGTAGCATATTAAAAAGTTTGATTTTTTAATGACTTTGCTTATGTTCTTTTCATTCATACAATTTGAGAATTGAAAAAGGAGAAAACCAAGACGTAAATGAGAATGTGATAATATCCTCTCTTGAACTGAAGCCTAGAAGAAAATTTCTTGATTAGTAGCTGTCATAATGCGTGGTTTCTGGTTGGAAAGCTGTTGCAAATTTAACGAGATCAAACAGCTCTCTTTGGACAGACATTTTGATTCGATAATGTCAAGAGGGATTGTCTTGTGCCAGTTCCCCGCCTGATCTTTTAATCTTTTCAGGATTTGCAAGTGAAGCGTCAGGATTTGCAAGTTAAGCGACCTTCTCATATTCATTTTCTGTTCGATTGTGTTAGAAGCTAATGGCTACCAACCGTATCTAATATACCCTGAGATCTTTAATAATAGGTTTCCTCGAGCTTGCAAAAGAACTATCACGTCTGTGTTGATGAGGTAATGGAACCATCTGTATCCGAAGCTCCTTACTTCTAATTCTTAGAGGCTTTTGCCCTTCTACCCTTTTCATGATGCTGGATGTTCGATTTTTTGTTTTGGTCATAATTTAGATTCTTTACATTAGATATATTGATGGGTCCTACATAGATAGTATTGCTCTCTGTTGGGTGCAAGATTTGGATAATCTTATTATACGCTAATAAAATAGCAAGGTAAATCTTGTTTCTATTAATTGATGAAGTTACTGGCTGACTTATGAAACAGGTACATGTTGTTCTGGGGGAGGTGGTTTCTGGTGCTTCAAATGCTACACCAAACCTGGAAGATATCCTTTGCTCAAGAGAGAGGTGTGGCTCTTATGATTATGTCACAAAATATTTGTGTGCGCACACGCACTGATTTGACTTGTATGTGGTTCAAAACTTCAAATTTCCTTTTTCTTGTCACAATAGTTGATTGTTTGGAAATGAGGCAGAGCACGCTAGTGACACTGAACAGTGTCATTTTCCATTAGTTCAAGATTTTTGGGATGAATGGTTCGATCAAAACTGCTAAATGGTTGCTAAGATCTTTTCTCAATGTCCTCCGAAATCTGTTTGCTTTTACTGGAATGGAAATACAGTGCCAAGAGGAGGTAAAGACACGATCTTCGAAGAAAGAAAATGAGGCAGAGGAAGTTAGCGACATTGGACAGGGTATACATGCAGGGCACCATGGCTCATAAACCTTCTGACATTGAATAAGAACTTTGATGGACGTGTGTCAAGAATTAGGTGGTTATGTCATAGTGAAGATTTGAATAGTTTGCCAATTAAATTTTCCCTGCAGTTACTTACAGACAAGTTCCGAGACTCGTGTGATTGCTTAAGCAGGCAGTTGTTTTTTTCCAAGTTGACAAAGCGAAGGAAGACATGTTGAATCAGTTACATATCTATGTCAGGTTGACGGCAATCTTATTTCTCTCTCCATCAATTCTTATTAAGGAGCCGAAGGGATTTATTTTATTTCATATATTTACTTCTTTATTGAAGATTTTTCTACTATACCAATGATGCAACTTTTTATAATATATCTGAGTTGGAATGACGCTAGAGCTTGAGGCGATCTTTTTTTATTGCCTTTTTGACAGTTCAATTGGTGCCTCTAATAACTCCATTGATTGCTACCTAGGTGTTCAACTTTGTATGAATACACAGTGATCATCGGCATGTCTCTTCTTGGCATTTTTGGGACATCAATGGTTATGTCCAGTCAGATCACATAGTTTGGGAAGCAATTCCTTCAGCAGTTTTGATTTGGATGTTGACAGTGAATATGATTATGGAAATAATAAGGTCTTTTTTCAATTCAATCCGAGTACAAAAATAATTTGTGAACAGATCAAGTGGTGCCAGATGGTGGAAATATGTGGGATTTATTTTATCGACAGCCAAGATTCTAGGAAATCAAATGAAGATTAAGCAGAAGTTTCAGCTGATCTAATGAGGGAAGAGTAAGCTTTAATTGAAAGTACATGAGGTGAGTACTCTTCGTTATTCAATGTGTATTTTGGATTTTACCTATATGGCTGTATCATGTAAGCTTTACGAGGTTGTGGCCATTTTATTGGCTCTAAAAGTAAAAGTAAAGCATTAAAATGGTGGGTGCAATAGTTGATCTGGAGAACGTTATTGTTCCTCCCCAAAATTTCATCTCAAAAGGTATTTAGCTGTGAATGTGATTAAGCTTCTTTGATCGTTTAGTTTTATGCAGGGATATGGATATATATGAATCTGGGTAATTTCCATGGGATGACACATGTCAATTTCTTCCAGAAACATGGCACTTATCAAATGCCAACATTACACGCTCCCTGAAATTTATGTCATGGAATCCATTTATTCTATCTTGATCGCTCTCTGTCCCCCATTTTTGTATGTGTCGAGTATTGAAATGCATGCCAAAGAGACTCCAAGGTCTCGAACGTTTGGTATTTATTAGAGTTTAAATACTATTGGTAAATCCTTTCCTATCAACGTAAGGATGGGGATTTGAGTGGTTAATCAGCTTGGTGAGCTAGACTGATAGAGTAGAAAATGATATTCTCACAAATATTTGTACAACACTTTGCACAAAACGGTGAGTTTTGTCCAAACGGAACACCTCACACACGCAACAAACACGCCCAACAATCACCTTCATGCGTCTGGCTCTTTTCTTTCTGCCTATTACAACTTTTCCTCTCTCGCCTCAAAGCTGCCAGTCATTGCAACAAGCTCCACGACAGCAGCCTCTTACTCCCAACACAATCGCAGCAGCGTTTTGAAGTGATTTCACAACTCTTTCTCTTTCATCTGTCATTCAAATCTTTCAAAGTGATTTCACAAAATAGCTCTGTATTTGTTTTTTTTAAGAATGAAGAATCCAGTAGTGTTTCTTTTTCTTTTTTTTGGATTGTATTACTTGGTGCTTTGAACGAAATTAGTTTGTTTATTAAGTTGTGTGCTTTTGCTTAATCTTTTCTGCCTACTCAAATTTAACTTTGCTGAGTTTTTAATTAACTTTAGAAGTATCTTGCTGAGAATTGTAATACAAAGAAGCAAATTAAAACAAAACACGGGAAGAGGAAGAAAAATAATTAATTAAACAACATAGTCGCTTTAAATACCACAAAAAAAAAAAAAAATGCTTCACTTTAACTGATAAGCATGGGAATTTTAATCAAAGTTACAAACTGTAAATTTATTTTTTCTTCTGCAATAGTGGGCAATAAATTTTGATAAACAAACTAGAATAATTTGACCAATATACATAAAGATCTATACTCAAGAGGCTGCAAAGTTGGTGGAAGAGATAGATGGCAGAGTCAAGAACAACAACAACAAAGACTCAGTGATGACATTATTGCTAGATTCAAGCTTTTGGAAGTTAGAGTGAAGCTTGATCACCTTGAATCACTTCTTCGTAACCCGCCTTCAAAACCCAGCCTTCACTTCTTCGTAACCCGCCTTCAAAACCTTAAGAGATCGATTCGTTGGTATGAGAGCAGTGCTAAATTTTTGTCCTCGTCCTGTTTTTTAATTTGTACGATCATTTCATCATAGCACTACTTGAATGCATTTTGAAAACATTATCTGCATGATGCCCAGCTGTTTATGTAAAGGTTGCATGAATGCTAATTCATTAAGATAATTTGTGCACATTAAGATAATTTGTTAAAATCTATATTCGGTCATCACTCTTCTTTGCCTCTGTTTTCCTGTGTTCTAAATTGTTATAGTATTCAGAAACATGAATTATTTCACTAGTGTTTGCCCCAATGCAACAATGTCTTCACAATCACAGCGGTCTTTCAACTTACTGCTAAATTAGCCATACTGAATTTTAGACAACATAATTAAAACCAATTCTCCATTTTGATTCCTCCCATCAGGTACCACAATGAGCACAAATTAGCAACTGCAATTTGCTACATTGTTTCGTTAAATGAAAGATGGCAGGAAAGCGAAACACTGGCATAGGTTCACTTACCCACAGCCGAGACCTCGGGAATTAAGTTACGGGCCTGTTGTGGATAGATGAGAGGCAGCTGGGCTGTCATAACACTTTTCAATTGGGTTCTTGGGAGCCCATCTGCTTTTTAGCCCACAGCAGTGGGTGAAATATTTGCCCTGCCCCTATGACCTTTTAACTGCAAAAACCGAAATTTATTAATTCAATAATGACTAAAGTTTGCTACTAACTGAAATCTATTGTTAGTTAATATGGAAATTAATAAATGTAAAATTGATAGTTTTTTTTACATCACTAAATATTTGTAAATTCACAGCTAGCAGCATTGCACTTAAATTACACAATCTGTTGAATGGTGTTGATATTTTCGTCAAATAACGATTTAAGATGCCGCATCACATATAACAGCCATGAGCGGTTACTTGGTGGCAGTTCGCCAGCGATTGTGATTTTATTTCAATATTTTAATTAATTTTAGTAGCGAAATACTAATCAATATAAATAAATTAGTGCATATAAATTATAAAAAATAATAATCTTAACTTTCATTCACAGAAATATTATCAACTTTAGACGTTTCGTATTGAGGTAAAATATATTATTATGAAATAAAATATAATAGTGTATAATGAATTTAATTTTTAAATAATAATTTTGAAAAAAATGAAGATATTATAAGTTTTAATAGCGTTTACAACTAATATTTACCAAAGATCTAATTTTTAAAGTACAATTTTCAAATCTCAATATTAAATAAAGTCTTAATAGTGTTTAATGTTTACTACACACTCATTAATTTTACTTAAAAACTACAATATTTATTTCACAGCAGCATATTTCATAACACCCTAAATGACGATGGTCAAATAATAAAATAACTAGTGTTGAAGTGCAACAAAAATACACATATTAGATATGTTCTTGGAACATCGGCTTACAAAGTATCACATGTACAATCATACATATTTTTTTATTAAGCATCAGTTGGAGACATAAAATCCTCCAACCCATAATTGGATAGTGTTATACATGATTATATTAGGCAAGGATTATCAAATAACCAAAGTTTAGATATAAGTAATAAAAAGAAAATATAGTAGTTTTTTGGTCAGGGATTTTAAAATACAGGAAAGTTTGGGAAAACTTTAAAACCGCACGGCTTTAAAGACTTACAATTTTAAGCTTTTAAAACCATGCGGTTTTAAAACTTTACTGCATTTTCCCGCATTTTAAAATTCCGAACTGAAATTTTTCTAAAAGAAAATATTGTTAAAAGAGTTGTACCTATTGAAGCAAACTTACAGCAAGGAACAATCACAACATATTCCGGTTGGAGTTGAAGCACTTAAAGCGCATCCAAGCACACAAAAATACACACATGCTAGTTACGTTCTTTCCCGTAGCCTTTATAAGTTTTCCTGGCCCAAGCATCCCTTCATTCCTTGTTGATTCTTTTCGGCCCTTTTCGCCCTTCAAGTTATTTGAGCCCATTGAGCCCACTTCAGCCTCAATCACCATTTCATTTTCCCGCGACTGTGTTCTGCTCTCTGGACACCAAGTCCATGCCAGCGGCAATATTGTCCGCCGTTTAGTGTGCCTAAATAATTCCTTTTGCAGCTTTTCTTGCCATTTTCTCATCTCACGCACTTCAATTAACTTTAAAAAGTAGACAAATCACAAAATTAAACTCCTAGTGAAGAGTGAAGTAAAGCATCCATGTGTTTCAACTCACAGCATTACCTGACAAACAAAATTCCTCTGCAGCTAATATAAGGCAGCTTCCGAGAAATTATTGGGTGGATTTAAAAAGAAATTAATTTTTTTCGAATTTTATTTCAAATTATACAACAATTTTTTTATTGGGCGATTATCTATTTTGACAGCTCAATGGGTGTCTAATTATATAACAATTTTTTTTATTGTCTAGCAAGGGCAACACCGGCAATATCTAATATATTTTCCCACCACATACTCTATTCATTTTCCGATCCTCCCTCATTTTAGGACGCGACTGTTTCATATGCAAAAATATTCTTGTAAGGGTAGGGCAATATTTTATTTCATAATGTGATATATTTTCTTCTGTGTTGGACTCACTACATGGTATAGTTGACGAAATGGAATCGTAAAAAAAAATTTCTTAATGAATATAATTTTGTTTAATAAAAATCTGAATAGCACAGCCATACATGCTCATCTGCTTCGGGATTCCAAATTTAATTTCTGGTCAAAATCTCTTAATAATTGTCCAAATTTAATTTTAATTTCTCTTCAAAAGTAAAGTTTGGGTAACAGAATTTTAGAAAAATTAAAGAATTATTTTTCTATCGTCCCTGCATTGGTACATGAATTATTCTTTTTCTCATAGAAGTTTCTACATTTCATTGTCATTACTTTATTCATTGCCCAGCCCCACATTACTCTTCAATGAAATTATTTAATATCACCCTTTGAAAAGTAGATAATGTATAATTTATACTTCACCATGCCAATCGGATGAAATTTATGGGGGGTAACGACGTCGTTTGGTGTAAAGTCAGTTTTATAGAGCCTTTTTTGTGTGTGAAATGATTTCAGAATATGAGATTGACGTTTTATTCGAAGAAGCACAATCACGTTGGCTGAAGCCAGAGAAGATGCTGTTTGAATTAAAAAATCATGAGAAATTCGGTTTTACGCAGTAGCCCCCTCAAAAGCCACCTAGTAAGTAAGCTTTCTATATGAAAACAAGGTAATCTTCATAGGACTCAGGTCCTGAATTCGAGTTTTAACAGGTGCCTGAGTTAAAAATAACAATTAAAAACAAAGTAAACTTTGCACTAAGAATTGAATTCATTCATAAACCTCTCCTTTGTCAACTTTAATTGTTTCTAATACATTCTCAACAGGCAGATCTTTGTTTCTGTTTAATAGAGTCCTTCGATTTTTCCGTAAGGATGGTTACAAATGGCGTAAAAAGAAAGATGGAACAACCGTTGATGGAGACGCACATGAACGACTCAAGGTTGCTCAAAATTATTAAAGTCGTATGTTTACCAAACTGACACAATAAATTTTTATTTCACAACATCATTTGTCAGGCTCACCACAATGCCAAATAGAGCCTTAGGACCTGGGTAGCATGCACAAATATTCTTTGAAGCCATTCTCTCTTACTTCACTTCAGTGGTGGTCCGACAAGAATGTTGTACTGTCTACTGTTTGTTTCAGTTTGAAGTATGACATTAATTTTATCTTCATTGTAAGGTTAGAAACACTGAAGCGGTAAGTTGTTATTATGCACATGGCGAGGGAAATCCTAATTTTCAGAGGCGTAGTTATTGGATACTGGATCCGTAAGTGTACTTATATCATTATGTATTTAGGTTGCAGAGAAAAATATTTCAGTCATTGGCATTTATCTTCTTATATGTTTGAAGTTCCCTAATCCCTATACAAATGAAGAATAATTATTTACGCTAAAGAAAAATGTGGCTTCATTATACTTATCTCTTTGTTGTCTTTCTGACCAAGGAACAATGTGGAAATGGTGATTTACATAATTTTAGTCAGCAGAGAAATTTTCTGATAATTACTCTCTTGGGCCGGTTATGTGAGCACATTGTCCTTTGTTCATTATAGAGATGTAAGTTTAACTAAGGTGAGCCTTTATGAGTCTTGAGTGCAGCAAATCAGATCTTACGTACGATAACTTTACTCTTGGATTTGTATATAATCTTTGAGAAAGTTTTTAATATTAAAAATCATGCTTAAGTGAGGACGTTCATATGAGTTTTTATGTGGAGACGGAATTTATAATGAGATAAGAACATTTGACGATATTGTCAATTTACTTGTCCACATCTAAGTGTGCTTTTTATATTAGTGTATTATTTTTCAGTTGTAAAGGAACATATATATCATAAAAATAATTAAAAAATAGATTAATAATGAGGCAATTAAACATAAAATGTATCACTCATAATTATCATGGAGTGTGCTGCTGTGTAGGAAGAGCAAGGACTGTAGCCGGTACTCAATTCAATTTTCTTAATTTCTTCAAAATTAATTTCGTTTTTTCGGTGTAGATTGAGTTAGAGTGGATCTTCGTAATCACCAACTTTGTGATGGAGCTTCCATCAGCTGTTTTTGACCAGCTTTCTTCTATGCGGAAACCTCAGTATGCGCTTTTGAGTATGTAAATGTCATTTGCAGCCCTTTTTGTATGCATTGTAGAAATCATTTACACATGTCAAAAGAAAAAAAAGTTGAGTGGAGATGGATAAGTACATTACCTGGTTATATCATCCGCGTAACAGGCCTTTTGGTAACTTCAAGGATATTATTGGACTATTATGTGCTCTCAGCTGTCAGTGCATTTTTGCTGCAGTTACTTATGGTTTTGCTCGCCAACATGCTGATTCTCCGATTAAAGTATTTTTTTGGCCCATCGTGTTTGCCTCTGGTCGATTATTGTCCAAAGTATTTGAGTAAAAATCCAAAGAGGGCTACTTCATAAAGCTGAGATGCTTGCTTTCAGTACGTACCATCAAATAATTGCTCCGCCATTTGGCATTTTTGTGGATAAACTATCTTAATCGATTTATATTTCTTTTGAATTGGTGTGTATGTCAACATGAGATTGTTTTTTAGAGTACAAATACATAATTTTATTGCTTGCCAATTCCGATATGCAACAATTATGTTGTTGAACTGGTTTCAGTTAATTTTGAACGTTCATTTAATCCTGTTAAAAGCTCTATTGTCATTCTTCTTTGCCTTTGGTCTACTGTGTTAACATATTTTTAAAGGAATCAGTTCACAAATGTTGGCCATATGGAACAATGTTGCTCTTTATATTAAGTTTTAACTAACTTCACAGCTTCCCTAAAACTTACTGTCACATCAGCCAAGTTAACTATTTTTTAATTTCTTTTGACTCCAAAGTCTATCACAATTTGAAGTTGGACGCTGGCTGAATCTTTAGCAGCATGTCAGTTTGATTTTCCGCTCGATCTTTTCTTTCTACTTCCATCTTCCCTGTTGCTTTTCTCCCTTATAACTTCTGTCTCACGCATGTTTATAGGGTAAAGTTTATTATGCCTCTGCCTTGTCCTACTTGAAAAAAGATAAACATTGGCGTCATTAGACCAAGATTGCACTCATAAGATCTAAAAAACGACATGGAAACCCCAATTGCAAACAAAGAATTAACAAAATAGATCAAGAAAAGAAGATGAACACACAGATTTTGATGATTCAGCCACCAAGTGGCCTACTTCCATGCAAGTGACAAATCAATTGATTTATTGATTTAACAATCTAAAGATTACATGAATGTTAAAAACTTTACATAGAAAAATTTACAATAAGAAATATCACTGCAATCGCTTCTAAAGTTACGAAGTGATCCATGAAGTTATGCCAATAACAAGCCTTTTATAGCAGAGGTCGTTAAGCTGGGAAATTAATTTCAGAGATTTGCCGCTCTTCCAAACACACTTTAACAGAAGCAATTGAGAGATAAATTTGGCCACTCACATTACATGGTAGGCTATCAGCACTCCTCGCAGTACTAAACTATTACGATATCATGTTTGCTAACGGCTCCTCGTTGTATTATAATGTAATCAAAAGAACTTGTAATCCTGTCAAACCCTCAAAGCCAATCCCGTGTGAGAGTCGGGTTTATGCGGTTTTAGTTTTGTTTTGAGAGGAAAAAAAAAAAGAAATTCAATTTCTTTCTCGCGTTCTCCCTGCCATCTCCAGATTCTCCACACTGCCACTCCCCATAGCCACTGGTGTGCTTCAACACACGACAACGACAGCAGCTCCACCACTTCTGTGCGACAGCAGCTCGAACGCGAAGCGACGACGGCGCGACAGCGGCTCCACCACGAAGTACTCCACCTCGACGCGACCAGCTCCACCACGGCACGATCTGCCTTGGCTGCGCGACGCCACCACGCAACACTAGCTCCACTGCCACCCCACCGCGGCACACCAACACCACCCCACCGCGCCACCACTACACAATCTGGTTTGATTTTGTTCTTTAATGCATATACTGACATCTTTTGGTTTATTTCTTATTGCTCGATTAAAAATTTAGACCAATTAATGCTCAGCAATATTGGTCAATGTTACGTGCTGGAAGTCGGTTGATTAACAAAAAGACTTGAGATAAATTCTTTTGAAGTTTAAAATTGGAATGAATTGGTCTATGGAAATTTGACTCCAAATTATTTGCTTTCTTTGTTGCCTTCCTTTAAATTTCAATGGCGTCGAACCTATTGTCGATACTAGTCCATTTAGTTGAAAAATTAATCTGTCACGTTGGATTTGATATCCCTTTTGGTAATTACAGAAACAAATTGATGATTCACTGCTCGTTTAGCATTAATGCACATCATAAATGATGGATTAGTTTGGCAATTAACAGATGTGATAGAAAATGCAATTAAACAACATGAAAGTGAAGTCATGGCGTTTGCTCTCAAAAGTTTTAAATCGACTTGTAATGGGTGGAAAAACAAAATGGACTAGAGGAGCTTTTCTGACGAATTCGAGGAAAACTAGAATGAGTAGTTTTTGTCGAAAAAATTTCAATAAAATAAATAGCAAAATTATCGGAATTTTTTTGTAGTTTAGGATGAGAGAAGGGTGCTATTTGGGGGATGTATTTCGACAAGACCAGCCAATCCTTGAACGATGAGCCAGCCTCCTTATAATGGAGCAGATGAGCATATGTCTGGTAGCAGGATTCTATGAACAAGAATATTCTGCAGAAGTCTAGTAGCAGGTGTCCACGAACAGGATAATTCCGCTCGTTCACGAATGCACCCTCCATAGGACCACAGTGGGTGCCGGCCTCCTACTAGGAACATAAGGCCATTCCTGCTAGAGGTTGAAGTGGGTAGACCCGGTCAATGACGGTTGGCAAGACGTACACTCTTGCCCGAGAATCAAGGCACGAAGTCCACTCAGCCACAACTACGATAATGAAGCACCCACTTCCGAGAGTTGAGGGGGGTGATGGACGTGGATTGTAGGAAAGGCCGGATTCAAAGGAAGGCTATAAAAAGGTAACCAACGAAGGTAAAGGGGTTAGACTTTTTGAGATTAGAACTTAGGAAAAGAGCTTTCTATTGAGATATCATAAAAAGCCATAATATTAGTGGCCGTGTTTCCCAGAAAGGCAAAACCTACATTTCTGACTTGAGCGTCGGAGGGTTTACGTCAGGAAAACACCCGGCGTGCTCTGACCTGTTTCTGTGTACGCAGGAGTCTGTAGAGAGGAAGTCTTATGAGGAGAAATCCTAGTCGTGGACGAGTTAGTTGAGGAGAGATCCTGGTCGTGGACGAGCAGAAAACCAGAATCTCGCATCAACATTTTGACGCCGTCTGTGGGGAGTTGAGCAAAAAGCTTCTGTTAATAGAAAGAAGAAGAGGCAAAGAAGGGAGGTGACAATGGATGAAGGCGGAGGTAGTGCACAAGGAGGCGACTTGAGGCTTAACGAGTCTGTGACGTTGAGAGAAATAGCCAATGAGGCGAGGGAAAAAGCAATGTATGAATGGATGGAATGGGTGGAGAAACAGATGAAGACCTTGACAACCATTTTATACGAGATGAGAAGTGAACGAAGGGGAGTTCACGAAGATGGGGTGAGAAGTGGTGGAATGACACCAGGGCACATCGACAGAAGGAACAATGATAATATGGTGAGAGGTCGGACCACCAGGAGATTTGGTGGTGAGGTGGGTAACTCATCTCTACGGGGAGAAAGCCATGGAGGAGGAGATCAATCCCCGGGAAGGCAGGCCTTCGATAATGATGACTGAGTGGTAAATGCAGAGGAAAGAGAACTCCGACAACACATGCATGATGTCGAACAAGAACGAGATCAGGTTGCAGCACGTGACCCTGGTCGTGCCGTACAGCTGGAAGAGGAAGTGCGCAGATTAGCACGGATAATAGATGACATGCAAGGACGGAGCAGAGCACCTGGTTGGAGGATAATGCTGGACGGAGAATCTCCGCTCTCGACAGAAATCATGAGTGCGGTCATTCCGAGGGATTTTTGCCTCCCAGACCTCAGGTACTCGGGGCGAATCGATCCGTTGGCGCACATAGAGCGCTTTAACGACATAACTGGGGTGCATGGATTATCTTATGCTCAAAGATGCAGGGTGTTCCCGTTGTCCTTAGAGGGACGAGCACGTGAGTGGTACCGAAAACTTCCACGAGGGAGTATTAAATCCTTCGAGCAGATGTGCCAGGAATTTGTAGAGCAGTTTCGTGGGGCAATGGGGCCTGAAGATGATATGATGGAGCTGACGAGCATGAAACAAGGAGATGAGGAAACACTTCGGGAGTTCATTAAAAGGTTCCATCGCGCTGTCCTCGATTTGGGAGCCTTCAACAATCCCCGGACGTGAGAGGACTGAAAGAATGGGTGAAGATAAGGCGCTTGTGGTACAATCTGAGGAGTCCAGCCATTCAGTCTTACTCTGCTGCTTACGAGCAGGCCAAGAGAGACATAGAGATCGAAGAGGAAAAGGTGGCCAAGATCAAAACAGACCAGCTGGAAGGGTTGAGGAGGAAGGAAAAGAGAGCCGTTCCAGGGAGTGGCCCAATTAAGAGGAAGGACCGCCACACCTCGGGAAGTAGGGGAGGAGGCCAGGTCACTTCTTACCAGCCTCATCAAAGGCCACCCCGATATCAGCGGAGCAGGATGCAACCTCCTCGCTCACTAGCCAGGGAATCTTGGTGAAGGCATGACCAGACATACGGTCAGCCATACCCACACCCACACGGTGGTAGAGCCAGCAGACCAGAGGCACCGATACCCCCTAGCTCAGAATGGCAACCACAGGGAAAGGGCGGTGCACATGATCGATCAGAGCCAGAGTTATGGGCGGTATACTTTCTTGAAGGTGACCTTGGACGAGGTGTATGAGGCAATCAAGGATCGGGGATTACTATACCCCCCAACCCCAATAACAAAGCTTCCTAGCAGGAGAGATAGGGGACGGTATTGTAAATTCCACGGCACCCACGGTCATACCACTAACGAATGCAGGGATCTCAAAACTCAGGTTGAAGATTTAGTGAGAAATCGTTACCTGAATGAGTTCGTAGATGGGGCTATCCCGATGGTGAGTTCGTCAGGGGAAGGGGAGCAGAGTAATAGAAATATGGCCACGAGCAGCCGATAGTAAGGGTAATCGCGGGTGGCCCCACGTTGGCAGGGAACTCCAACAGATCGAGGAAGAACTACGCTAGGTACGCCATGACTAGCAAAGAAGTGTTCTTCAACACCCCAGCAGCCAAGCGAGCAAGAATCAGGCAAGTCCCGATCATGTGGACAGATGAGGACGAAGAGGGAATTCTATATCCACATGAGGATGCCTTAGTTATTAAAGCCACCGCTGCCAGCAAGAAGTTCGATCGGATTCTGGTAGATACGGGAAGCTCGGTCGATGTCCTGTTCAAGTCAACTCTGGAGAAAATGGGAATAGCAGACCTGAAGTTAGAGCACACCAACACCTCCTTGAAGGGATTTAGTGGAGGAAAGCTAGTCCCTCTAGGTATAGTCGAGCTGCCCATCACAATTGGAAGCTCCCCAACAGAGAAGACTATGATCCTGGACTTTGTGGTTGTCGATGAAGATGGTCCTTACCAGATGATTCTAGGCCGTCCATTCCTAAGGATGAGCAAGGCAGTGCTCTCCAATCATTACTTGGCTCTCAAGATGTAGTGGGGGTAGTACGAGGAGACCAGAGAATAGCCCGAAGCTGTTACTCCACAGCAGCGAGAGAAACAATGCATATCTCGTCATTTGACACTCGGGGGGAAGTCAATGATGGCAGACAGGAGCCGGTTGAGGAGCTGGAAGCGATAAAATTGGAGGAGGGTGATTCGGAAAGAACAATCTGAATTGGGTCAAAGTTTAAAGAAGAACAGAAGCAGGAGCTGGTTCATTGCCTCCGGGCTTATACATATGTGTTTGCTTGGACCCATGAAGATATGCCGGGCTCTAATTGCGAGCTATTAGAGCGGATTTTGTTCCGTTATTCTTGACATTTGAAATCTAGATTTGCCTATAAATTGGATGCAAAATCCATGAGCCAGTAACTGAGATAATTAAAATGTTCTCGAGCGATCTGAGAATTTAATTGTATTAAGATTTTGGATTATGAGATAAATATTTTAATATTTGTATTCCCTATTTTAATAATAAAATATATTTTTTTTATCTTTCCCCGTAAACATTGACTTATCCGTGAATGCTTTATGTGATTGATACTTGCCGTATATTATGTGAATGACAGTTCAATTTGATGACGGTAAGTTGAATTAGAAGACGAAGAGAAGAGAGCACCAAATGGTCAATGATCAGTCAATGTCAGCGAGCAGCTTCCAATCAGATGAAAAGACAAAGGCAGATTGTGGTCCAAAAACTTTAAAACTTCATGATGTTGGTCTAACAAATTTAATTTCTTTTCTCATTTTAAAGTCCACCCAGAAATTTCTTGGAAGCTTCCTTATGTTAATTGTATATGAATCTCAAAATAGGATTCCCCTACTAGTTCCGTTTCACATCTTTTGTCTTTTATAGCCGCAGTGCTGTAAATTTTCATATAATTATTTTTACTTATCTTTATTTAAATTTTGTTTCACAAATATTAAATTAATATTTACTGCATCCATGTGAACATTTTAATTAATACCTTATACTATTTATTATTTATAAATTTTTATTCTATATTGCACCTATATCACAATACTCCTTTATTTATAATTTTGAGATTAAATAATTAACGGGAAAAAGAACTGGGTCAACCCGAACTCAAGAACCCCACCCGGATGCTATTTCCGTTTCCGGCCACTCCACCGCCCAAGGTTGGTACCGATTGGAAGATCGTGCGACGCCGGTCATCTCCATGACATCCTTGCCGCCGGAAAGCGATCAGAAAGCTGCCGATTGAAGCCGTAAAAAACGGTGAAATTACCGCTTCAATTCGTAGCAATTTCTCTACTTTCCGGTGACACCACCACTTAGGTTTTATTCCCCACAATTTCCTCTGTTTTTTCCGACCAACCATAGCCACTGAGGGAGCCAATTTGCAGTTAATCGGTCGTTGAAGGATTCACGACTTTGGGAGCTTGATCCGGCGCCATCACCACGCGTGGGAGGTCACTATTGCCACTGTTGGACTCAACTCGGACAGAAGTGTCTAACTCGAATTTCTCGTCGCTGTCAGTTGAATTCCGATCACCGTTGGTCGACATGAGCATTTCGGTAATATTTATATGGATGCAGTAGAAATTAACTTAATATTTAGGAAACTAAATTTAAATAAAAATAAGTGAAAACAATTATATGAAAATTTGTCAAAAAAAAAATGGCACGGTACAACTATGGTACCGCAGGCGGATCCTGCCGTATATTATGTGAATGACAGTTCAATTTGATGACAGTAAGTTGAATTAGAGGACGAAGAGAAGAGAGCACCAAATGGTCAATGATCAGTCAATGTCATCGAGTAGCTCCCAATCAGATGAAAAGACAAAGGCAAATTGTGGTCCACAAAGTTTAAAATTTCATGATGGTGGTTATCTTTTCTCATTTTTGAAGTCCACCCAGTAATTTCTTGGAAGCTTCCATATGTTAATTGTATATGAATCTCAAAATATTGTCTCCGTAGGACAAAATAAATATGCAGAAATTTTTCACATACAATGTTAAGGTTGATGCAGAATAAATATGCAGGAAATTTACTAAAGAGATAAGAAAATCTCGATGGGACCCGTCGATCTCATATTATTATTATTTTTTTATAAATTAATTAAAAGTTATTTACTTCAACTCTGGCTGAAAATTGGGTACAAAAGTAGAGAAAAAAAATCAAATGTTGGTGCTGCCTTTTTTTTTTTTAATACTGATTAATCATCAGATTACTGCATTACACAGATATTTACAACAACTACTATTGTAGCAGAGATATTACACTGATATTTACAATCAGACATACATGATTGAGACGTACATTATTACATTGAATTCTATGAAGTACATGCCCAGATATACATGATTGAGACGTACATTATTACATTGAATTCTATGAAGTACATGCCCAGATAAATAACCCCTCATAGAAGAGGGATGTCCATACTCCACTTGCATTTCACAAGGGAAAATAATTTTTAAATATAAAGAACATTTAGCCCCCACAATGCTTTTGTGGGGGCTAGAACCGCTGCCCTCACAAGCCCACCACTTCGGCTAAGGCCGAAGTGGCAATGTTGGTGCTGCGTTACTTGTGATACTTGAGTTTTTGTCAAAAATTGGATGGTGCAAAATATAAATTTTTTTAATGATATTATTAGATTTTATTCTAATTTTTTTTAACTTACACTTTTATATAATAATGTATTCGAAACTTTGTATGACAATAGGTGAGAAATTGTGATTCCATTCAAATCCAAAATATTGAAGCCAAACAATGGAGAGGAGATGGAAACGGAATTCTTCGCAACATTTGTAGCTCGAATTGGAGAAGACAAAAGACAAAAAAGAAAAGAGAGGGCACTACCTAATACTGTATTGCTAATGGTCAATGAGTCAATGACAGCCAGAAGCAAATAAAGTTGTTTGAGGTTCATTTCGATAAAATAAAGTATCTGCAAGATCATTGTTTGAGAGCAAGTAAAGGTACGTTAGTATTGTTTCCACATCCTGCTTCTTGTTTTTTGCATTTATAAAACACTAAATACTTGTTCGGTAGACCATTTTTTAACATATTTTTGAAAATATAAAATTCATTCTACATTTTTAACAAAAGAAATAGGAAAACAACTTTTTATTGTTTTCCTTATTTTCCAATACAGTATTAAGTTTCAAAATGAACAATTTTCTTCCAACACCTCACAAAATATTAAATATTTCAACATTATTATTATTATTATTATTATTCCCAAAAAATTGATTTCCCTCCTCCACAATAATCTTTTCTTTTTATATACATTATAATATTTATGTTTTTATATATTAATTAAATCAAATATGTAGAGTTTATAACTTTTCTTTAAACAAAAAAAAATAATGGGATCACCTAATTTATTCTTAAAATTAAAAAAAATAAACTGATTAAATAATAAAAATAATTATTCATTACTCAATTTTAAGTTTAGGAAAATTATTCTAATAATAATTCTTGAAGATTTTCTTATCGAAAGTATTTAACTTTTTTCATTTTCAAGATTATTTTTTAAAATGATACAAAACACACTTTAAATTTTAAAAACAAATTTGAAAACATCATTTCCATTCTCATTTTTGTTTCATGAAAACATCATTTAGAAAATAATACCAAACAGGGCCTAAGCTTTGTGAGAGAGTGCTGTGTTCTCTCTATTGAGTTGTGTGTCCCAAATTCACTAGTGAAAAACTAGTCATTTAAGTTGCATACATACCTTTGCATCTTAGGCCTAAGCTCCCAACTATTACGAAAATGAGTAATAGTTCTCTCTTACTGTTTAGAGAAAATATAAATTTGTGATCCTCGTTTAAACTAGTGAAATCCACCAACGTTGAAGGTTTTGTAGTCCTCGTTTAAACTAGTTAAATCCTTGCTTGTGGTTTTTACTGTTGAACATGCACATGCATGTGGCAAACAATTTCATGTGGCTCGCATGCAACTTTTGACTTTTGGCATAATTTGTTAAGTAAGTGGGAGACATGAGTAAGTGGAAAGCATTTAGCTAGCACACAACTTTTGTTTTTGACACCAAAGGGGAAAGTTAAATGAAAATATATATTATTTTAAAGCCCACTGTTGTTGATTTTGGGGCATTGCTTGGCCTATAAATAGAGGCTTCATTTGCCCTCTTCATTCATCTCATTTTCTTTAATTCTCAATCTAATTGAGAAGTGAAAGAGCCAAGATTTGGAGATTGAGAGTGTGTTGAGAGTTTTAAGCTCTTATTCTAGTGTCTTGAGAGTTTCGGTGCATTGGGTTTTTTGGGTTGTGAGACAAAATACTCCAGTACTTATAACTCTTTTTCACTAGTAAAATATTTCCTTCTGCCTTCGCTCGTGGATGTAGGCGAAAAGCAGAACCACCTAAATTATGGTGTCATCCTGTGATCATTATTTCTCAATTTCAATTTAATTATATGTCTGCTTCACGCATCAATTTCCTAATAGTGGTATCAGAGCCATTTAGTTATAGTTTTTGGAGTCAACTATTGTTCACATATATGGTGTTGTTCACGTATACAATACTCTTCATGTCTACGATACTGTTTACTTAAAATAGTGGGAGCGATCGAAGAATTCCACAATGTAAAGTAAGGAGTATTGGTGTGAGTAGAAGTAATCACGTGGTCTTGTACATGTCTAGGATAGTTCTGTCACAAAGGCGATAACAGCCTAGAGAGTTTGGGTTTTAAATGGCACCGTTGTGATCCCTCCAGTCATTCCTGGAAACTTTTCTGCTGTGCATTTTCACACGTGCGATCACTCATAACTACTCAAGGTGGTACACTAACTTGTGTATGGTATTTATTAACAAAATGGCAACAAAGTTTGAAATTGAGAAGTTCAATAGGAGCAATCTCTCATTGTGAAAAATGAAGATGTGAGCAATCTCGAGGAAAAATAATTATTTAGAAGTAATTGCAGAAAGGTTTATAGAAATCACCGATGACAAATGGAATTAGATGGACGACAATGCAATTATTGATCTACACTTGGCACTTGCAGATAAGATATTATCCAGTATGGCAAAGCAAAAGACAGCGAAGTGTATTTGGAATACCCTTGCAAAAGTAAACAAGGCTAAGTCGCTACACAACAAAATCTTCTTAAAGAGAAGACTTTTATAGTGTTCAAATGGTAGAAACCATATCAATGACCGACTATATCAACACTTTGAAAACTTTTTTTTTACAACTTACAATGTTAGGTCATAAAATAGAGAAAATTGAACATGCAAAGCTTCTATTTCAAAGTTCACCTGACTGGTATGATCAAATCATCATCAACTTGACAAATAATATCTGCACAGAGTATTTAGTCTTTGACGGTGTTATAGCCTCTGTATTAGAGGAAGTGGGTAGATGCAAAAACAATAAAGATAGGCAAGTAAGTTTGCAGCAAGCAGAAACACTAATAATGGTGAGACGAAAATCAGTGGAACGTGGTTCCAGTGCATGGTAGATCAAAATCAAGAAGAAAATTAGGTGCTACGAATGTGGTAAGATGAGGCATGTTAAGAAAGAGTTTTGGAGTAACTAAAAGAGAAAAGAGAGAAAAAATATGAGTCATCAAATGTTTAGGGATGTGTAGCAAGTACCTCAGTTGATGGTGACATTTTATACAGCAAGGCAGCAATGGTTGCAGAAGACAAAACAATTATTTGATGTATGGCTTATAGACTTATGAACCACTTGGCACATGACCTCTCGAAGAGAATGGTTCCACAGATATGAACCCATCTTAGGAGAATATATGGGTGATGATCATGTCTTGGAGATCGTTGGTATTGATACTGTCAAAATAAAAATGTTTAATGGTACAGTTCGCACAATTCAGAAGGTACAACATATCAAAGGATTGAAGAAAAATCTATTGTTTTTAGGATAAATAGATAGTCTTAACTATAAAACTCATGTGGACAATAAAATCATGAAGATTTGAAGAGATATGCTTGTATTGATGAAGATGGGAAAATCAGTGCTAGTCAGTTTATACTTAAAGAGGAAACATTACAAGAAGCTAATGCATGTGTCTCGTCAAATGGAGAAAAGTCGGTGATGATGTGGTATCTCAAACTTGACCACATGTCAAAATAAGGTTTGAAGATTCTCTTAGAACGAAAATTGCTTCGGGGCTCAAATTGGTGAACTTACTGTTTTATGAGTATTATGTTACCAATAAGTAACATAGATTGAAGTTCAGCAAATCTGATACCAAAAGTAAATGCATTCTAGACTTGGTTCATTCTAATGTTTGGGAAACATCAGAATATGTCCCTAGGAGGTGCAACGTACATTATGACTTTCATAGATGATTATTCCAAGAGATGTTAGGTGTATCTAATTAAGAAAAAGTCAAATGCATTTTCAGTGTTCCAAGAATACAAAGCACGGGTGGAACTTAAATTCAGGAAAAATATCAAGTGTTTGGGGACAAATAATAGTGGAGAATATACAAATAGTTAGTTTTTTATATACTGTAAGCAAAAAGGTATTAAAAAACAGTTCACTGTGGCATACACTCCTCAACGGAATGAAGTGACAGAGCGAATGAACAATACTCTTACAGAATGAATACAAGTTATATTGAAGACTGCTCTAGTCAACTCATTTTGGTTAGAAATAACCAAATCCACCTATTATGTAGTAAATTGATCGCCACCTACAATAATTAAGTTAAAGACACCAATGGAGATGTAGACTAGGAAGCCTGCTGATTATTCTCATTTGCATGCATATGGATGCCTTATGTACTTACAATGCTCAAGAAAGAAGATTGACTACAAGATTCTTATCAAGATTGTCTGTAGGGTCCCATTGCCCACAAGATTGTCATCAGTAGAGATGTTATCTTTGTAGAAGATCGACTACAAAAGAAAAATGAGAATGATAGCACTTTAAAGAACAAGTCAGAGATTGTACCAATGTATATGAAAATAATCCAGGAAAAGAAGATTTAGATTATTCTGAAACACCACTAAAGCATGAGAAGCAAGAACCAATAGAGTCTGAGGCTACAGAAGTTCATCGGTCAACTTGCGAGAGACAACTGTCGGTGTGGCACTTAGAGTATGTTATAGGATCAATGTTGTATACTATATTCTAACAGAGGATGCAGAGCCATCAACTTTCCATAAAACTTTAAATGGCTTAAATGTTGTTTTGTGGATGACAACAATGCAGGTAGAAATTAAAGCTCTACATAGGTTTAAGACGTGGGAACTTATACCACTACCACGTGGAAGAAAAATCATAGGAAAAAAATATGTTTACAAGATCAAGCGTGATGGCAATGACCAAGTAGAGCGGTATCGTGTAAGATTGGTAATGAAAGGATATGCTCAGAAAGAATGTATTAACTTTAACGATATATTTTCCCTAGTAATTCGACTCACGACAATCAAAATAGTCCTTGCAATATGTGTTGTATTTAACCTAAACCTAGAGCACTTAGATGTGAAAACTGTGTTTTTTCATAGAGAACTTAAAGAAAAAATGTATATACTCTAACCAGAAGGTTTTGCTGAAACAAGTAAAGAAAACTTCTTTTGCAGGTTGAACAAATCTCTATACAGTCTCAAACTGGCATTGAGATGTTGGTATAAGAGAATTGATTCCTTCATCATGAGCCTTGGCTACAATAGACTCGGTTTAGATCTGTGCATATTACAAGTGGTTTGAGGATAATAATTTTATCATTATACTATTGTATGTGGATAACATATTAGTAGCAGGCCCAAACAAAGATTAGGTCCAAGAATTAAAGGCACAATTAGCTAGGTAGTTTAAAATGAAGGACTTAAGACTAGCAAACAAGAATATAGGAATGCAAATTCACTAAGACATAAATAACAAGAAGATTTGGCTATCTCAAAAGAATTACTTGAAGAAAATCTTGTGACGCTTCAACATGCAAGATTGTATGCTAATTTCTACCTCACTTCCTGTTAATTTCAAGTTATCCTCAAGTAAATATTCTAGCAACAGAGTAGAGAGAAATGAGATGTCTCAAATACCTTCTGTATCAGCAATAGGAAGTTTAATGTTCACTATGATATGTACGAAATTAGATATTGCACAAGCCGTGTGAGCGGTCAGTTGATATAGAGTTAATCCTGGTGAAGAATATTGGAAAACTGTAAAGAGGATTCTCAGATACATCAAATGAATCTTAGATGTTGCATTATGTTATGGAGGATTAAAATTTACTGTCAGAGACCTTGAGGATTCATATTTTGCAGGGGACCTTGATAAAGGAAATCTACTACTGGCTATGTGTTTACACTTGCAAGAAAAGCTGTAACCTGCGTTTCAAAACTGAAAACCGTTGTGACTTTATCTACAACAGAAGCATAATAATGGTAGCTACATAACCCTGCAAAAAGGTTCTTTAGATACAAAGGTTGTTGGAGGAGTTTGGGTACAAACAAGAGAAAATGTTTCTATTTTGTGACAATTAGAGTATCTTGTACATTGCAAGGAATCTAGCCTTTCATTTCAAGACAAAGCACATAGGGGTACTGTTGTAATCTTTAACTCAATTGCTAGTAGTGTCAATGTGCAAATGTACACAACAAGTAATATAAGGGTGAGTATCCAAGATCGTCTCCATAGGGATTGATGCTATCAGACTTGCTACAACAATTTCACAGTGTAATCTATATTCTCAATTAAAAATCAATGCAACTAATACAACTAATAGACTACGTAAAATAAACCGCGATAATAAAGAAAATGCAATGAATGAAAATTGCATGTTAAACACAAAAGTAAATTCAATTGGAATAGAGTGGTTGAGTGATTAATCTATTTTAATGGTGTTAACTGTTTTATATATATTGAGTACGGTTACTGCAGCATCTGTTACAACACTGGACAGAAACCATCTTTTGTTAACATATATGTTTGCATAATGTTGATTTTGATGATAACAAACAAGATTAAGAATGATTAATCTTTTAAGCTCAAATTATTTTTTATATATTTTAAATAAATCATTATTTTCATATTATAAAGGTTTTATATTTAATGGAAAAATAATTTTATGAAATTAGTTGTTTTTCAAGTTTATGATTTAATTGAAAGAGTTTTTAAAACTTTGAAATCAACAAGTATTGCTCGAAATTTTGGAGAATGACTTATTGGAAAAGTTTCATAACATTTTGGGCTATATCATAATTTCAAAAAATTTTGGGAATAGCAAGCATTATTTAGAGATTCTTAAATTGGACCTATTTGCAAAATAATATAACGTTTTGGGCCATAATACAGTTTTATAAAGTTTTTGGGTCAAACTGTAAATTTTAAAAATATTTCACTGTAGAAGTTTCTGTAGCAAGCGGCTTACCGGATATGATAAACGACAAACCAGATTTTGGGCAGTAAGCTTCTGGAGCATAAACGGCTATCCAGATTTCGCAAAGCGGCAATCCGGATTTCAAAAGCGGCTTACTGGATATGAAAAGCGGCATACCAGATATTCTGAAATTCAAATTTTTGCCTTAATGGCAACATAAAAGCGGCTTACCAGATTCCTAAATGGCAAGCCGGTTATGACCAAAATGTGCATAACGGCTAGTTTTTTAGATCAAACTATATAAACTCAAATCCAACTCATTTTCAAGCTCTCTAGCAAGCATAAACAAAAAGCACACGAGATATCTTGAGCTTTCAATTTTCAAATCACAAAACATTGAATCATCTCTTGTTCTTCATTTTTGAATATCTACTCTTTGAGTGAGTTTTATTGTAACTTTCATTTCTTCATCTTAATTGTAAGAGTTTGAGTGTGTGAGACACTTGAGTGAAGAGATTGGGAGATAATCTCTTTGTTGTAAAGGTTCATTGACACCTTGAAGTCAATTGTAAACGGTTGAAGCCTTGGAAAGACTTGGATAGTGAAATCCTCAAGCTTGGATCACTTGGAGGCGTGGACGTAAGCGAGGATTGCCGAACCACGTAAAAATTCGTGTGTTTGTTTCTCTTCTCCCTTACTCATTTGTTATTGTGTTTTTATTGAACTTATTGCTTTCAATTTTTATTAAAACATTAGATTGCTTGTTGTGTGGATTTGCTAGGATAATTTTTAAAATTCCAATTCACCCCCCTCTTGGGTTGCACACTTATATTTCATCTTTATCCTCAGCAGTAACATGTTGGATGTCTTATATCTTTATGCAACCTAATAATGACCAATTGTTATGTCAACATAAGATATAACATTACATGTTCATGTTCTCTTTACCCTACAAGGTGAATCCCCACATTTGGTTTATCACTAATCTTTAGATTAAGCATGACCCTTTTTGGACTCAAGTTAAACTCAATTTAGGAAACTCAATCTAAAACTAAGTATTGCTCTAATATGTTCCACTAAAATAGGCCATTTTGCGGCTCTTTCTTAACTTGTATCATTAAATAAGTGGTCAACCAGAATAATGAATGTAAATAAATGTTATTAAAGCAAAATGCTATAGCAAACATGCAGCAATACTTATTTTCGGTCAATCAACCATCAAGATAGCTTAACAGTCAACCATAAATAAATTTAGCTCATAATTTGTGCATAGAAATTAAACAACTAAGTGGTAGCCATCGAGTACATAGTCATGATCAATGAATGACAAGAAAACAAGAAAAGAATGAGAAAGAGTGAATTCCAATTGAATCTGTAAATTTCTTCTATTGGTGAAGCCTTGAATTCTGCTCGGGAATTCTGTTTCTTCTTCATTTCTTTTCTATTTTGGTTTTGATTGACGGCCTCCTCTTTCCTTTGCATGTATGCCTCATTTTATAATCACAAATTAGGGTAACTGGAAACTCTAGGGCATGCATCTTCAGATTAGAAAACTGCAGATCGCAATATTCTAAAAATCTTGCCCATATTTTCTCTGTCAATGTTCAAGGATTGCTACAGCCTACAACAATGCCTATAGCATCTTCACTATTCCAGATGTGCTCCAATTCTTCTATAGCCATGCTCGTTTGTCCTCTTTATAGGTCCATTGCAACAACATCTTTTCCATAAAATTCAGGTTTCCATTGACCTATAGTTGAACATATGTTTTAGGCATACAATTATTCAAAATTCACGTAAACTTTATTAAACTTAAACTAAAATGAATGTAATGCAAACTATCGTTAAAATGCACTAAAACACATCAATTACTCTCTAAGGAGTCTTGATTTAAGCCTAAAAATGCCATGATAACTCTCATTTTCTAGAGTTATCAGGTACAATACCACTTTATTACAAAAAAAATCCATACCAAAGAGAACTGAGGAGATGTTTTGACCAAGCGAATCAATGCTGACAAGTTTGTATGGAGTAGATCCTCTTGTAGCCTAACAGAGATGTAAGCAACATAACAATGACGAAAAAGAATGGATGGTGTAGAGACATGATTGGTTCTCAATCAAGTCTCTAAGTGGGAGAATTGTTGAACATGTGCATGTATATGGCAAACAATTATATGTTGCTAGCATGCAACTTTTGACTTTTGGCATAATTTGTTAAGTAAGTGGGAGGCATTTGTCTAGCACACAACTTTTGGCTTTGTCACCAAAGTTGAAAGTTGAATGAAAATATATATTATTTTAAAGTCCAACATTGCTGATTTTGGGTATTGCTTGGCCTATAAATAAAGGCTTCATTTGTCCTCTTCATTCATTTCATTTTCTTCAATTCTCTATCTAATTGAGAAGTGACAGAGCTAGGAATTGGAGACTAAGAGTGCGTTGAGAGCTTTAAACTCTTGTTCTAATGTTTTTAGAGTTTAGGTATATTAAGGTTTTTGGATTGTGAGACAAAGTACTACAATACTTGTAACTTCTTTTCATTAGTAAAACATTTCCTTCTGTCTTCACCTATGAATGTAGGCTAAAAGTTTAACTATGAAAATTCTGATTGTTGTATGCTATGGGTGTCATTGTGTAAGTGTACACAACAAGTAATATAATGATAAGTATTCAGGATCGTCTTCATAGGAATTGATGTTATATGAATTGCTACAGCAACCTTATTTTGTTCCAAAATTAAAAATAAAATAATTTATAAAACTAATGAATTAATTAAAATAAAAATGCAATAAGTGAAATGCAATAAGGTAAATCATCACGTCAAATACAAGGATATAATCAATGAGAATGGAGTAGTTGAGTGATTAAACTCTCTTAATGGTTTTGACTATTTTTCTAATTTTTGGTTCTGTTGCTACATCATCTTTTACAGTACTATACAGAATCCTTATGTATCCTTAGCTATCACTTATTGGATGTCTTATATCTTGATACAACTTAACAGTGACCAATTGTTATGCTAACATAAAATATAGCATTACACGTTTTAGATTCTAATTATCCTACAAGGTATATCTCTATGTCTAGTTCATCACTAATTTTAGATTAAACATGACCTTTTTTTAATCAAGTTAAACTCAACTCATGAAATCCAACCTAAAACCAAGAATTACTCTGATATGTCCCACTAAGACAGACCTTTTTTAGGCTTTTACTTAGCTAGTACCACTAAATGGGTAGTCAGCTGAAATAGTGAATTGAAATAAGTATTATAAAAAAAACATGCTATAACAAACATGCAGCAACATATATAATCAGTCAATTAACCATCAACATTGTTTATCACTCAACCATAAGTAATTTTAGTTCATAATTTGTTATAAAACAAAAACCAAAATAGTTTCAGCCATCAAACAAATCTTCATAACAAGATAAAAATACGAGAGTAAGAATAAGAGTTGAAATCCGCTCGTCCTTATGAATCCCCTTAATATTCTTCATAAATCCTTTGATGCAACCCTTAATTATGTCTCTTTATCTTTATTTTCTCTTGTATTGTTTCTCGATTCTTTTCTCTAATGACAACTCTCCTTTTTTCATTGTAATGTGCTCTTTTTATAAATCAAAATTAGGGTTACCAGAAACGTATGGCAGTGAATCTCTTATTTTTGGAAACTTTAGATTGCGGTCTTCTATTTAACGTGTGATATCTCATTTATCGTTGCTCCAGGAGTTGCTGCAGCAATAGTACTACAACATATTGCTCCAGCATCTTTCATTATTTCAAAATTACTTCTCATCCAAGTTCTTTTGTAACTCTGCAAGCCTGCTACAGCAACGTTCCATCCATGAAATTTGAGCTTCTTGGTCACCTACAATTATGCAAGTAATCAAAGCACACAATAATCTAAAAACACATGAATTTTATTAAAATTAAACTTAAATGACTACCCATGCAAAATGTAGCTAAAATGCAATGAAAACATGTCATTTACTCTCTAAGTAATGTTAATTTAAGCATAAAAATATTATGATAACTTTCATTTCATAGTGTTATCACTGGTGTTCTTTTATGATTATTGTTTCTCAATTTTACTTTAGTTGTGTGTCAGCTTTACCTATCAATTTTCTAACATTTAACTCATACTATTGGAGGTTTCCAAGTGAAACCAAGAAAAATACTTGTATCCATTTCATCTTCATTATTTTTCTAATTTCACTTTAGTTGCATGTTTACTTTAACCCATTAATTTCCTAATTGTTTTAGCTTATTAAATTCTTAAACCTAATGTAATTTTTCTTTTTGTCAAGATAAAACTTAAATTGAACATATTGTTAATTTTTATTGACCAGTTAAGTTGCATTAATCTATCTTTTGGAAAAGTAAACCCTTGATGTTATGTATGAAATAGCTTGAAAAAATTTAATATGTTTCTGAAAGAAAGAGAAAAATTACTCCCACAATGCACATACGAAGACTCAAAACTTTTCAACCTCCATCATTAGGAAGATCAACTATTCTAGCTATATGCAGTGTTTTTTATGAACAAGATCAATTTCAATAATTTATATAAACTGATTAATCAATTTTGATTAGTCAATTTTGATCACTAATTATTTATAACCAACAATTTGTTTAACATTAAAGAAAGAATACACTGACGGCTGATCCAAAACTCTATTATTTTATCCACGTGTAATGTTGAATTTCTCAACTAATATGTCATTCATCCATTAAATAATTGAATAGAGTTATATGATCCCACAAAGTACCTGAGTTTTCACCATTGTTCTTCCTGGGAGTCAGATTTCAGCATAGCTATTCCTAGACGTAAGATTCCGGAGAGGTTCGACTATCCGAATGAGGGATCTTCAATAACAATAAGTCCTCCAGATTCATACGATAAGAAGAAGATGGTTGGATATGCTATTTGCTGTGCGTTTCATGTTAATAAACATTCACATCCTGTCAGAGGCAAACATAAACATCACTACCACTACCACATGAAAGCTGATCAGATAGAAGCTCGTATACATTATATTCTTGATCTTCAACAGTGCAATAATCTTGACTGGAAGTTTGGATCTGACCAAGTTTAGTTGTTTCAAACTAGTTCGGGATTGAAGGTGAAGAAGTGTAGTCTCCATCCAGTTTCCATACACTCGGGACACTCGGGATTGAAGCTGAATGGAGTCTCTCTACTGTTTATAATCTTGATTATTACTGAAGTTGCTGTTGAGCATGAATTCCTCAAGGTGGTTCTGAATGTATCTCTGATTTCATTCCAACTGAAGGTTCCTATTTATTCTGTGGACAGAAATAACTCAACAAGTATTGCTTCAATCCAAAGTGCTACGCTTCCCAGCAAAATTCTAGTGCTGATACGGACATGTATCTGTAGTCTGCAGACTTGCTACAAGTTTCAGTTGCTCTGTGTGTGCGTTTGTGTACTATGCTCAACTTCTTAGATCTTCCGAGGATGTTTACATGTAGGTATATTGTTGAGTGTTCATTTCCCTAATGTTTATTTGCTTTTACTGCTTATTTTCTTATAATTCCCATTGATTGAATTCGGCTAAAACAGTGTTTGGTTATAGAGAAAATGAAATTGAAAGTGACGGAAAATGTATTTTATTCAATCATAGCATACGTAACAATGTGTACAGAATCTACAGATCACTCTACTTATACTACAAGATGGATACAAGAATCTAGTAGCTAGATTGTTCTGGAATCTTCATGCGTGGTTAAAGGCTACTGAATCAGTTATAACCAACTTGACAGCTCAGCATAACTAATTCTCAGCTGGTATACTAAGCTACATGCTAAACCACCAGCCTTATCATGTTCTTCCATCATGCTCTGTAAACTCTGCATAACACCATATCAGCATCACTACATAGCACCATCAGCTCAACATCACTGCACAACATCATCAGCATCATCAGATACTCCTAACACCCATAATATATTTGAGATTGACACAACAAACCTTATCATCTTTATATTCTTTCTATAGAAACTCCTGGCCCTTAGATTAATCTTTTCCACAGCATAAATTTTTATGCATAAGGCTCAAGAGCATTCGAGAGAAACAGAGTGAAAAGGCTGGCATTTGTTGACATACTCTCTAAAACTGAAAAGGCCAAACCGTTGTTACCAAGCAATTTCAAGCACTGTGCACAGCTAATATGTGAGAACTTTGACTCACATAATTTAAATGCCTCCGATTGCATAGGCTATATAAAAAAATTCAAACAGATTCAATAAGCTAATCTAATTTCTTTGTTATTCATTCATAGCAATGCAATTCATGAACTATGACACCAGCCCCTTCAAGTGTACCAAAAAACTCACCCTAATTGGCTCCGAATCTGCCAACTTTTGCACAAAAAGAAGGGAATTGATAGTTAAGTTGTCATGTTATTTAAGTTCGAAAGAACTCTGAGTCATTTTGAATCCCTGGATTGAATTAAAAATTAAGTTATTCTTGTAGTAAAATTAGTGGCTTTCAGTTAAGCTTCTACCAAATTATGCACTATTTACAAAAATGAGAAATTTATGAGAAGAAATATAATAAGAATTCAACAAAACAGAAGATTTGTTTCAATCCTTAATTTTCAACTCATGAGAAATCAAAAAATTCAAGGCTTTAAAAAAAATACACACACACATTCGCTAAACTTTACATGCTTTCTTTTTCTTCTCATTTCTTCTCACTCTAGTGCAGTTCTAATTCCACATCTTCTCACAAACCAAACAACAAAAACGAAAAAATATCAAATAAGAAACACTTGCAACAATCACAACAACTGCTTGATTTTATCAACAGGGCAAAAGCATAGGATTATCTCGATCAAAATCCATGTTCACTGGAATTTGGAATTATTAACAAACATCAAAGAAATTCAAGTGAGGAGCCAAGCTAATAGAGCAGTAATGCTATTTCAATTCATGAAGGCACATTCTTAAACAACTATAGGTACTCTTTGCTTTTGATCCAAGCAGAGGATTTCTGGTAATTTAACATCAAATGTTTTTCGATAAGGAGATGCAATAAATAAATAAAATTAATGTAAATGAATTACCAAGTGCAAAGAACATGAACTGAATTTGAAGATGAATGCTTATCGATGAATTCAGAGAATAAGCAGGCTTCTGCATTAAATTTTTCAGGCTGTGGTTCCTCATCAACAGAACACCATTCCCACTCTTCAAGCCCAAATATTCATTCACACTTCACCTTGACGTTGTGGCTACAAGTATCTTTGATCAAACAGAATCGGGATAGAATTCATTCATATTATAGGCAGTGTAGTGAGTGAGTCCATTGGTTTCTTATTTGGTTGAAGAACTCAACTTTGTGCCTATAAATGGGATGGAAACCACATCTCTTCACCTGCAACCCTGAGCCAGACACAGGCCGAAACGACAACTCAATGAGATTATTATCAAAACGCCAATTGCTATAATAGCATTTTTTAAGAGACAAGTAGAGTAGCCAAAGATGGCCTGACTCTGCTTCAGCAAATTTCTCTCTGAACTCGATTGAATAACTGGTAGAAGAACCTTTCATCTGGCAGTTCAATTGATGTGTGGGATATGAACGCCTTGTTTGGATACCAGGGGAATGTTCACGGACATGAAAGACGCAGCAGACGGCATATCCCAGCGCCTTATTCTTACAATATAAATTTGAAGGCATTATGAATTTTATTGAAGATCCATCATTCTGATGCATGAACCACTCTGGAATTTCACTTCCTGGAACAACTATACCAAACTTTTGCATTGGGCGTGACACTGCCTGTAACCGAAAAAAGGGGGATAAAAAAGGAGCCCATAAAAATGCATCATTTTTAGGCATAATTTTTTGCACAAATGAGAGAGGAGAGAGAGAGAGAGAGACTGACCTCAAGATACTCTTTTAGCATTGAAAATGCCAAACCATCGTTGCTGAGCAATTTCAGGTTGTCTATACAACTAATTGAAATGTACTCCGATTTGCATAATTTTAAGGCATCTGATAATTTTTCCAATGAAGCACAACCATTTACTCCGACTTCTTTTATGTTGGGTGGAAGTTGCGGCATAGATTGTAGTCTTTTGCAATCTTCCAACTCTAGTTCTTCAAGATTAAAAAGACGGTTAATGCTTGCTGGCGCTGTAACGAAACTGTTTTTACTCAGATACAACTCTTCTAACGACCATAAGTTGCCAATATCATTTGGTATTGCTCCTTCCCCTAGATCACAGTCACTGAGGTCCAATTTCCTTAAAGACCACAAACCTGACAGAGAAGGAAGCCTCAAAGCGGTAGGATCTGAACAGCTTCGCTTCAAACTAATGGGGGAGGGCAGATACCATGATGATGATACTGGTGGTCCTTTGCACCCGCTTAATTCTAGCACCTCCAAGCTTTCTACTTTCCCCAAGTTCTCTGGCACATTTTTAAGTTTGGAGCAGCCAGAGAGATACAACTTTTTAAGAGACTTCAGACCGTTAATAGTACACGGAAGACTCAAGAGATTTTTGCAATCTCTCAAATTCAACAAAACAAGACCAGAGAAAAGTTCAATTGATATAGGCAATCCTCTTATGGCAGTTCCTTCCAAATGAAGCTCCAACACATGCTCCATATTTGTCATGATCTCTGGGAAATTTGAGAATTTCAATAGGCCAGAAAGATTCCAAGTTGGATGATATTTTAGAGCGCTTATATTTCTTGGAAGACGCTCAAGTTTATTACAGCCTTCCACATTTAACTGAACAAGTCCAGATAGAAGTTCAAATGGTAATATTGGTAGTTCTTTAATATCGGTTCCATCCAAAAGAAGATCTGACAGACACTTCATACTACCCACAATCTCTGGAAAGTTCTTCAATTTCAAGCAACCAGAAAGTACAAGTATTTTTAGAGATTCCATAAAAATCTTGCCCGGAAGAGTCGTGAGACTTGTACAGTCTTTTAGATTCAATAAAGTAACCTTCTTGTGAAGTAGCAATGTTGGGTGAATGTCACACAATCTTGTACATCCTCCAAGATCCAGCTCCTCTAAACATGGCATCCCTGAGAAATCTGGCGTTCTGATCAGATTTTTGGATTTGCCAAGTCTCATGAATTTCAAATTGCTTAAAGGCTGTTCAAAAACAATGATTTCAGCAATTTTTCAGGGGATGAATGATAACTCTATCAACATTTATTCACGGGAAAAAAAATAAATGAAATAAAACTTACTTTGATTCCATTCCACATTTGTTCGATGTGACTGTAACACATGTTAAGTTCAACAATTTTATCCGGTTGAAAATTTGATGGCAAGGATTTCAGAGGATATCCAGGCCATTCAAGTAACCGTAACTCATTGGAGAGATATTCAAGGCCTTCAGGAAGTTGCACTTGCACATTACGGATAAGAAGCATTCTCAGGTTAGTCATCTTCAAAAATGTATTAGAACTTGCTCTGAAATGCACTTCTGCTTCTGCAGGGAAGTTGAGATATATGACTTCAACAGTTTCAGATCCCTGAAAGTTAAAAAAGTAAAGAATAAGCAAAGATAAGAATGTGAATGGGTTGAAATCTTAGAAGTACATGTTTTTGACTTATCATTGCTTACTGTGTTTCTTGTTAACAGCTGACGTACATCTGCTTCCTTCCACAATCTGCTACGTTTCCCAGGATCTTCAGGGCATTGTCTCTTAACAATTTGTTGACCCATTTCTCGTAAAAAATCGTGCATCCATAGTTGATTGTTGGATAAAACCTCTATGAGAGATTTATCAATAAGAACCCTTATTCCAATAACTGGGTCAAAATCACAGTAATCAAGAATTTTTGTTACATAATCTCTATTCTCCCCTCGATGAAAGCACGCAATGTCAAGAAATATTTTCTTCTCTGTTTCTTTAAGCCCATCAAAACTTATTTGAAGTATATCCAAGATTTCATTTTCTGAATCTCTTTTCAGTCTCTTTACTGCGCTTTGCCATTCTTTTGTTGTTTTACCATATAAAAAGGATCCCAAAACTTTGAGAGCTAATGGAAGACCACCTGAATACTTTGTAACCCATTCAGACAGCTGCTCATATCCTTTCTTAGGCTGATGGGTTTTGAAGGCTTTTTTACAAAATAATTGAAGAGCGTTATCATCATGTAGTTCCCTGAGCTTATATACTTCATCTACTCCATGCGTCATCAACAAATGCTTATCTCTCGATGTTATTATGATCCTGCTGCCAGGACCAAACCATTCACGCTTTCCAGCTAAACATTCTAATTGCTTGATATCAACTACATCATCGATAAGCAAAAGAACCTTTTTGTGGTGCAGCCTACTTCCTATGATGTTGATACCATCATAAACATTCCATATGCCATTATTTGGAAGCTTTAGTAACTGGGAAAGGAGTTGCTTCTGTAAAGAGATCAGGCCGCCTTCTTTTGAAATTTCTCTAACATTGGCAAGAAAGCTACTTCCTTCAAACTTATGAGAAGTCAAGTCATAAACAACCCTTGCAAGGGTTGTCTTCCCTATACCTCCCATACCGCATATCCCTATCATGCGAACATAATTAGATCCTTTATCCATGAGAAGCCTCAGATTCTTCAAGTGTGAATCTATTCCTACTAGATTCTTAAGAATCCCTGATATTATAGGACTTTTACTTGATATCACCTTGACAACCTCCAAAATAAATTCAGACTGATTCCTGCAGCTTGCAAAAGATTAAGAAAACATTGGTGTTGTTGAATTAAAGTGAGTGTAAACATAGTTTCAAATCAAATCTATTATAGGTAATTAATCTTTGAGAATAAGAAAGACTACCTGTCCTTCAATTCCCAGCCACAGATATTAGCCACTTCTTTCAAAGTATCTCTCCACTTTTGCACCTTTTCTTTATTCTGAGCAAGAATTTCTTCATGTCGAGCAAAAACTGCTTCAAGAATTCCTGACTGTTTCCTTACATCAGTTGGTTCCACATCATAGAAAATTGGATAAACCATTTGTTGATGATTTTTGTTTTTGCATTCAAGAATATGAACAAGTTCGTCCAAGCACCATGTCGAACAAGCATAGTTTCTAGAGAAAACAATAATTGAAATTTTTTATTCTTCAATTGCTTTAAAGAGTCCAGGTGAAATGGATTCTCCTCTCTCAAGTTCTTTGTCATCCCTGAAGACTATGATTCCCTTCTGATCCAAAGCAGTGTACAAATGGTCTGTGAAATTTTTGCGGGTGTCTACTCCTCTGAAACTTAAGAAGACGTCATATTTCCAGTGAGGAAGAGGATAAGGAACAAAAGGAGAAACTTTGTGGATGCTCATGATGCGAGCAATTGACGCCACGACAGTCGCACTCTAAGTCCCTAAGAACTAATTTAGAATTAGATGCTGTATCAATGCCGAATTGAAGAAGACTTAAAACCTGCACTGCCAACTTTCCTGTCCAAGAAACACACACTACCTGCAGAGTTGGAACCAGTTTTTATGTCTTGGCAACAAGAGAATGAAATTTCCTCTAAATTGATTTTTTGGAATTATGTGAAAAAATTAATTATATAAAGAGTGCTTTTGGGATAGGGGGTGGATATTTAAGCTACAACATAAAAATATTTGGTAAATACTAATTGTTGTAACTTAAAAATTATATTGATATGATTTTTCACTTATATGATAAAAAATTCATTATATCTCTAATAATTTTATCAAAATTATTATTTAAAATTTATATTTATTATATATTATTAACTTTTGTTTCATAATTACAATTTTTTTCATAGCTGCTGTAGTTTAAAAGCTACAATATCTCAATTCCAAATAAGATTAAAATATGTCACAAAAAACATACATATAAAAGTTCAAAAAATAAGCTGAAAATACAAGACACATGCAAGTATTTGACCACAGTTAGATGAATTTTTACGTTGTTTCAGTGAAATTAATGAGAAGATTTTATGTGTTCTAGTTAATTTTTACTCTTTTAGTCCTTTGTATGCCGACAAGAAGTTTATTTTAAGTACCTAAGAATTAATTAAAAATATCTTTAAAATAGTTCATAAAAATACTGCACTAAACGCATAAAATTCGATGTCGAACTTAAACCTAGCAAAGCTGAATTAAAGAGCCGAAACCCACACTAATTGCCAGCAATGTTGCAATAAGTTTTGAGCCTTGGAAGCAAGAGATCAAAACTTCCTATTAAATTGAATTATGTGAGAGACTAATTACACAAATACAAGAGACATGTAAATATAAAACTGTCAGAAAACTTACTGCTCAGAGCTTGTTAGAAGTTGGAACCACCGCTGAAAAATGACGAATTTTCACTTTGATTACAAATTAAGTCTGTTTCAACGAAATCAATGAGAGGAATCTTTCCCTAGGCCCTCAACCTTCAAACCAATCCTGGTACAGTCCTTGCCTACTGAATCTAGAGTCTCAGAGCTTCTTGATCAAAATCACCAATGGAATGAAACAATGATCAATCAAAACTTTGCAAAGGAAGATGCTGAAATCATAAGGAATATCCCTTTACCGAGAACTCCTCAAGAAGATATGGTGATATGGCATTATGATAAGAAAGGTATATACTCAGTAAAGAGTGGATATCAACTAACTCTCAAAATTAAGTTCTCTGAATCTCCAGCCGGATCTACAGGAGCTCCACAGGGCTGGCAACATATTTGGAGGCTAAACTTACCAGAGAAAATTAAGATCTTTGTGTGGAAAGCTGCAAAGAACCTGCTGCCAACGGCAGAAAATCTGTGGAGAAGGAAAGTGCCGAAGGAACCGACATGCCATTTATGCAAAGCGGGTTGTGAAGATGGTTTCCACGCCTTGATGGAATGCAGAGTGGCTCGGAGAATCTGGAAATGTACTCACTTGGAGAATGAGGTGAAGAGCGTCATTAGAGAAGACATGCTTAGTGTCATGATTGGGACTATGAATAATTGGGCTAAGTCTGAGGTAGATTACGTGGCCACGATTTGGTGGGTTGCTTGGCATGCTAGAAGCAAACTCCTTTTTCAAGGAAAAAAGTTAGATCCATTAGGGTCAGTGGCTAGGGGCAAAGCAGTTATGGAAGTGTATCAGGCTCAGCAGGCTAAAGAACGGGAGAGCCATGGAAATACAGTAGAGGGAAAGATGCAGATATGGACTCCACCACCAAACAACAAAGTGAACGTCAATGTTGATGCAGCAGTCGAAGAAGATAGGAAGAGTGCAGGCTTGGGCGTGGTCATCAGAAATCATCGAGGGCAAGTGTTAGCAGCAGCAGTAAAAAGCATGAATTTCCAGGGGAACGTAGCTATAGCATAAGCTCATGCTGTCAAGTCGGGTATGGAGGTAGCCAAGGATCTTAGTCTGTCAAATGTGATTATAGAGACCGACTGCAAAAATGTAGCTGACTTAGCAAATAAGAAAGTTAGCAACAGGACAGAGATTTGGTGGACTATATCAGACATCCACAAGAGCACACAAGATTTCCAACTGATATCTTTCCAACATGTTCCAAGAAAGTGTAATGGTTTTGCTCATTTTTTAGCTAAAAGAGCTTTGTGTAGCTCAGAATCTGTTATCCGGAGAAACAATTTACCAGCTGATGTTTTATGTATGGCTGAAAGTTTAGTTTAATGAAAGGTTTACTTTCTTTTTAAAAAAAAAAAAAGAGGAATCTTTCATGTGTTCTAATTAATTAATAATTTCATCCTCTTATGCTTGCCAACTGCAAGTCTAGTCAAACATGTCTTTAATAATTATTAGTACTTTATTAAAGATCTTTTAAACATAGTTGCTTTTTCTCGAATGAAGTCTTAAACATAGTTGCTTTTTCTCGAATGAAGACAATCTTGATGAGACTTCAATGAGTTGACCTACCATGCAGCCCTGTATCTCATACAGCGCATGCATGCAACTGGTACAACCGGTTTTTACGGATAATATACTGAAAATTATATTTTTATTTGTTTTTAATGTAAAAAAATTATGAAAAAATTAGAAAAAAGATTAAAATTGTAATTAAATGAGGAAAAAGATTGTAATAATTTAAAATTTAAAAATATTACAAAAAATATATAAAAAATATTAACATATCACAAAATGGTTATATTCCTACTTATTTTGTTACATTCCAATATTTATAATGCATATTTCAAGTTTATTTTTTAAATTTCTATTTTTCATGGTTATTTATCTAAATTTTGGTACGTTGTTTCAACTCGCTTTCCCACTAGTTTTTGGTTTCATATATCCACTTTTTTCATTAACTTCCAGTTTTTTAGGTGTATATTTCAAGTTTATTTTTATATCTCTGTAATGTATTAAATTTTATTTATTTTTTGGTAAATTGTTCCGATTTATTTTTCTACCACTTTTTGGTTCTATATTCCCACTATTTTTATTGAATTTTAATATTTTGGGTAAATATATCAAGTTCAGTTTTTAGATCCTTACTTCTCATTTGAATTTATTAAACTCTTGGTAAATCATTTCAACTTTTGGGTTAATTTTTTCAACTCTTGTTCGTACCATTTTTTAGTTCTATATTCCTACTCTTTTTATTGAATTCTAAAATTTTGTTTGGATATTTCAAGTTCAATTTCTAAATCCCTACTTTTCGTTGGAATTTATCAAATTTTTAGTAAGTTGTTTCAACTCATTTTTCCATCAGTTATTAGTTCTATATTTCAAGTTTTTTCATTAAATTTCCAGTTTTCAGGTTGATATTTCAAGTTTATTTTTTAATCTCAATATTCTATTAGACTTTATCTAATTATTACTAAGTTGTTCCAACTTATTTTTCCACTACTTTTGGTTCAATATTCCTACTATTTTTATTGAATTCCAATATTTTGGGTAAATGTATCAAATTTACTTTTTAGATCCCTACTTCACGTTTAAATTTATCAAATTATTGTTAAGTTATTTCAATTTTTGGGTTAACTTCTTCCACTCTTATTTTCACCACTTTTTGGTTCTATATTCCAACTATTTTCATTGAATTCTAACATTTTGCTTGGATATTTCAGGTTCATTTTCTAGATCTCGACTACTTGTTAAACTTTATCAGATTTTTGTTAACTTCTTCAAACTTTTAGGTTATGCTCTTCAACTCTTGTTTCCACTATTTTTTTGTTCTATATTTCTACTCTTTTTACTTAATTCCAATATTTTTGTGAATGTTTCGAGTTTATTTTTTGATCCTTACTTCTTGTTGGATTTATCAGATTTTTTATAATTCTTTCCGAGTTTTAGGTTAAGCTCTTCAACTCTTTTAACCGCAACTTTTTGGTTTTATATTCCTACTCTTTTCATTGAATTCCAATAT